>NC_067405.1:87003686-87306716 GCF_009764475.1 Pristis pectinata | reverse complement strand
TTTGAAGCCTGGTATCCAGTGCCTCACCAACTGCAGACTTCACGTCCAAGATAACCTCTAAATAATACACTGACGTCTGTGCCGATCCTCAGCCAGTTAGTTGCAGCCACCTGTGCTTGTGCACCAGCCAGTCCTGCAAGGGAAAGGGAAGTGTGCTAGTGAGAGATGGCTTTGTGTTTGGGTGACTTGACTATCCTGGATGAAGCAACTTGCAATACGTGGACCTGGGACTTACAGCATTGCAGAATATATGAGGATATAACGGAACATTTGAATGTTGGGTATATTTGGGTCAGAGACTGATGGGAATGCGGTGTCGTGAGCAGTTCCTAAGTGATACACACTAGTGATTTTGCCTTTGCTGATTTTGACTCTATGAATCTTGTTAGGTATGTTGCAGCCTGGACTTGATATAAATTCTCCAACTTTAGCAATTTCCATTGCTCCAAGACTGATTGATCTTCAAGGAACTGTCTGCATCGAGATCCTCAGAGAACTGCTGTGCAGTAGAGCATCTTTTGGTTAATGAAGGCTGCACACTGCAACCATGTAAATGAACAGTCAGCACAATGTTCAGGCATTGTCTGGGTTTGAAGCAACCAGTGCAGATTAAGCCAGCATCATGATCCATTTTTCAGGGTGACTTTTCAATTTAACCCCTCCAAATTCCAAAAAGAATGTTACAAGGCAAAGGATAATGCTAGTGGGACAATAATGAAACAAAAGATTTGCTGACATAAGATATTAATGTCAGTAGCAGAATATTAGCAACAGCTGAGATATGGATGGGAACTGGAACATCAGGGGTAGCCCATGCAATCACAGGGAACATGTAGACTCTACACAGACAGCACTGGAGGTCAGGATTGAACACAGGCCTCTGGCGGCATGAGGCACCACTGTGCTGCCCAGTAGGAGTGATTGGTCCAGGCGTCATGGAGTGAATAGCCGTTTTAGTATGTTGGAGCAGAGCAGGATGGCAAAGATCTGTCTGATTGTGGCATCATGCAACAGGTGGCAGTGATGGCAGAGTATGCATGTTGAATATGGAGGCTGGTTAGATAGAAATTAAAACCCTGCCATATTTCTGAGTGGGATGGGGAAAGATGAGGGCAGAATTGTGGAAAGTAGGTCAGACATAGGTGAGTAGAGCGGTCAGTTAAGGGAAAAGGAATACATCTCAGAAGCACTGGTATGGAAGGTGCATTGTTAAAACACACAGAAAGTCAGAAAGTGAAGTGGGAGGATGTGTGTCAGGATAACGTTGGCAGCCTTATTGTTGATGTTGATTAGCTGCCTATCCACAGAAATGAAGGATGACAAGTCAAGGAAGGGAAGGGAAGGTTCAGATTCAGATTTAGGAGTGAAATATAGGTTGGAAATTGAAAGCAAAGTTAATGAAATTTTTGAGTTCAAGTCAGAAGTAGGAAATGGCATTGATACAGTCATCAGTAAAGCAGAAAAGATGAGAGAAAGGACCTTAGCAGGACTGGGACAAAGAATATTCCACACATCCCATGAAAAGGCAAGCATAGCTCGGACTCAGAAAGGTTCCCATAGCGACTTCTTTTATCTGGAGGAAGTGAGTGAAATCAAAGGAGTTGTTGTTTCTCGTAGGAGCAAGTTCAGACAACCAAAGAAGGCTGGGGTTGGATGGGCAATCATTTGGCTGCTGCTTAAGAAAGAAATACAGGGCCCATAGGCCTTTCTGGTGAAGAAAGAAGGTCATTAAAAGAGATTAAGTGATTATTATCTCATTGCAGTTTGTGATCCTTGAAGCAGTGTACATTTGCTGTGAAGCAATTTTGGATATTTTGAAGACGTGAAAGGCACTCGATAAATAATACTTTCTCTTTCATGTTTTCTTGATGTAGGGACTCTTTGATAGCAGATATAGGTGTCATGAATTACCCACCATCTTATCAGAAAAACACTACTAAAGAACAAGTCATGCTGCAATATGCTGAAAATTTCAGCCAACAGTACAAATATCTGTATCCAGACAGAAAGCCTCTTCTTCTCAGTCCACTCAATGAATGTAAAATTCAGGTATATATTTTCATGAGTACAATATGATAGAAAATTAGATAGAGTGTAATGAATATTGAACTACATTCTTTTGGATTTCTATTTCTAACAAGAGAAGTGTTAAACTTTTATATTCAATTTTGTTCTTTTTTTTGAAAATATTGGTACTTTGTGACAGATAATTCCGGAGTTGCTATTCCATGTTTCTATGAGTCAATATTGTCAATGTTATTGGATGATATGTTGGAAGGTGGAGAGATGGGAACAGGGGAATGTCATTTTATTCTACTCTCATATTTCATCCACAAATTATCAGATGATTTAGCGGAATTAAGAGCAAAAATGCTTGTCAGCATATAATATGCTCAAGTGAAGGGAGGTTCTTCCCCTTTTATTCCATGTCAGAGTCATTGAGGCTTGTTTAATACCTCCGGACTGTCCAACTGACATTCAACATAGGCTCTGTGTCAAATATTAGAACTATAAATATGCCTGAAAAAACATTTATCTAGAGAACGAGGTTACATTAAAACTACAGGTTAATAAGTGATGCAGCATTTCACTCTCTACATTGACCATTAGTTTCTGTTGGAATATCATATGTTGATATGTTACTGGAACTATCTGCCACTGCTTCTGTGGATGTATTACAGCTTTTCCAAAGTCAAAATCAGACTGGGAAATAGGTGAGATTTGGACAGGGCTGAGAAGGGTAATTTTCACTGCTTCCCATCTTACTGAAGATGGATACGGATAATAATCTAAAGTACCTTGGAGTCTTAAGGTACTAAATAAAAGTTGTATTTTAGAATTAATTATATCGACAGGCCACTCAAAATCTAATATAATAAAATGGGATTCATTTCATGTTGAGCTTAACATTACAATGAATTACAATGACTCAACTCAATATTATTTATTATGTACTCTAGGATTTTGATGGCAGAATGGAGGGGTATAAATAATGTAAATAAGAAACAGTTTCCACTGACAACTGTAATCAGAGGACTCTCATGTAATTGGCAAAACGTCTAGTGAAGGAGAGACAATGATTTTGTTTTGCACTGTGAACTAACATCTGACTGAAAGAGTGGGAGAACCTGATTCAATATTATCTTTCAAAGTGGAATTTGATATGGGGAAATATGCAGAGTAGCAGGGAAAGAGCACTGCAGTGGACCAAATTAGATAGCTAAGAGCTGGCACCAGCATGATAAGCCAAATGGCCTCTTCCTATGCCACATGATTCTGAGCTTATTATCAGTGCTTAAAGAATCGATTTGTGCAACTTCCTCTACTGCGCTGTGAAAGGTTCAAATGATTGCCTTTATTGTACATTCTTTTACCTATTATGTGCTTTATTCACATCACTTGCATTTTAAAGCTGAGAACACATGGCAAGATGGTGTGTTAGTAGTACCAGTTGGAAGTACACGTCTGGTGCTTCTTGTTCTTTTTGCTAAGATCAAGTGTAGTATCTGTTTTCATTACTCTAATGTCTGATATGTTCCCAATTTGAGGACCATTTCATTGTGGGGCAGGCTCATTCCAGAATCACCACGAAAGCCACTCCTGCTTTATGATGTGTCCTTATCTGGGCCAAACATCCATATGTAGATCTGTGATCGGCAAACAGATGTAAACATTTCATTGGCAGCAGGCTGAATAGTGGAGACAGTAGCTAAGTTACTGGATGTTCAAATTCCACCAGCGCAGCTGTGGAATTTCAATTCAGTTAATTAAATAAATTTAGTTTTTTTAATTAAAGCCACTTTCATTAATGATGCCCTTGAAACTACAGGATTGTCATAAAATTCCGTCTGGTTCATTAATCCCCCTGAGGGAATAAAATCTGGTGGCTTTACCTGTTTTGATTCTCGATGTTACTTCAGATCCCCAGCAATGTAGCTGACTCTCAATAGCCCTCTGAAAGCCTCACCAGCCTGTTCCATTATATATTAAAATTGCTCTGTTTCAACTGAAAAGGAATAAAATGGATAGACTACTCAACATAAAACTGGGCACTGAATTTAGGCACAGGCAAAATTCCTCCGAGCCCACTTCATCTTACAAAGCCCCCCTCATTTACATTTGGGAACAGGTTACCAAATTGGGAGAACTGTCCAGCAGATTGGTCAAGCAACAGCTTGATATTAGTGGCAAAGGAATTTCCTACTTGACTAATCCAATATATAGACTCAGATTCAGGAAAGAAGAACAACTGTAACTCTTTGTATTTTTATAGCAGTGTTAAAACAGCAAATGGCCAAAGTACTTAACAGGATTATTTTGAAGCAATAAGCCATATAAGGGATTAAGAGGGCAGACGACCAAAAGCTTGATCAAAAGATCAAGGATTTTGTTAGATGAGTAGAGAGAGGCTAAGAGATTTAGGAAGGGAATTCCAGAACACGGAGCCATGGCAACTGAAGCCATGCCTGCCAATGTGGAACAATTACATTTGTGGATGCTCAAGGGTCCAGGAGTGTAGATATATGGAGCTAAAGGAAAGCCAGGAAGAGTCTCAGAAAAAGTACATGTTCTGGATTCAAAAGGAAACTTTAGATCTCTCCTAAATGACAAGTCATGAGACAACCTACGACACTTCTTGGCAGTCAGTTCCACCACTGAGCTGATCTTGATGGACAGACTCAGAGTAATGAAAATATCTGTCACTTTTCTATCAATTTCCTGACATGAGCAGGTGAGAAATCAATAGGTGATCTTCCACTGTTAATAACTCCTGCAACTCTTTGCTGCTACAGGAAATAAATGTGGTCAGGGAGGGGAAGAAAAATGGAGGTGCCTAAAGGAATGTAAGAGTTAAATTGCAATAGAGAAGACAGTACATTTTAAGATAACAGCTGATTAAAAAGATACCACAAGGAATCCCAACATATATTTGGAATGTGTGAATATAAATACAGAAAATGAAATGCTTAGGTTTGTTTGCTGCAGTAGACATCTTGGATTATGATATACTTGCAATAACTGAAACATGGCTCAAAAATGTCAGAACCCTGCACTTAATATTCCAGTATATAAGCTGTCAGGAAAGATAGAAAGGGGAAGAAAAGGTGTGGTGACAGTACTAATTAAGGAGGATACTATAGTGCTGGGAAGAGAGGACATCCTTCAAAGGTCAGGTATAGAATTGTTCTGGTTAGACCCTCCCGGGTGACACGGTGGGAGAATGAGAAGCTGTTGAAAATAAATGTTGTGAATAATTCCATTGAGAACTAGACAATATAACAAGGTGAGTGGAGAAATGAAAATGAGTCTAACAGAGGAAGAGTATGCAAAAAGAATGGCAGTTGACATAAAAGCATAACTCAGAAAGCATATAAATAGTAAGTGGGTAGTAAGAAGAGAGCTAGGGCTAATTAGGAATATTGAAGGTGATCTTTGCAAATGCTGAAACTATAGTTAGAATATGAAATGAGTTCTTTGTAATGGTCTTGACTGCAGCACATTCCACGTGCAAAATGCACTTAAGTTGTTCACCCAGCCAACCCCAGCATCACCTCCCAAACTCGTGACTTCGACTCTACCTTGCCAGCGATGCCCAGAACCCAAAAATGAAATAAAAAAGAGGAATCTGTCATAATCTACCTGGGAAGGAAGACAGCAGAAATACTGGATAGGTGAAAATTGATAAGGAAGAGGTACAAGAAAGGGTGGCTATGTTTAAAGTGGGATGATTCCCAGGTTGCTTTAGGAGATTGGGGCAAAGTTTGAAAAAGGGCTTACTACAATCTTTCAATCCTCCCTCGATACAAGGGAGATGTCAGAGGACTGCACCACCTTTGATTCAAAATGGGGCAAAAGGACATGCCAGGTAACTACAGATCTGTCAGCTTAACTATGGTTGTGGAGAAGTTTTTCGAAAAAATTGTCAACAGTCATGTTAATAAACACTTGGAATGGT
Source organism: Pristis pectinata (assembly GCF_009764475.1). Classification (NCBI taxonomy): domain Eukaryota; kingdom Metazoa; phylum Chordata; class Chondrichthyes; order Rhinopristiformes; family Pristidae; genus Pristis; species Pristis pectinata. The sequence goes on along the minus strand of NC_067405.1, from coordinate 87,300,760 downwards.
TTGAGTTAATGAAGGAGAGCCAGCATGGATCCGCTAAAGGCAAATGTGTTGGATGAACCTAATTTAATTATATTGATGAGGTATTATGGAAGGTTGCTGAAGGAAATAAGTTCCATCCTTTGAATTAATACATATCATCTACATGGATCTTATAGAGATGTTTGATAGAGTTCCATACAAAAGGCTGATTAGCAAAATTGAGGATATGAAATTAAAGGGTCTCTCGCATTGTGGTTAGAAAATTGGCTTAAAGGCCAAAAGCATATAATGGTGGTTAATAACAAACTGATGGAGGAACTCAGTGGGTCAGGCAGCATCTGTGGAGGTACAGGGTTGGTCGACACTTCAAGACCCTGCATGTAAACAATGGTGTTCCCCGAGGGTTGGTGCTGTAAAGACTACTTTTTTGAGGTATAACTTAGACATGTGGGATAAAATTTCTAAATTTGTGGATGAAGTGTGCTAAATAATGAGGAGGAAGAAGACTTAGAAAAGACTGTTAAATGGACAGACAATTGACAGATTAAATTCGATGCAGAAAACAGTGAGCAGGAATAACCTGTGTGAATCTCTATTCAATCTGTTTATCATTTAAAACTCTTTAATTACATCAGTTCTCAACACCTAACCTAAAAGGAACACGTCCAGATTTTGCAACCTGCCCTTACAGTTTAACTCATTAAGTCCTGATATAATTCTTCTGCTGCTGCACTCTATCACTTGCCCTCAGTCAAAATATCATGATAGATGAGTTTATGTAAAACAATAATGAAACAACAAATTTCTCAGATTAATAGGAAAGATAGGTGGGTAGGCAGAGGGGGTGGTGTGGCCCTGATGGTTAGTAATGATATAAAATCAATAGAGAGAAGGGACATAGGGTCAGAAGAAGTGGAGTCCTTATGGGTGGAGCGAAGGAGTGGCAAGGGTAAAAGGACAATAATAGCAGCTATATATAGGCCCCCAAACAACAGCCGGGATGTGGACTATAAGTTACAGCTAGAAATTAAAAAGTGTGTCAGAGAGACAACGTCAAGATAATTATGGGGGATTTTAACAGGAAGGTGGATTGGGAAAGCCAGGAAGGCAGTGGATCTCAGGAGAGCGAGTTTGTGGAGTGTCTATGGGATGGCTTTTTGGAGCAACTTGTTGATGAGCCCACCAGGGGATTGGCTGTTTTGGATTGGATGCTGTATAACGAACCAGAGGTAATTAGGGAACTAAGGTAAAGGAACCATTAGGAACTAGCGATCATAATATGATTGAGTTCATTTTCAAATTTGAAAAGGAGAAGCTGATATCAGATGTGTCAATATTTCAGTGGAACAAAGGAAATTACAGTAGCATGAGAGAGGAGCTGGCCCAAATTGATTGGAAAAGTAAGCTAGTTGGAGGGACGGCATAGCAGAAATGGATGAAATTTCTACAAGAAATAAGGAAAATGCAGGATAGATATATTCCAAGAAAAAAGATTATGAATGGAAAAATAGCACAAATGTGGATAACGAGAGAGGCGAAGGCTAAAATAAAAGCAAAAGGGAGGGCATACAAGGAAGCAAAAATTAGTGGAAAACAGAAGACTGGGAAAATTTTAAAAACTTACAGAAAGAAACTAAGAAGGTCATTAGGAAAGAAAAGATGGATTATGAAAGGAAATTGGCAGATAGCATTCGAAAAGATACTAAGAGTTTTTTTAAATATATGAAGAGTAAAAGAGAGACATGGGTTGATATAGGACCAATTGAAAACGGTGCGGGAGAGATTATAATGGATAACAAAGAGATGGCAGAGGAACTATTTTGCATCAGTCTTCACTGTGGAGGACATCAGCAATATACCTGATAGTCAGGGGTCTCGGGATAGAACTGAGTTCAGTTAAGATTACTAGAGAGAAGGTGCTAGGGAAGCTAAATGGACAAAAGACAGATAAGTCTCCCGGACCGGATGAGGTGCACCCCGAGTTCTGAAGGAGGTGGCTTTAGAGATTGCGGAGGCATTGGTGATAATTTTCCAGGAATCAACAGACTCTGGCATGGTCCTGGAGGACTGGGGGGTCGCAAATGTAGTTCCACTGTATAAGAAAGGAGGGAGGCAGCATAAAGGAAATTACAGACCTATTAGTCTGACATCGGTGGTGGGAAAGTTATTGGAATCAATCCTCAAGGATGAGGTTATGGAATACCTAGAGGTGCAAGGCAAGATAGGTCCTAGCCAGCATGGTTTCATGAAGCCTGACCAACCTATTGGGATTTTTTTGAGGAAATCTCAGTTGGGTGGATAAGGGAGAGGCTGTGGATGTTGTGTATTTAGACTTTCAAAAGGCCTTCAAGAGGTCGATTAATAAGATGAGAGCTCATGGAATAAAGGTAGGATATTAGAATGGGTGGAGCATTGGCTGGTAGGCAGAAAGCAAAGGGCGGGAATAAAGGGATCCTGTTCTGGTTGACTACCAGTTACTAGTGGTGTTCCACAGGGGTCGGTGTTGGGGCCACTTCTTTTTACTTTGTACATTAATGATTTACTCCATAATGGTTTTGTGGCTAAGTTTGCAGATGACACCAAGATAGGTGGAGGAGTAGGGAGTATTGAAGAAACAGGAAGGTTACAGAGAGACTTAGATAATTTAGGAGAATGGGCAAAGAAATGGCAGATGAGATTCAATGTTGAGAAATGTGCAGTTGTACACTTTAGAAAAAGAAATAAACAGGCAGATTATTATCTCGATGGGGAGAAAATTCAAAGTACAGAAGCACAAAGGGACTTGGGGGTACTCATGCAGGATACCCTAAAGGTTAACCACCAGGTCAGATCGGCGGTAAAGAAAGCGAATGCTACGTTGGCATTCATTTTGAGAGGTATAATGTATAAAAGTAAGGATGTGTTGATGAGGCTCTATGGGGCACTGGTGAGGCCTCATTTGGAATACTGTGAGCAGTTTTGGGCCCCTTATCTTAGGAAGGATGTACTGATGTTGGAGAGGGTTCAGAAAAGATTTACGAGGATGATTCCCGGAATGAAAGGGCTTATGTATGATGAGCGTTTGTTGGCTCTTGGACTGTACTCACTGGAGTACAGAAGAATGAGAGGGGACCTCATAGAAACATTTAGAATGTTAAAAAGACTGGACAGAGTAGATGTGGCTAAGCTGTTTCCCTTGGGGGTGAGTCCAGGACTAGAGGGCACAATCTTAGAATTAGAGGGTACCGGTTTAAAACAGAAATGTGGAGAAATTTCTTTAGCCAGAGGGTAGTGAAATTATGGAATTCTTTGCCACGTACAGCTGTGGAGGCCCAATCATTGGGGGCGTTTAAGGAGGAGATTGATAGGTATCTAATTAGTCAAGGTATCAAGGGATATGGGGATAAGGCCGGAAATTGGGGCTAGATAGGAGTAGTTTTAGTTTAGCCCATGGAGCAGACTGGATGGGCCGAATGACCTACTTCTTCTCCCTTGTCTTGTGATCTTGTGATCTAGATCTACTAGAAACAGAGGAAAGGAAATGGAGAAAATAATGGGACATAATTAAGATAAAAATTAAAGACCTGATTGGGCAATTGTTTGAGAATGAGGAAGACTGTTTGTATCCTTGATGTTATATTTCACCTCAAGAAGAACTTCCAAATGCTTCTATCAACTGTACTGCTTTTGTCCACCTCAGAAACATCTCCCAGTCAATCTTGTCCCAGCTTACCTGCTGGTGAAACCCTGATTAATACTTTCATCACCTAAGAATTTGACTTTTCCAACACATTATTGCATTATCTATCAACATAAACCCTGCTGCCACTGTCCAAACTTACACTAAATTCCATCCATCTATTATGCTTGTGCTTGTGGACTTATGCTGGTTGGCTTCAGTCGTTCACCTCTCTCAGAGATGTTTTGGATTCTTGAACATGCACTATTATATTTTCTCCACCAGTGGAGGTCATGTCTAGAGATGTAAAGGCCCTAAGCTCTTAAATTCTATCTATAATCTTCTCTATACTTCTATATCTTCTTTCCTCCTTTAAAGCAATCCTTAAAATCTACCTCTTTGACTGTGTTTTTGGACATCTGTCCTCATATGGCTTGATTTCAAATTTTGTTCAGTTAATACTTCTATGAAGAGTCCTAGGGCATTTTGTTAAAGGCAGCATATAAATAAGTTGTTATTATATTTAGAAATACCAAAAAGAGCTCTAAGTTTAATATAAATGTAACTTTTTTTCACTGGCTTGATCTCAGCAGTGTTCCAGAGATTGATCGTCAATTCTTGGAGACTGCAGGACAATCCTGGATGGTATACAACCCTATTGCCAGCCTGGCAGTAGAGGAGCATAACAAAAAGCTAAAAACTGAGAAGGATGAGCAAACTAAGCCCTGGGGAGAAAGGGCTCAATTTTAAAGTCCATCCAATGTTTAATTCCTCTCCCGTGTATAAAAAAAGAATCATGAATGATTTCTTCTTCATTGTAAATTTACCTTTGGAAGTGCAATTCCCCTTATTACCAAATGGGTGAAGATTTTTCACAGAGCAACATAACAAATTACTTTTTGACTCCAAGCAGCCTGAGACAATAGACCTGACTGATCTCACACCTCTTACTGATTGGTTATGAAATCTTCTCAGTTTTGCCTTACAACCAACTGACTTTTAAATTACTTTTCCAGCTCAATTTCACAACCTCTCTGGGGAGTAAATGGATGCATCAGAACTTTGCTGTTCTGTAACATTCTGATAATAGTCCAAAGTTGTTTTCTGATTAAAGCATTATCCCCTTGCTGAATCAGTTCTCTGATGATGATGAACACAGAATATGTGGGAAACCATTCAGCCAGATCTGATGGCATCTTTGGAGCAGATCTGAAGTTAAAGTCACAGGTTGGACATCAGAACGGACAAAAGTTAGAGATGTGGCAGTTGAGTCTTGGGAAAAAGTAAGGGTGGGGAGGTGGCTAGTAGGGAGAAAATGTTGTGGCGTTCTGGTGGTGATGTTTTAGTCTTTCTTCATGTTATATATTCTCTTCAGCACAGTACAGATCCATTTAGACATGCAAAGAAGATTCTTAAGGGTCATTTTGGAGAAGATGCTGTTAGGATGTTTCCCTCAGGTTGGTGAATCTAGAACTAGGGAGCATTGTCGTGGGATATATAAGATGAGGAATTTCTTCTCCCGGGGTTATGAATCTCAGAGTTTCTCTATCCCAGAGAAACATGGATGTTGAGTCATTGAGTATATTTGAGGTTGACACAGGTGGATTTTTGGTCTGTAGGGAATTAAATGTAATGGGATCAGTCTGGAAGTGGAGTTGAAGTCAGCCATGAGTTTATATTTCTTATTTATTTATGGTGTTATGAGAATCTAGTCTTTAATCATTTTCATTCAGGGAGCTATACTGGAATATAATTACAACAAAGTGAGGAACAACCTGGGTGCTGTAATATAACTGAGGAGTGCATGCTTGTGCAAAGACATGGAATACAACTTCAGAAGGCTCAGCCACTGGAGGCAGAGTCCTAGTTAAGTGGCATGTGAAGACAGTGTCTTTGTCTTTGATGAAATCAATTTGTATATTTATCTGGCTAAAATCCTTGACTGTGGCCAGATTTAGCTCTGAGTTCATGCACAGGATGAACTCTCTGACAAGGCACAGGACAAGCTCTTAGCAGACAGACAGGTGTGGAACTATATGCCATGGGAAACTTAGGCTTCCTGGCCAGAGACAGAAATGGCTTTCTTGGCAGGACAGAATGTGGTCTCTGTGCAGGGTAGTTTGAGGTTGCTCTTCTGGACAAAATATTGTCTCTGTGTGAGGCTGAAGAAGTCTCTGGCCATGGGTAGACTAGGAGCTCCAGCAATGGGTAGACTGGGAGCTCTGGCCATTGGTAGACTAAGACCTGTGGAAGGGGTAGACTGAGGTCTCTGGCTATGGTTGGCAGCCACTCTAGCCAAGGGGAGACAGGGTGCTCTGTCCAAGGATAGAACAAACATTCTAGCCAGGTATAGAATGAACACTGGCCATGGGTTGACCGAACACTCTGGCCAAGGGTATACTGAGCACTCTGGCCAAGGGTAGATTGGGTGATAATGGTATACTGGCCATGCAGATTGGTGGATTGAGCTCTGAAATTCTCTGCCCTAAAGGGTGCTGGAAGCCAGATCATTAGATACATTTAAGGTGGAGATAGATAAATATTTGAAAGATCAAGGAATTGAGGGTTATGGGAAGCTGAAATGTAAGAGGAATTGAGGCTAGCATAGATTAGCCATGGTCATATTAAATGGTCGGGCAGGCTTGAGGGGCTGATTGGCCTATTTCTGCTCTTGTTTTCTTGTTTGCGTGTTCTTCAACCCCAGCATCACAAGCAGACTCTGATCATTTGTGAGATTAATTCTTTGCCATGGCCTGTCTGAACTCATTGACCACGAGTAGTCTGAAATCTATGTGCCTCCAATCTGACTGAGGTGTGGGCATGTGCTGGATGCATCTCTGACCATGGTGACCTGGCTGCAGTAGGGCAGAACTGTCTCTGCTTTGCATTGCTGGAAGAGGCCCATTGTGAAGTCAACATAAAGTCTCTGTCCTTCTGTGTGTGGTTGTATAGCCATTGCTGGTAATGTTGAGTTAACATAGTCATAAACCACCCTATGTTTGTGATAATGAATATCTATTGTTCTAATTAAGAGGTGATGGAAATGCTAATATGTTAATTTTCTTAATTGTCAACAGAAGTTTGTAAGCACCACTCTCCGCCCTACTTTGCTGAACCACAAGGAACTATACACTTGGAAAGGGTGTGCAGAGTTTGTTTCTGACTTTCTAATAGTGGATTCATTAGATCCTATCACTGATGTGGTGAGTAATTGTGCATTACAGTAGTAATACTGTGTCCAGTTGGAAGGGTCACCTCAGTTCCACAGTTTTTGACAGCAAGATTCGTCCCTTTTCATCGGTTCTACCATTTAGAGAGAGAGATTCTGAGTACTTTGATTAAAGAGGGTGAGCTAAGTAGGTGTTGACTAATGAGGATGGGTTTGGTGTATGGTTAAGGAGAAGGGCCTTCACCTCTTCACGTTTATTAACAACCTTTTGGGAAGAACATTTGTCATCCTTATATAGACACATGAATATAAAGGGAATGAAGGAATATGGATTATACACAGGAGGAGGACATTTAGTATAAATTGGCATCAAGATCGGAACAACATTGTGGGCCGAATGGCCTGTCCAAATCTGTACTGTTCTATGTTCTCTATCCTCCCTGTATCTTACTCCAGAAACACAGCAATGTGGTTGATTCTAAACTAACCCCTAAAGTAGGAAATCATGGTTTAAGGGACGTTAGGCCAATAAATTTCAGTTTTGGAAGTGAACCCTACATAGACAAATAAGTAAAATATAAAGAATTTTGGTGATAGGCAGATGACATGACAGATGTCCATGAGAGTTCAAGAGGAAGGGGTAGAATGATTGAATGACACTAGGGTAAAAGGTCATTAATGTCTCCTTCATAACATCTTCTCAGTACTTGATTAAAGTGGCCACTTAGACCACATGCTCAGAGGATGGAGCAGGGTGTGTGTCCTGACCAAAACTAGCACTTAAAACAGATATTTTGGCTCTTCATTTGTTGCTAATAAAACAAATAAAAATCTGGAAATACTTAACAGGTAAGGCAGAAACTGTGGTAGGAGAAACAGAGTTAATGTTTCAGATCAGTGATCTTTCATCAGAACAAGGAAAAGTTAAAACTTTGGAGACCCAAGGCAGACAGAATAAGGCAAATGATGGCTGGTGGCTGAGAGAGGACAGTGAAGACTTGTTAATCACCGCTGATCTCTCTGGAGGAGGTGTAAATAGATGAAGAGGAATGAGAAAAAGAGAAAATAATCGCTGGCATACTCAGTTGCTGGAACTTTGGGAAAAAAATTGCTGGAAATACCCAGTGGGTCAATCAACACCTATGGAAAGAGAAAAACTGGCCAGTTCTAATGCAAACAGGAAAAACTTCTAATCTGAAACTGTTGAATTCAATATTTAATTGTTGCTCTTTGTGAAGGCTTGAACGTAGTTCTGAAGTACTTCATTGAGTACTTAAGGAATTGGAATTGGTTTATTATTGTAACTTGTACCAAGGTACAGTGAAAAAGTTGTCTTGTATACCATTCATACAGATCAATTCATTACACAGTGCATTGAGGTAGTACAAGGTAAAACAATACAGAATGCAGAATTAAGTGTCACAGCTACAGAGAAAGTGCAGTGCAGGTAGACAGTGAGGTGCAAGGTCATAACGAGGTAGATTGTGAGGTCAAGAGTCCAATTTATCGTACCAGGGAACTGTTCAATAGTCTTATAACAGCAGGATAGAAGCTGTCCTTGAGCCTGGTTGTGCATGCTTTCAGGCTTTTGTATCTTCTGCCCGATGGGAGGGGGAGAAGAGAGAATGACCGAGGTGGGTGGGGCTTTTGATTATGCTGGCTGCTTTACCGAGGTAGTGAGAAGTATAGACAGAGTCCGTGGATGGGAGGCTGGTTTCTGTGATATGCTGAGCTGTGTCCACAACTCTCTGCAGTCTTTTGCAGAGACAGGCAGGAATTTCTTTTCTCAGACCACTGTGAATTTGGAATACTCTACCACAGAGCACTGCAGATGTTGTGTCACCAAGTTTATTTAAGGCTGAACTAGATGATTTTTGGATGGCAGGGAAAATCAGGAGTTGTGGGGATTAAGCAGGAAAGTAGGGTTGAGGCCAAAAGTCAGATCAGCCATGACCTTACTGAATGGCAGTCCAGTTCTGCATGACCTATACCTTCGCCTATTTCTATAGTGCTTATGTATTTATGATTGTATGGCACTTTGAAACATCCTCGAGTGATGAAAAATGCCAGATCTTTCTTATGATTTACGAAATGCCACATATAAGCAAAGTAGGTAATATTTGTGTTATATTATCTCTAGTAATAGTTTATAATTTGCTAATTGCTGAGATTCATAAAGGGAAAATAGAAAAATTCACTGTGGTCTGAGATTGGCATTTATTTTGCTGGATGTTATTACATTTGTTTCAGTGTGTTTAAGTTTGGCATCTTGACTTTTATCTTGACTTTTAACTGGATGCTGAATTTTTTTCTACTTACCTTCTCTAACAGCCAGATTATTTGTTTTCCCCAACCACTGTCCTGAAACGTCAAAAAGGAAACTGCTTTGACTTCAGTACTTTGCTCTGCTCACTGCTGATTGGTGTGGGGTATGATGCATACTGTGTCAGTGGATATGCTGTGAAGGAAATGTGTTTGATGGATGAAACAAAGGAAATCTGTCCACTATTGCAGGCTGACGGCAAGGTAAGGAGAAAATTTTGCCCTGTTAAATATTCTTACCATCGACCATGTTGCCCAGGGAACCCAAAGAATGGCTGATAAGAAAAGGGAGATTTGTTACTGTGGGATAGCAGGAATTACTCTCTGAGCATGTTTTGGTGGCAGTGTGGAATGATTTCAACCATGTGCATAACCCATGCTGTACATATCTTAGGTGAAGAGAGCTTTACTCTATTTCTAACCTGTGCAATATCTGCTTTGTAGCTTGATAGGAGAGTGCCAATGGAGCTTTACTCTGTATCGGTCCTAAATTGTGCCTAATCTGTGTTAGGAGTATTTGATACGGTGCTGTAGAGGAATCCATTGTAAAATAACTATGTTCTACCTGCACCAGGAGTGTTCAATAGGAACTTTCAGAAAAGGGTTTATTCTGCATCTACCCACTGCAGTATTTGTCCTGGGAGTGCTTTCCACGAACATCAGAAAAGGTTCACTCTCACTCCTCCCCTCCTTATGTCCCCTTATTTTATGTTATTTTTGATAAACCTTTGATGTATTTCACTGTGAAGACAGGTGCTGGATATTTGTTGAACATGACCTTTTCCCCCTTCATCAATTTCCCTGTTTCCAATGGACAAGTGCTTATTTGGACCAATGTTTGCTTTTAGTATTCTATTTCTTTTTACATGTTTATAAAAGTTCTTACAACTGTTTCTAATATTTCCTGGGTGGATTGCCCTTTCTTCTATCTTTATCAATTTTTCAGTCATCCTTTTCTCATTTCTCCCAATGTTCAGGCCTACACCTAATCTTTGCAACATCATAAGCCTTACCTTTCAATCTACAGTGAAACTCAGATTATTATTCAGAGTATGGAACATGAGTAAGTCTTTGGCCGGAACTGGGGTTTGAAGTCCTTGTATATTTCTCATTCTCTTTGAACTCACCAAGTTCACTGGAAAATTTACTTTACAACTATGAGACATGGAAAATAGGCGAAATTAAAAGTGTGTTTGGGTATTAATAGGAATACATCCAATAATCCAGAAACCTACTAGTCTGGCACTACCAAAGTATAAGGGTGCTGGATAATCAGTTTTACTTTATATCATCCTTAACTTCATTAGTCAGCCCGGCTGTGTCCTTTCCATGAAGTCTTTACACCTCAGTGGTATCTATCTTTGATGAGGAAAAATAAAAGATTTCTTTATTTTTTTGAAGAGCGGTTCTTTATTTTTCTGTTCTGAAGAAAGGTCCTGACCCCAGACTTTGACTGTTTTTCTCCACGGATGCTGCCTGGCCTGCTGAGTTCCTCCAGCATCTTGTATTTTTCATCTAGATTCCAGCATCTGCATTCCTTTGTTTCTCTAGATTTCTTTAAATATTTTCCACTGTCTATCATCATATCTTTAACCTATTTTCCCAATTCACATAGCCAGCTTTCCAAAGCGCATTTCCTTTATTTAAGTTTAGGCTGCTAGTTTCAGACTTCAGCTTGTCATTCTCAAACTGAATGTGAAATTTTGTCTGGCTGTGATCATTTTTTCAGAAAGGATCCTTTACATTGAAGATCCCTACTAAATCCCATCTCATTGCACACAACCAGATTTAAAGAAAACTGTTGCTTTGTTGGTTCACAATATAATGTTCAAGGAAAATGTCTCAAATGTGTTCTGTAAACTTGAATTCAGGACTTCATCTGCCAATTTCATTTGCCCAATCTGTGAGAAGATTAAAGCCATTGGTAGCTTTAGCATTATCTTTGTTAAAAGCTTCCTTATTTCATTATTGATATTGCATCCAATGGCATGGCCAATGCTCGGGGCCTACAGATCATTTCCACCTATGATTTTTTTTGCATGCTTGTTCCTTAGCTCTACCCAAACAGTTTGAATTCCTGATTTTCTGAGCCAAAATCCTTCCTTCTTAATTTCATTATTTATTATCAGAGCTAAACTTCTCCTTTTCCATTCTGACCGTTTTTCTGAAATTTCTGAGAATATTCTGTTTCCAGCCTTGGTTACCTTAAAGAAACACTTTTGTGTTGGGTATTTGATTATTATACCCATAACCTAAAGTCCAGTAATCTACTATCCAATTGTTCAGAAATTCTGACATTTCACCATTTGGCTCACTGGGTGGTGTTTCCCACCCTTCCTTTAAACTCATCAGGGCCCAATTTTCTTCACTCCTTTTAAACTCACCAGGTGCTCATTCCCACCCTTCCCTTAAACTCATCTGTTCACATAAGACTTCATTGTACTACTGTGTTCACCAAAAGAGTGAATTAAAAATGTATTTGGTATTAACAGGAGGAACATCCAATAGTCTGCCAGTCCAGCACCCCAAATCCCTGAGGGTGCCAGACTATCAATTTTACTGTATCTCTTGTGTCTTCATTTTACGGAATCCCTACTGGAGCCATCAATTCATCTACCTTGTAATGAATGTTTCAGCCTTTAATTTTGATATTATTTTATCTCTGTCATTTTGCTGCTGCTCTGTCTCTATTACGTGCTGTTTCTTCCTGTTAACTGACTCCTGTTATGGATTAGGTTACTATTGGGGAATGTCCCTTTAAGACATAGCACATTTGGGTGTGTGTGTGTGTGTGTGTGTGTGTGTGTGTGTGTGTGTGTGTGTGTGTGTGTGTGTGTGTGTGTGTGTGTGGCGCAATGACAACAAACGAGATAAGGACGTGATTTGGAACAGTCAGTCAGAGAAGAGAAGAGAGAGAGAGAGACACCAGCCTCTGGTCTCTGTATCGATGGATGGAAAACAATAACTGTGTCTGTCACTACAATCCACATATGGATTTTTGGAATAATCCAGTGGAGTCCACTTTGTCGTTAACCTGTAGAAGGAAACAGGTGTTTGTGTGGACGGCTACGTCTCGGATGCCTTTCAGGGCTGCAGATACTTCGGAACAAAGGAATGGAGATCATCAGTGATTGAGGTGTCGTATGAGTTCCATCGTGGAACATTTGGATTTCGTAATTACTCTCTATTTGCTCTCTACATTTCCCCTTCAGTCAAGGGTGGTTGTTGAAGAAGCCTTTGCTCACGTTTCACCTTACAACTTGCTGAACTGAACTTTGAGAACTATTCCTGGACTTGGAGTTTGGGAATTTGCCACACACACACTTCGAGTTTAGTTTTTGGGGTTAACGCTTAAGATATAACATTTTTACTTCTAACGTTCTAACATTTTTTTACTTTTATTTTTCTTATTATCATAAGTAGTTATTAATAAAATAGTTTTTAACACATACGTGACTTGGTATGTTTCTTTTGTTGCTGGTACGTGACACTCCACTCTCACCTTATCCTTTACCTTTAACTTACAAAATTTACCCATAACTGAACCCTCTTCCCTCCTCTACATCCTTAGATATTTGATTCACTAGGTGTTCAGGCAGGCAGTCGTCCTTCCTGCGGTCAAGCACCAAGCTCCCCATGCATTTTTACACATAACATTAGCTGGATTGCCTTAGCCCAGTTTGTCAGTTCTGGCATCAAATTAGTGATGAAGATTGATGTCTACTCTGCATACTTCATGCATTATCATAGTATAGCTTGTATAGCTGTGCAAGTCAGACAAAAAATGTACATTATTTACAATGAAAATTGGAAGCAATTGACAACTGTGGTGCCTAAAACTAAGCTAATTTCATGCTTACTTCCTACTTCCTCTTAATCCCTACACCACCCTGACTTGGTAATGCCCTAGTATTGTTTCATCAGTGCTGTCTTAACATCCTGGGACCCTTTACCTAATGGCATTTTATCACATGGACTTTACTAGTTTAAGCAGTTGACCTGTCTTCCTTTTCTTGAAGACAGCTAGGGATGGAGGTCAAACCTGGTTGTGTCAGCAATGCCTAAATCCTGCAAATGAGTAAAGAAAATCCCCTGAAACTATGTAAATAAATACATTCACCAGTAAGAGCAGGAAGATAATAAATGCAATCCTTCACTCTTTTCTAATGTCAGCTGCAGCAAAATCCAGTAGGGTTCAATTAGTTGCTATGGGGAAAAAGCACACAGGATTTCTCTCCTTGTCCATAATCTTTGCTGGAAAAAGTGTCTATGTAGATGTTGGATAATGGATTCACCTGCCATGCATCATGCAGATGAAAAGCCTGTCACTATCCAAAGCTCAGAGACAGTTCAGCTGATGGACTGTGGAAGACATCACAAAGCCTTAAGCCAACAGAACCAAAGAGGGGAAGAAAAAGAGGGAAAATAATGATAAAAATGATAAATTCACTTTAGAGTCAGCACACCATGTCAGCACTTTCACCTGAACAAGTTTGTGACTTCTTTAAAAAGGATAAGAAGAAAGAAGTCACACCACCCATGAAGAAGTACGCAGTGAAACCAATCCGAGAGTTACAGAGCAAATTTGAAATGAACCAGGAGGCTCGTAAGCAGGCAGAAAAGAAAGCAGAAGAGGAAAGGAAACAAAGAGATATGGAGGCAATGTTAAATGTGAGTCCTGTTACATTTTTTTTTAACCTTTCTGTGTGTATCAGTTATTATCAAAATGAAGAATAGGTGTTATCTCCTTAAAGACAGCCCAGACCAGGGTCAGGACTAGAAACCAAATCAGACCCAAAACCTCAGTTGCAACCCCAAAAGACTTCTGTACTCTTCCAGAGTGGCACTCACCATTTATCATGTCACTTAACATTCAAATGCCCCACTTGTTATGAAACAAGGCTCAGGTCAGGAGTATGATGGAATACTTTCCACTTGCATGGATGAGTGCAGCTTCAACAACACCCTAGAAACTCAACATACAGGACATAGCAGCATGCCTGATAGGCAACCCATCCACAACCATTCACTCACTCCACCACTGAAACACAGTAGCAGCAGTTTGTACCATGTACAGGATGCACTGCAGCAACCCACCAAGACTCCTTAGACATCACCTTCCAAACCCATGACCTCTACCAACTAGAAGGCAAAGGGCAACAAAATCATGGGAACACTACCATCTGGGAGTTGCCCTCCAAGCCTCACTCCATCCTGACTTGGAAATACATTGCCGTTCCTTCACTGTTGCTGAGTCAAAATCCTGGAACTCTCTCCGCAAGAGCATTGGAGGTATACCCACACCTCAAGGACTGCAGTGGTTCTAGAAGGCAGCTCACCACCACCTTCTCAAGGGCAACTAGGGATGGGCAATTAAATGCTGGCTCAGCCTGCAAGGCATCCTTTGAATGAATAAAGAAAAGAGGCAGAGCCAGCAGAGGAAATGCATTTATATACACATAGTGCACAAGGTTGTGGGTCTCATGCATATCAGTAATTTGCTGTGAAAGCTTTGCACAAAACTAGTGCAGGTGTTCCCCCACTCCACCCCATCACAATTCCATTTTAATGTGCCTTTTTAGGAGCTGAACATTTTCTGACAAACTGTTTTTCTCATACTCAAAATTGTAATTTCACCCGTTCTACAACAGTTACTGGTCTCTGCACATCCTTGTGATCAATCTTGCTGTGCAACAAATACCTTACAGCTAAAAGACAATGAGTGAGAAATATAGTCTTGGTTCTTAGTGCTAAACAAGTGTGAGAATATCAGCCACTGATTATGCTCATGTTTGTGATTTTGATTCTACTGAAGCAAATGCACGTTCCATTATAAGTATGTTAAAAAGTATAATCCAATTCTTATTACGTATATCAGTACAGTTATTAAATTCCAATTATGGTTATAGTTAATATAGGTTTTTAAGCTTAATTGAGGCAAATGTAAATGCATGTTTTATTAAATGAAAATACTTTAACACTATTACCTTGAAATTCCAGTTCACACTGTCTGGGCAATGAATGATTTTGTGCTTGATAATGTTCTCCCCAATATACTTCTGCTGAGACTGGGATCAGGAAGTTGGACCTGAGTGGAAGGGGAGCGTAAGGGAGTCAGAGTCAAGTTTATGGGTGGGTGTTTTGGGTTTAGCTAACCAGCAATGTTTATACGGTTTGAGAGAGGCTGGTAAGCAAAGTTACAGGAGGAGGGATCAGGAGCACGACTGTGAGAGGGGAGATCAGGAACACCATGAGAAGTGTGGGTACCGGGGAGATGGCATCAAGATGTGGGAGCTGGTGATGAGATTGGAAGCAAAGTTGGGGATGATGGTGTTGGTGGAATCTGCAGAATAGAGGTTAAAAGCAAGCAAGAGATCAGGGGTTCTTGCGCACCATTTCAGTGCAGGGGCATTCTCCAAGAACTTAGGTATGTTTCTCATTACCCATAGGTCTCCCAAATTGGTGCTGTGAGACCATGTTTTCTCAGCATGCCCTCCATAGGTGTCCCCATACCCCCAGGACATCATGTTACAGGTTCCCCCCATGCTTCAAACAAAATGTTGCATAGAGAATGACATCTTCTTGTGCTTCCCTGACATGGAAATTGTGTTGCTGATGCAAAGGTGATTCATAACTGGGTGCAAAGTCAAATTTCAAATTGAAATGATCAAAAAGGTGATTTACTCCAAATTAAACCAATGTTCAGTTGCAAAGCACTGAGAAAAGTAGTGCTATACAACTGAATTTCCAGGCATTTTTTTTGTGCATGATAAGTACTTGAGAATACCATGTGGGAGATCTCCTCCATTTCTGCTTTCTAAATATCTAGGGTCCTGCTGAAAAGTAGTTGGTGGACTCCCTACATGCAATACAACACTTCTGAGTGTTTTCTTCTCCATGAGACAAATAGAAGTAAAGGGAGCATGAGAGGAACCTTGGACCCAGAGTTCATCTGGAAGCTCCCAAAGCCTTGGCAAATATTTAAATTAATGGATATTGTGTGTTATACCTAGAGTTCCTAGGTATAAGTGACCTATATATGTCCTGAAGCACTATCCAAAGAAATTGATTGCATTTTCAGCTCCTAAAGGAGCAAATTACTGATGGACCGGACAGAATTGATTATGCTTGTGAGACGTTGAGGCTCATACTAGAAGTTTTGCTGTCCTCATGAGCATCTGTTGAAAGGTAACTGAAAGATGTACAAGGAATTTCAGGGATAGTCTAAGCAACCCATCCCTAACTTAACACTTTTGCCTTCACCTTCCCCCTTCCAACCCAATGAGAGAGGCACTCTTGATGTAGGGAAGGAGCAGCTGGAAGATTCTGCAATATGTGTATTGTACCTAAGTAACGTGAAGTCAGTTAAACTCTTTTCATCTCCAATTTTGCAGTACTTGTGGATAAGCCAAGATATTTTCCTGTTTGACATTGACCACACTGAAGGCAAAAGAGAAACATTTAATAATAAGGCAAATCTGAATTATGCATCTCCTCCTCTTTTAGCTGAAAATGAAAGGTTCACGTGATATCATGTATGGTCTGCGGGTCCACTGTTGGGTTCTAGTGCTTGCAGGCAAAAGAGAAGTCCCAGAGAACTTCTTCATTGACCCTTTCTCAGGAAACAGCTATGAAACTACTAACGAACGATTCTTGGGGATTGAAAGCATCTGGAACCATAAGAACTACTGGGTGAATATGCAGGACTGCAAACTTGGTGTCAAGGTATTCCTTTTCTGCTTTGGAATCTAGAATTCTAGACAATTTTCAGATGTATTCTAAATACTGGGAAGACTAAAATCATTGTCTTGGGTACTTGTCACTAACTCCATTTTGTAGTTACTGGTTCTGTCTTTCTCATGACAACTGTTTTGGGCTGTACCAGATTATTCGTAAACTTGAGGTCCTACTTAACCTTGAGTTGAGTTTCACTAAATCCAACTGTCAGTAAGACCACATATTCCCACATCACTAACATTACCCAGCTCCATACCAGTTTAGCTCCTCTGCTGCTGAAACTTGCATCTATGTCATTATTACCTCTAGATTTGACTACTCCAATGGCACATACCTTGCTCCACTCTTTCAAAGCTTGAGGCCATCCAAACTGCTACCAAATTTAATCACTCCACTATTGGCCTCTTCTCCTTTGCAGCTGCCAGAGCCGAAAGCTTTGGAATTTGCTTCCTAATCTTCTTCACCTCTCTTTCCTTAAAACCTGCCCCTTTGCTTTTGGTCACCTGTTCTAAAATCTTTTCTCACTTGGCATCAATTTTTGTTTGATAGAGAATCATAGAATCATAGAACAGTACAGCACAATACAGGCCCTTTGGTCCACAATGTTGTGCCGACCTTTAAACCTCGCCTAAGACTATCTAACCTCTACCTCCCCCATATCCCTCTATTTTAAATTCCTCCATATGCCTAGCTAGTAATCTCTTGAATTTGACCAATGTACCTGCCTCCACCACCACCCCAGGCAGCGCATTCTATGCCCCAACCACTCTCTGGGTAAAAAATCTCCCTCTGATATCTCCCTTGAATTTCCCACCCATTACTTTAAAGCTATGCCCTCTTGTATTGAGCATTGAGCATAATGTTCCTATGAAGTTCCTCAGGATTTTTTGCTGTGTTAAATATGCTAATTAAATCAAAGTTGTTGTTATTGGTCTTGTCACTTGTTATCTCCAGCATCACTTATTCCAACAGATTCCTAGTTTGTCTTTGGTAAACTTGAGATCTGCCAAAACTCTGCCATTCCTATCCTAACTAGCAGCAACTCATGACCATCACCCCTTTGGTTGCTTACCTGCATTAGTTCTTGATTAAGCAAACCTGTTTTTAAAATTCAATCTCTCCACTTTTAAGAAGAGTGCATATTCTACCAATGCCAAAAACTAGAACTGTACCTCATCTGTCCCAATATCCCCTATTGCAGTCCCATGTCAAATTTTGTTTAATAACTCTCCTTTCATGTGGATCGATTTATTGTTCACATTGAAGTTCATTAGAAATGGATTAAAATTATTTTAAAAGAGTATGCACAAGAACATAATTTGGATTAATGAACTATATAGGAAGTTTAGACAGACTGAATGATTCTTCCTGATCCTACCCCTAAGTGCAGAATTACTCATTGACTCAACAAATGGACCATAAGACAGAATATAGGAGTGGAATTGGGCCATTCGGCCCATCAAGTCTATCCCACCCTTCAATCATGGCTGATTTTTTTTCTCAACCACATTCTCCCGCCTTCTCCCCATAACCCTTAACCCCCTTACCAGTCAAGAACTTATCAATCTCTGCCTTAAAGACACCCAATGATTAGGTCTCCACATCCCTCTGTGGCAATGAATTCCACAGATTCACCACTCTCTGGCTGAAGAAACTCCTCCTCATCTCAGTTTTAAAGGGACATCCCTTTATTCTGAGGCTATGCCTTCAGATCCTATGGAGAAAAGTTGTTGCTCATGATAGATGATTACAAACTGCAGTGACTGAAGAACATCCCTGAAATTGCATGAACTGAGGTCAGGGCAGTTGTATCCACCAGCAAGAACCACACTGACCTCTTTGAGATTCAGCAAGCAGACATATTATTTGCATAGATGTGGGACATACACCAATGGCACTTACCTCACCACACCATTGGTAACCACCTGCCCCACATCAATGGCACCCATATGCCACAAATCAATGGCATACAGTTGCTCCACATCAATGGCATCCATCTGCCCCCCACCAATGATCATTTGGCCTACTGACCAGCCCATCATTCTCCTGTCCAATGCCAAACCTTCTGATATTCCTAATTCTGATTATATTATGATTGTCCTCTTAGGAAAGATGCCCTTGTGGAGAAAATTATTCCTTGTCCCTCAGTGTAATGTATCACGGCAGAGCTTGAGAAGTCCTAAGGAAAGTCCTTGCAAATGATTCTTCTTAATGTGAACAATAACTGATGCTGTTCTGCTTTATGTTTCAGGATGTAATTTTTGACCTTGCTGACCCTGTGAGATGGGAGTACATGCTGCCGTCTGAAAATCAAGAAATTGTTGTTCCTAATTCATATGAATATCTTCTAGATGAGGGTGAAGATAATGTAAGATCTGATAATAATTTCATAATAGATAACATGAGTTAATTTTATTTCAACATGTTTTTAGTCTAGACCAAGATCCTCCCTTTCTAATCTCCTGAAGGTGCTGATGAAGGGGATTCAATTCCATGTGATAACAGCAAACTGGTCCTCATCAGAATGGCCATTCTTTATATGTGAGTCCAGACAGTGAGTGCTAGCAGATTGATTGTCCATGAAATCAGATCCTACTTTCACCAAATGTCTGCAGGCTGGCTGTTTTCAAACATGTAGGAGTGGAACCAGGCAAAGGCAGTCCTCCCATGGAGTTACTTTGCAGAGTAACACCATTGGAGGAAAACAGAATGGTCAAGGTGATGATGTGTCTTCTTGAGCCATTGCGATCTTTCTAGTGAAGGTGCTCCCACAGTGCTGTTGGGGACGGAGTTCCAGGATTTAGACCCAGTGACAGTAATGGAATGGTGATATATTTCCAGATCAGGATGGTTTGTGACTTGGAAGAGAACCTGCAGGTGATAGTGTTCCCATCTATCAACTGCCCTTGTCCATCTTGTTGGTAGAGGTGTGGGAGGTGATATCTGTATTACAGCACTCCTTATTTAGGGTAACTAAAGAAATTGTCACAAGTCTGGGGAAAACAAGTTGAATAAAAACTTAATATTTTATGCAATATTGGAGGCAGTATTGAAGACCAAAGAGGCCCTATAATGGGATCCTGAAAATTAAATAGAGATGAAATACATGCTAAGACTTTAGAACTCTTGAAAGGATGCAAGATTTTATTTCATACGCTTTAAAATGTATATTGTGGAAAGCATACAGCAAAATATTAAGGCTTGCAAGCCATTATGAAGTGGCTCTGCATGAGGTCTACAATTAATTCATGCAGACATTCTCATGGATGCTCAGAAATCTAAGACATTCATTACAATACATCTTTACACAGAATTGATAAATGGATCTCCAGATATCATTGGCTAAACAAAGAAGAGGGGTTGAATTTCATCTGAAGTTCTCCTAAATATCCAGCTTTATTTTCGTCTGTTTGATTGCCACAGAGAACTATGCATGTTGGTATGACTTTTAAAAAAGCAGAATCTTAGATTCATGAAAAATGATTCCTAATTAAAAAAGGAAACTGATAGCGCCCATTAAATTGTGTTATCATGTATTTTTACCTGCCTCTGAACTTAGTACCTTTTCTTAATCCCAAATGTGCTTGGCAGTACATGAGACAACTATTTCTTCTATCACTCTACAGCCCCCTGTGTGCCAAATAACTTTCATTAGGACATTCGCCTGGCTCACAACCCTATCGTAAGAATAAATTAGATATAAGGGTGATGGTCACAGATACCCATTGGACACTAGCATCTGACTAGGTATTAACCCGGTATTCAAAGACCAGGCTGGGTTGGTCTTAACTTGCCAGGGTTTCAAGGATGGGGTTTGATTCCCAAAACCTTTTGATTTAGGGGCTGCAATGCTAGCACTCACCATGGTGGATTGACAGTGTTTGCTGATTCTACCTGCATTGACCCAACTATCTCACAGCAAGGCAAGGCAAAATCTTGACCTGTTCAAATGCTTTCTGAGAGTCAGTACAACCTACAGAACTTGAAATAAATTGCCTGGTGTTTTCTGATTATTCATGTCCTCTTGATCTTCATTCTTAGGTTTTATTGTTCTTAAAAGCCTTTCCCCCTTCCTTCTGCCCTCCTGAAGCCAGGCATTCTTTCAGGGATACACTCCTGCATTTCTGTCCAGTGGTATATTCAAATAATCTTTATTTGTGTGGAGCATAAAACATAGTTTACAACTAAAGAGAGAATTTGGAAAATGCAGGTATAAGGATTAAAATCATCATGTTTTTATATTATTAACTCTCTGTTCCAGGATGAGAAAGAAGTGGAAAAGATTTTTGACATGCCTCCATCATGGGCTCAGCAAATTGTTATTTCTGCTAAAGGTAACTGAGTCTGCCCGAAATGCTAGGGTTTAATGCAGTTTCCCAAAAGTAAGGATAACATTCTTTAAAACAAAATCCGTCAAGTTTAATTAGTGGCTAATTTTATGATCATGATTTACTTATTTTGTTGCAATTGATTTGATCACATGTTTCTCTAACTTTCTAAGACTAAAGGTAACACCAGATGTATGGAAACTAATGTAAGAACTTGGATTCACATTGCACCTCATCAATTCATGTCATAGTCAATAAAATGTTTCTGAAGTGCTTTGGAGTCGTGCTCTGTAGGCAAATATGGCTGCTAATCTGTGCACAGCAAGGCCTCACAAACTGCAAATAACACTGGGGCTGCCTTTTTACTTGGTGGAACTGATTAAGAGAATAGCATGAGCCAGTATATCAGAAGAACTGCCTGACAAAATAGCAAATATAGCATCTATTCTGAGCAAGCTCTAATACAGAGCTATGTCAGCTTGGCTCAGTAAGTAGTAATGTCCCTTGAGAAAGGAATGTGGGTTCAATACTTTTCAAGTGGAGATGAAAGATCTCATTCCTAAATCTGAAGAAAAGGGAAGTGTCCTCTTGATTCATACAAATTACTGTTGTACTTCAAAAGTGATGGATTGGGCAGAAAGTGCTTTGTGATGTTCCAAAAAAGTGATCGCCTGTTATATAACTTATAGATTATAAAACATTATATAATCTTTATTTTATTTTTAATTTTTTGTTTCTGCTGGGAGATGAATGCTACAAGTTCTGCTCAGTTCCATTCACCTTAACAGCCAGAACCAAGGATAATATAGAATCAGAGCTCACTCCTTATACTCTAACAGTGATGGCTTGTGCTTCAACCCTTAGTGCAACCTCATTTAGTGGGATTTGTGTTAAATGGGAGTGACATAATATAGTTGGTGCACAGGGGGAGTACCACATACTAAAAATGGTAGGCTGATCTGGAAGGTTAGGTCCCATGGAATCCAGGGAGAGCTAGTTAGGTGGATTCAAAATCAGCTCAAAGGTAGGAAGCAGAGGGTGGTGGTTGAAGGTTGTTTCTCAGAATGGAGGCAGTTGATTAGTGGTGTGCCACAGTGGTCAGAGTTGGGGACCCTCGTTATTCATTATTTATATAAATGATTTGGATGCAAATGCACAAGGCTTGATCAGTAAGTTTGCGGATCACACAAAATTAGGAGGTGTTGTTGACAGTGAAGGAGGTTATTGTAGATTACAGGGGAATCTTGATCAGTGAGGGAAATGGGCTGAGGAGTGGGAAATGGATTCAATACAGATAAGTGTGAGGTGATGAATTTTGGAATGTCAAACCGGAGTAGAACTTATACTATGAATGGAAGGGCACTAGGGAGTGTAATGGAACAGAGGGAGCTAGGAATACAAGTGCCTAGTTCATTGAAAGCAACATCACAGGTAGACAGGGTGGTGAAAAAGGGGTTTAGCATTCTGGCCTTTATCAGTCAGGGCATTGAGTATAGGAGTTGGGACATTATGTTGTAGATGTACAAGTCGTTGGTGAGGTCACTCTTGGAGTACTGTGTACATAGAGTCATAGAGCACTACAGCACAGAAACAGGCCCTTTGGCCCATCTAGCCCATGCCTGGTTTTCTGCCTAGTCCCATCTACCTGCACCTGGACCATAGCCCTCCATACCTCTCTCATTCATGTACCTATCCAAAGTTCTCTTAAATGTTACAATTGAACCTGCATCCACTACTTCCGCTGGCAGCTCATTTCACACTCGCACCACCCTATGTGTGAAGTAGCTCTCCCTTGGATTCCCCTTAAATATTTCACCTTTCACCCTACAACTATGACCTCCAATTCCAGTCTCACCCAACCTGAGGGGAAAAAGCCTGCATGCATTCACCCTTAGAGTATTGCATGTAATTCTGGTCACCTCACTATAGGAAGGATGTCGAGGCTTTAGAGAGGGTGCAGAGGAGGTTTACTAGGATGCCGCCTGGATTAGAGGGCTTGTGCTATCAGGAGAGGCTGGACAAATTTGGGCTCTTTTCTCTGGAGTTGTGGAGGCTGAGGGGTGATCTGTTAGAAGTATATAAAATTATGAGGGGCATAGATAGGGTGGACAAGCAATATCTTTTTCCCATTATTGAACGATTCAATACCAGAGGCATGCATTTAAGGTGAGAGGGGGAAAGTTCAGAAGTGACGTGAGGGGTAAGTTTTTTACTCAGAGAGTGGTGGATGCCTGGAATGCGTGGTGGAGGCAAATTCATTGGGGGATTTTAAGAGGGGCTTGGATGGGCACATGAATGAGAAGAAAATGGAGAGATATGGGCATTCTGTAGGTAGGAGGGATTAGCTATGTCAGCAGAACATTGTGGGCCGAAGGGCCTGTTCTGTACTGTACTGTCCTATGTTCTATCTATACCCCTCATAATTTTGTATACCTCTATAAGATCTCCCCTCATTTTCCTGCACTGCAGGGAATAAAGTCCTAACCTATTCAACCTATCCCTGTAACTCAGGTCCTCGAGTCCCAGCAACATCCAGGTAAATTTTCTCTGTACTTTCTGTACAGTTTTGGTCACCCTATTATAGGAAAAACATGGTTAAACTGGAAAGAGTGCAGAAAAAAATTGAGGATGTTGCCAGGACTAGTTATAGGGAGAAGTTGGCCAGGCTACGTCTTTATTCCTGGGAAATTAGGAGAATGAGGGGTGACCTTATAGAAATGTTTAAAATTAGGAGAGGCATAGATAAGGTGGATGGTAACAGTCTTTTCCCCAGGGTAGGGGAGTCCAAAACTAGGGGGCATAGATTTAGGGTGAGATGGGAAAGATTCAAAAGGCACTTGAGGGGCAACTGTTTCACGCAGAGGGTGGTGAGTATATGGAATGAGCTGCCAGAGGAAGTGGTTGAGGCAGGTACAATAGTATCATTTAAGAAGCACTTGGATAGGTTCATGGAGGGGTGGGGCTTAGGAGGATATGGACCAAACACAGGAAATTGGGCACCATGGTCAACATGGACTCGTTAGGCCGAAGGGCCTGTATCTGTGCAGTATTGCCCTATGACTCTAAATTACCTTCTGTTCAGATGAATAAGAATAACACAGATTTCAACGCATCACCTCAAAATGTGATACTGCAGTAGATGCCACCTTCCCAAAGCCACATGCAAAATGGAGTTTTTGGAACAGATCTGTTCTATCGATGAGTTTGTCCAAAAGATCACTAGTTTAGTGATGACATACCAAGAATAGCATCTCAAAATCCCAGAGCTGAGAGCCCTGTTTACTGGGATAATATATTGGATAGTCTGTTGTGCAATACTTTGTTTTCAGCAAACTGTATGCCTAGTCCCCCAATGCAGTCTTCTCCAATTAATCAAAGATGACTTGGATTAAAGGATGACTGACAACTTTCTTATAGGCCATTCTGTTAAAATTGGCACCCAAATCACCAAAATGAGAGCCTTACACTTATTATTGGCCTCCCAGTTGAGCAGTTAAAGGAGTAAAACTCAAAATCAATGCAATCACAACAATCTCTTTAAGGCTAAGCACTTGAAATGGATCTGTCAACTGAATGTTGCAGGTCTTTTGCATGCCAAATGCACTCAACCACTAATGTTAATGTTATAACATTGCAGGAAAAGCATATTGCTCATAACAAGCAAGCATACTGCTGTAAGATGTATGGCTGCAAACTTGCTACATACTTACACCATGCAAAATATCACCTGGCAATACATGTGAAAAAGCAAATCACTAATTATCCCAAACATGAAATATAGGGGCATCACCACAACAGCTATCAAAATTGGCAAGATTTTTAAAGCACAATTTTTAAATTAACTAATCCTTGCCATTATTTCACAAGGTAGTAAGTACAGAATTAAGGAAGAGATGAAAGCTGACCTCCGGTGGCATAGTGTGTTCAATGTTGGGCAGTGCAAGATTGGAAGGAATGTCAAGACCTTGGCGAGATTCATAGGAATGATACAGGAATGAGCGACTTCAGTTAGATAGAAAGATTAAAGTTTGCTCTCCTTAGAGAAATAAAGCTTCAAGGGAGATAGAGGTGTTTGAAGTAAAGAGGAGTTGTTATGTAGATATAGAGACACTTTACAGTTAGGAAGGTCAGTAAGCACAGTACCCAGGTTTAAGCCAATTTTACAAAGGAACCACAGGCAGTTGAGGAGAACATTTTTATGCTACAAATTGTTATGATCAAGAATGCACTACCTGAAAGTGTGGTGGAGCAGAATTAGCAATAATCTTCAAAAAAGGAATTGGATAAATACTTAGAAGTGAAAATATACACAGGGCAGTAGTAAAGTTGTATATGGGTAGCGGCATGCAAAAATCTGATTCAGGCAAGTGGTCTGTTCCTTTGGTGTAAGATTCTATGATTCTCTTTTGGAGCAAATTATTCTTATCTGGGAAGCATAATCATACAAAATTGGCCTATAAATTGTAAAAAATGATAAAAATTAATATGATCTTTTACTTGCAGACATTGAAACACGCTGTCCGAAGGGAGAGAAGATAATTCAGTATAAGAAGGTGAATTTAGAAAAGTATGCACCATACTTGAACATAGATGGGATGGTGAAGCGACTGATTGAATATGAGGATGTTGAATGTAGGTTTTAGTTACTTTTGTATCTTTTCATCTACCTCTTCTTTTATCGTCTTCCTAACAGTGCAGGGACATGTGAGTGACTTGTCCCAGCAACACAGTATTACCTTGGGAATGTGTGGTAAAGAGTTGTTCAAATGTTGTTCGGGCATCACACCTGAGTCTATCCAGTCCTCATCCATTGTTCATGTGATTTTGCATTGACTAACAGGATGGTCAGGAGATTAACGACAGACCACTCCTGGAAACTGAGAACTTCCATAACTGTATAACTCAATCCCAACACAGTATCCAGTACACACGTACGCATTTTCCTGCAAGGCAGTGATGCTGGGGTTGGGAGAGTGGGAGTGCGAGTTGCTGTCTTATAATTTTGGATGCAAAACGTTAGCTCTCCAATTTGAATACCGCATAATAAGCCAACGGAACTATAGATGTTTCCATAATAGTTACAACAATTTCACTTTACACATGATCAAACATTGACTGATGAACCTTAAAATGATATGGTTTGTGCTTGATTTTCTCCTCATTTGTTTGAGACACTTTAGTGCATCAAGAAATGAGTAAAACCCATGAGTAGAATTCCTTACAACTGTGTGAATTTTACAAAATCATTATTGAAAATTATTTGTCCAGCCTCAGTTCTTCAAAAAGAAATACATTTTTAATGTAGAAAAGAATAATATTCCATGAAGAGAACAGATTTACAACCCAAACTTATTAATGAAAGTTGTTTAATAGAAGTCTGCATTATTCATCAGCAGCGAAAGTGAATGGCACACAAGGAAAAATGAAAAGAGATTCAAAACCTTTCTCTCTATCATCCACAGGTACTTCTTTTGTGAAAGTGACAGAGTGGTATGCTAACAGAAAGGACATGCTGGAGAAAATTGAACGTAACATGAAAACTCGGACCATTACAGAGTATTTTAGAAACGGCCGACATCTGGCACTTAAAAGTGAGGGCAGCGCATAAAACTTAGAAAGATGATATGTGATAGACAGTAGTTTTCATGGAAGAATTAGACTACAGTGAGACTCATGTGGTGTTCCTGGCATCTTCTGTTTTGTAAAAATTACTCAAGCTGGTTGGCAGTGCATGAACTACATGATTAATCTCTGCTCTCCACCATTGGCCATATCCTGTTTACTGCAGACCATTTGATACTGCTGTGATCCCAGAACCATTCTCCTAGGTTGGAACATATGAAGGTGTCTCCCTTAAAATTCTCAGTATTTCAAGGGACTGAACCCAGGAGCAAAAGAGCCCCAAAATGATTTCAAGAATTTCTTCTTAGTCTAAAAATGGTGGTGCTTAGGGTTCAAATGGAGGGAGAAAAGTCAGTAGCTTGGGTCCCTCCCTTCATTAGAAGGATTTTGAGGACCATTCCGTAGCCTTATTGCCATGTTCCACCCAGTGATACCCTAAGGAGTGACAGTAAGAAGCTGCAGTTACATGGCAGCACCATGACTCCCTGATGTTCATATCTTACAGAACATGTCTACCGATCATCTGAGCCAGAGACCGAAAGGACGATGACATTCAATGGTAAGCTTCGTGTGGATGGGCTGATGAACAGAGTGGAAACCCCTACCGAGATGACAGAGAGGTTCAGTGACAGGCCAGACTTCCTCATGTACAGAAACACAGTATTCGCAAAACGACTGAAGAAAGTGAAGCTCCCAGGAACCATTCACTCAAACTACCGCACTATTCTAGTATGTAATCCATTTCTTTATCTAACTTTCTCCTCCTATTGCACCTCCCATGAAAATTGTCATTTGCTGTCTCTATGTCTTGGTCCTTTACCAAGTAGTAACTATTCAAGATGTGCACTTTCCTACAAAAAAGTCACGTTAACAAGTTATTTAAGATCGGAGGGCATCATAACTGACAACTGAGATTGGTGTCAGGCAAAAGGTCACCAGATAGTGGTCAGGAGGAGGGAAACAATCTTGAGAGCTGGTCCAGATGAAGGGTCTTGACCTGGAACATCGAATATCCATTTTCATCCATAGATGTTGCCTGACCCGCTGAGTTGCTTCAGCATCTTGTGAGTTCCACCAATACTCACTCCTCTTCTCACAGCAACTTCTCATGCAACCACCTGAGATGCAATACCTGCCCTTTAACCTCTTCTCTTCCTGCTGTTCTGGGACCCTAGCATTCCTTCCAGGTGAAGCAGTGATTTATTTGCTCATCTTTTAATTTAATCTCCTCACAATATGGCCTCCTCTACTTTGAGGAAACCAAATGCAGATTGGGTGATCACTTTACAAGGATACCACTGTTCAGTCTGCATGGGTGACCATGAACTTCCAGTAGCCTGTTACTTAATTCACCACCCACTCCCACTCTGACCTCCAACACTTTTCCAACTAAGCTCAATATCAGGTCAAACAACTACCTCACGTTTTGTCTTGGTACAACACAGCCTTCGGGACTCAACACCAAATTCAACAATTTCAGATAACTCTAGCTCATTTCACAATTCCAACATTCATCTTATTTTCTCTCTTCTCATCTGATATTTCAGGTTTCATTCCTCTCCTATTTACTTCTCCTCCAGACATATCCTACTCCCACTCGGAACTCTCTGTCTGTGGCCTCCTATGTTGTTCCAATGATGCCCAACATAAGATCAGGAAACAACACCTCATCTTCTGTCTAGGTACATTCAAGCCTTTGGTACTCAATACTGAATTCAACCATTTCAGATAATCAGCCTTTCCTATCTGTGACAGAACTGGCCAGATCTGATGTAAAGTCTTTTTGCACAATGAATCTTTAACTCACCCCATGTATGTCATCTAATCTACTGTATTTTCAGCATTTTCTTTTATTTTCAGCATCTGCTGTGTTCTACATCTCAAAATTCCAGTATGTTTTTTTTTCACTCTATTGCCCTCATTCCTCTAATTACAGTTCTCCAGACAGATCAGCTACAATTTACAAACATTCATTTCCCTGTCTTAGATGGCACTGAAAGCAATTGTGTCATCCAGAGAACCTTGGTTTTCACACTATCACGTACATTCCCTCTTTTCTCTGTATTCTTCCTCCTCTCCGCAAATTAAAACAGACTTGTTTTCACACTTCTGATCATTGAAAAGGATCATTGTTGACTAAAGAACGAAATGTTGACTGTTTCTCTCTCCACAGATGCTGCCTGACCTGCTGAGTATCCCCAGCATTTTCTGTTTTCCCCCGGACATACTTTCACCACCACAGATAGCACTGCCACAACTTATCTCTCCTCAACTCCACTCAGGAACAAAACTTCTCCTGTGTTTTGTGTATTTCTCCAGACTCCAGCATCTGCAGAATTTCTTGTGTCTCCTCTGTTCTCTCTGCCAACTTCCCACTTTCTTTGCAATTTAAAACTTCTTGCATTTCTGACTTTCCCTAGATCTGATAAAATGTCGTCAACTCCATTAATCCCAAGGTGTCTGTCCAATAGTGCTGCATGACTTACTGAATATTTACTGTGTTTTCTGATTTTTTTTGTTTCATCTCTTTTGACTCTACTTTTTAGAAAATAACAGAACGCTTTGCCAGAAACAGAAAAAAGCCAGCCCACGAGGATGTGGCAGAGCAAATATTTCTGATCAATGCGGAGCATATCCAGCTGACGTATCATCGCGAGGATGACAGGATCACAGCAGTGAAGAGAGAGTTCATCCTCCCACCAAACTTGATGCAAAAGGATGACCAGGAGGTTAACATGGACCAGATTGTCATGACTTTTGAGGTAGAGTCACATGGTCTCTGCAGAGTAAAAGCAAACGCACTTCCATTCTGCTGGGGAAATCAAAACAAGAGAAGGCATAATTTTCAAATAAGAGTTTGGATATTCAGAGATAAAATTAGGCAGGACTTTTCCACACAAAGGATAGTGGAAAGATGGAACTTTCTCCAGAAGGGATTGGATGCTTCATGGATTGAAATGTTCACCTGGTTAATAGATATTTATTAGATAATTGTATCAGGCAATGTGATCTAGAATGGTCAGAATGAAACCGGGGGGAGCAGGTGGGGGATGTGGGGGTGGATGAAGGAGAGAGGGGAGTTGGCAGAAAAGCTAGGCAGGATTTTACAATGTCTACACCCCACGATGTCAATCTTTACACTTTGGGAACTCTGCATGTGTAAGCCATGTTGATTCACAGGTTAGGTTTACTGACATGTGGAGAAGACACCAGGGCAGGCTGTGGGAGCAGGCAGGTCCTATCCTAGTGGTCTTCACCTAGCCAAACATCCACTTTGAATCATATCTATGATAATTTATCTTATAAATATCCATTGACTATTGAACACTTCAGTTCAGCCAGCTATTACCTTATAAATATCCATTGACTATTGAACACTTCAGTTCAGCCAGCATCCAAACCTTTTTGGAGGAAAGTCCCATTGGTGGAGAACAAGAAATAGTCTTGCTATCCCTGTGCACAAGTAGTGCTGACCACCCGCCTGAACCTGTCCTTTCCTTCCTTCTATTGTTGGATTCCTTGTGGTGTAAACTAAATAAGTAAATGGGTTATTTATTGTCACATGTACTGAGGTACAGTGAAGAATTTGTTTTGCACACCATCCATACAGATCACTTCATTGCAACAGTGCACTGAGGTAGCACAATAACAGAATACAGCATAAAGTGTTACAGTTACCGAGAAAGTGCAGTGCAGGCAGACGTAAAGAGGTAGGTTGTGAGGTCAAAAGTCCATCTTATCATACTAGGAGACCGTCAATAGTCTTATAACAGTAGGATAGAAGCTGGCCTTGAGCCTGGTGGTATGTGCTTTCAGACTTTTGTATCTTCTGCCCGATGGGATGGGGGAGAAGAGAAGAGAGAATGACCAAAGTGGGTGGGGTCTTTGATCATGTTGGCTGCTTTACTGAGGCAGCGAGAAGTACAGACAGAATCCATGGAGAGGAGGCTGCAGCTTCTTGCAGTCTTAGGCAGAGCTGTTGCCATACCAAGCCATGATGTATCTGGATAGGATGCTTTCTATGATGTATTGATAAAAATTGATGAGGGTCAAAGGGGACATGCCAAATTTCTTTAGCCTCCTGAGGAAGTAGAGGTGCTGGTGAGCTTTCTTGACCATGGAGTTTACGTGATTGGACCAGGACATGCTATTGGTGATGTTCACTCCTAGGAACTTGAAGCTTTCAACCCTCTTGACTTCAGCACAGTTGATGTAGCCAGGAGCATGTGCACTGCCCCACTTCCTGAAGTTAATGACCAGCTCCATTGTTTTGCTGACATTGAGGGAAAGGTTGTTGTCATGACACCATGTCACTAGGCTCTCCATCTCCTTCCTGTACTCTGACTCATTGTTTATTTGAGATTCGGCCCATCATGGTGGTGTCATCTGCAAACTTGTAGATGGAGTTAGAGCAGAATATGGCCATGCAGTCGTGGGTGTATAGGGAATAAAATAGGGGGCTGAGGACACAGCCTTGTGGGCCACCAATGTTGAGGATATTCATGGCAGAGGTGTTGCTGCCTATTCTTACTGATTACGGTCTGTTGATCAGGAAGTTAAGGATCCAGTTGCAAAGGGAGGTGTTGAGTCTCAGATCTAGGAGTTTGGAGATGAGCTTGATCCTGGGACCACCCAGGACTAACATTCGTCCTGGGACCGGGGCCTGCTCCTTCATCTCCCTCCATTAAAGCCAAAGGTGTATGAGTTATGTGCAGTTTTCAAAAACCTAAACATTTTTGAAATTTGTGAATTTTTAACCCCAACCCCCAAAGTTTCAGTCGAAATTCATTCCCTTTTCTCTAGTCTGCTTGCCATGGCAATCAGGCAGTTGTTATTTTCAAACTTCTCATCAGAGATAGCCAAAGAGAATTAAGATTCTGATGTTAAAGAAATCCATTTACCATTCTTCTACCCTGCAGGTTGACCCTCTGGCGAAGCAATGTAAAAACGTGGTTCTGTATCAGACTATGATGGCACTTCTGAAGGCACAAACCACATCAATGCAAGCTGTCAGAGATTCTGAGCATGAGGTAGTGTTTGAGTCATTTTGTTATTGTTCAATGAACCAAACATTGGTTTCTCATGTGTCTCACAGCAAGAGAAAGAGAATTGAATTTACATTCATATCCACAGTGATGATGAAGGGCTTTTGAAATATCATTGTTATGTAGGCAAATGTGGCAGCTAATGTGTATACTTTGAGCGCGGCACAGTGGTGCAGCTAGTAGAGCCACTGTCTCACAGCACCAGAGACCGGGGCTCAATCCTGACTTCAGATGATGTCTGTGTGGAATTTGCACGTTCTCCCTGTGACCAAATGGGTTTCCTCCAGGTGCTCTAGTTTCCTGCCACAACCCAGAGACATGCGGGTTGGTTAATTGGCCACTGTAAATTGCTCCTTTTGTGTAGGTGAGTGGTAGAATCTAGGGGAAGTTGATGGGAATGTGGGAACAATAAAAAATGGTATTAATATAGGATTAATGTAAAATGGGCGATTGATGGACGGTGTGGACTTGATCTCTCTGTAATGGACATCTCTCTGTAATGTTGCACAAATAACAAATGTGATGAATAGACAGTTAATATACTTCAGTGCAGTTATTTGGGTATTAAATATTCGCCAGGGCTGTGATTCAGAGGGTCTTCCATTTCCCAAGCAATTGTGGTCTTTAGCTCTCTCTGAACTGGTTTCTTCCTATAATTATTGATGATCAAAATCTAGATTTGGCATCATAATTGCATTTGGTGACATCGGTGTAAAGTAACCAAGTAGTTTGTAGCTGTGATAGTTATACAAAGATCTGGTCTAACCATCTAGAGATGCGAATTCAAATCTTGTCATGGAAGATGGGTATTTAAATTTAGTTAATTAAATAGATTGGGAAGTAATTGAAGAATTAATTGGACACTGACTACAAAACTACCACGTTGTCCTAAAAATCTATGTGGCATACTAACATAGGGAGGGGAATCTGCTGTTCTTTCAAGGTCCAGCCTATATGTGATTCAAACCGAGGGCAATGTGGTTGGCTTTTAATTCAAAACAATGACTCTTAGCCGTATTCTGAAAAGGGCCAGGAATTTATAGCTACTCTTACATTAATAATATCAGGTACTGAAACTACCTCCCCCACATAGGCAAGAAGGTGGCTCACAGCTGCTTTCCTAAGGGCAATTAGGAATTCAGTAAGTGCTGGTCATATTCTGTAACTGACAAAGAAAGAACATATAGTCATTGCTTTCTGATTCTCCAATATTACTTTTACCAGTTTAATAATAGTGTATTTAATGCATCGGAGAAAATCCTCGAGAAACATCATAAACAATGTTTCTTAGGCGTCAGTAGCACTTCTGACAAATGATCAGATGGTCAACCCCCTGATGATCTGTGGTGGGACCTTTGACTTTTCTTTCTCAATAATTCTTTTGAAAAACTGGACAGTGATAGAAATATGAATAACCAATGTGTGTTAAACCCAGATGGAGTCATCACCTTTGATGTAAACTGCCCAAGGTCATACAATGGATGATAAAAGTAAATAAAATGGATAAGCAGTTTTTAAGATAATGCTATCACGGTTAAATATTCCACTTTCACCTTTATAGTGTCTGTCATTTCTGCCTCTGCCTCAGTCCATCAACTGCTAAAATATTCTTTGGGAAATGATCCAGTCTTATCAACTCTGAGCATCCATTTTAAACGACTGGGCAGATGAACCCGCAGGTTGAGCAGAATTGGCGCCAGCTAGACACTGGGAAGATCAAACAGTTTGTTTCCCACCCACCATAAATTCCCCCATTCCTTGGCTATTGATTCTCTGGCCTTCCTGACTACTATAAGAGGCTAAATTGAACAGTTTGCCATCCTTCACTGTGAAATTGACTACAATTTTGAAGACATCCTGAGATTTATTTGACCCTGAGTGGAATCTGAGCACATGTCCTCTCTACCCACCTCTAATCCACCTGTTTCTGCCCTGGTTCATACAATTAGATGCTGAAACTCCCATCCATGACTTTGTTACCATTGGCTTTGACTATTCCAATACTTCTATGGCTGGCTTTTCACTCCCTTTAGACTTTAGCTCTTTCAAAACTCTGCTGGCAACATCCAAATTCACACCAGTTCTTTTACCCATCACCTCTGTGCTTGCTAACTTACATTGTCTCCCATTCCAACTGCCTCAAATTTAAAATTCCCTTCCATGTGTTCAAATCCTTCCATGGCCTTCCCTAACTTTGTAGCCTCTTCCAGTCCTCTGTCATGCTCCAAGATATCCAAGATTTTGTTTAATAATGGCCCTCTGAAATATCTTGGGATGTTTTACCAAGATAAAGGTGCCATACAAACACAAGTTGTTTTGTTAATTATATTCCCATCAGCATGCTGAAAAAATTGCATAAAAGTTATCATTCTAACCTTATTTCCATAATATAAATGACAGGCTGACAACATTCTGGTGCCTGTGTGAAAGCCATCAGTTGGAGTGGTAGAATCATTACCACTATCTCCTGGAGCTTGTTCAGCTGCAAGAATCAGGAGAGCTTTGCGAACATTTTTTAACTGACCAAAAATTTATTTACTTTTCTTTCCTCGCCTTAGCAAGTCCATGTCTATTTGGTGCTGGGTAGGAAGATGTGGTTCAGACAACATTGGTGACCCTCTTTCTTTCTTGTGCATCATAAATTTACTTCCTGTCATTTTATAGGGCACAGTGTGTCAAAACCAAATTATCCTGGACATTGGGAAGGATATCTCGGCTCCTCTTTTAAAAAAATGCCATGGGACATTAATATCAGACTTACAAAATTTTCTAAACCAAATCTTGGGACACTTGGGTGAGAACACAGCAAAGGAGAGAGGGCAACCAAAGCCTCGGTTTAACTTATTATCCAAAAGGTGACGTGTGCTCCACCGCCCATCTTCTGGAGTAGGATTTAAAGCCACAACTTATTTATTCAGCTCTGAGACTGAGACTGAGACTGAGCTATGGTTGACACTCAGTGTATAGCATGGTGAAAATTCAGCCTGCAAACTGTCACTTAAAGCACATAGGCTTCACATCAAACAATGCACATGTTTCAAATTTTATGCAGATCAAGAACTGATTTATAATAAATGAAAATAGTAAAAACAATATATATATATACGTATATAGAATGGCACTGGACCTGACAAGTGTTTGCTGTGAAGTTCTGCTCTGAAGTATTTGTTAAACTTAACGAGCATTCAGTTGACATTGTAGTTATTACTTAATTTAAGGTACGTGAAATTCTCAAGGACAGGGCGGCAGAACGTAGGGCGAATGAACTGTCCATCTCAGTGTATGACACAGAAAGAAATGAGAAAGCTAAAGAACACAGAAGAACTCAGGTGAGTGTGGCAAAATTCCAAAGAAATCTGGTGCTCAGAAAATCCATGCATCTCCCAGTATTCTGAAGCCTACATGGTTGATGTTCTGTGGAAAGAGAAGTAGAGTCAATGTTTCAGGTAGGTGAAGAGTCTCTGACTTGAAATGTTGACTCTATTTCACGTCCCTCAGATGTGGCCTGACCTGCTGAGTATTTCCAGCACTTTCTGTTTTTATCTTAGATTTCCAGCATCTGCAGTTTATTTTTGATTTTCAGGTCTGATATTTTTATTGACCTAGTAAGTGCGTAAGGATAGCACTTTTGCCATGTGCTCATTGAATTTCTCTACTTGTTGAACTGAGGAATGTTTATACTAGACAGTGATATTAGTTTTCTCTTTTACTGCAAATATATAAAATAAAATGTAGTCAAAGCAATTATATGGTTAGCAGCACATAGACTGTAGACTTAAAAGGCAAATCCTAAAGATTGCAGGTTGGTAGTTTAATTGGCTACTGTAAATTACCCCTGGTGTGCAGGTGAATGGTAGGATCTGAGGCAATTGATAGGAATGTGGGCAGAATAGGTTACAGGGAAATTCGTAGAGAAATGGGATTGCTCTGAGAGCTGGCATAGACTTGATGGGCCAAAATGGTTTCCTTTTATGTCATAAGGAAATATGATAAATGCAACAGGAAAACTGTAGCCTATGTTGTAGGATCAAGGGGGTATCTTAGGAGGGTGCATGCATACAGGGTTGAAATAAACACGAGTTAACACAAACTGAATGAAACGTCGACCGTATCTCTGCCTCCACAGATGCTGCCTGACCCACTGAGTTCCTCCACCAATTTGTTTTTTGCTGAATGATTATGCTAACTAGAAATAAGGAAAAATAAGCTGATGGGGTGATCCCACACATGACGCCATACAATCCAAATCTTTGCAGAGCACCGACTGACAAAGCATACAGAAAGCAAAGCTACATCACCAAATCAGTATGGTCTAAGTCTAAAACCTACCAGCATGTTTAGGGTTCAATTTGAACACTGTATTCAGTTCACACAACAGAGGCTTGTGGAAACATCCAAGATCAGACGATGCAGACAAGGGGCACAAGATTTAATTCATATCAGAGGAGTAAGTTTTGAAAAGGATGAGTAAAACTTGAGGAATGGTGTCAAGCACTTCTTCATATGGGTTATTAGACAAAGTGCAAGAAGACATTAATAGACTATGCGTAAATGTTGAATTAATTTTAATATAGATAAATTGATGGTGCACTCTAACAGCAGAAGTAAGGAGGTCACCTATTCATTGGGGAAAAGGTAAACTAATTGGGCAGAGAAGCAAAGGGATCTTCCTGGTGAACCTCTTCTACACCCTCTCCAAAGCCTCCACATCCTTCCTGTGATGGGGTGACCAGAACTGCACACAATACTGCAAGCGTAGCCTAACCAGTTTTATACAGCTGCAACATGACTTTCCAACTTTTATACTCAGTGCTCCAACCAATGAAGGCAAGCATGTTGTACACTTCTTTGACACCCTACCTACTTGTATTGCCACTTTCTCATGACGACATAATGCTGTTTTAAGGCTATTAAAATGTAATAAAGTAATTCCATGCCTTTGTTTCCACTGAGCAGCTGAAAAAAGTGCACAAAAAATAGAAAGTCTTTGGGAGGATTGTATTAACAACTGTGATAGGGAAGTCTTCTCTGAGCACAAATAATATGTTCTAGCTACTAACTTTGATTCGAGAAAGTGATTTAATGTGAGATTGACCTGCCTATATGGAGTTTGCACATTCTACTCTTTACTTCATGAAGTTGCCCTGGGTGCTCCAGTTTCCTCCCATGTAACAAAGGCTTGCTGGCTGGTAGGTTAATTGGCCATTGCAAATTGTACCTGGTGTAGGTGGGTGGTAGAATCTGGGCGAGTTAATGAGCATACTGTATGTGCAAAAGTGAGTTACAGAGAAATAAGTGGGAAAATGGGATTGATGGGATTGCTCTGACACCAGCATAGACTCGATTGGCTGAATGGCCTTCTACATCATAAGGAAATACGAAAATAAGAAGTATGAAATCTAACATCCTCATTTCAGGAAACTTACAGAAGATGATGATATCCATAAATCATGTGCATTATCCGACTGAATAAAAAGATTGGTAATTGGTTTATTATTGTCACATGTACCAAGGTACAGTGAAAAACTTTGTTTTGCATGCCACCCATACAGATCATTTCATCAAACCAATGCATTGGGATAGTACAAGGGAAAAGTAATTACAGAATGCAGAATAACAGTTACAGAGGAAATGCAGTGCAAGTAGACAAATGAGGTGCAAGGCCACAACAAGTAGATTGTGAGGTCAAGAGTCCATCTTATTGTACAAGAGGTCCATTCAATAGTCTTAATACAGCAGGAGAGAAGCTATCCTTGAGACTGGTGGTACATGCTTTCAAGCTTTTGTATCTTCTGCCTGATGGGAGGAGGGAGAAGAGGGAACGTCTGGGGTGGGAAGGGTCTTTGATTATGTTGGCTACTTTACTGAGGCAGCGAGAAGTGTACAGGTGTCCTTGGAAGGGTGTCTGGTTTCCAAGATGTTGGTATTGGTTTATTATTGTCACTTGTACCGAGGTACAGTGAAAAACTTGCCTTGCATACTGATCGTACAGGTCAATTCATTACACAGTGCAGTTACATTGAGTTAGTACAGAGTGCATTGAGGTAGTACAGGTAAAAACAATAACAGTACAGAGTAAAGTGTCACAGCTACAGAGGAAGTGCAGTGCAGGTAGACAATAAAGTGCAAGGTCACAACAAGGTAGATCGTGAGGTCAGATTCCATCTCATCGTATAAGGAAACCGTTCAATAGTCTTTTCACAGTGGGATAGAAGCTGTCCTTGAGCCTGGTGGTATGTGCCCTCAGGCTCCTGTATCTTCTGCTTGATGGGAGAGAAGAGAGAATGTCCCAGGTGGGTGGGGTCTTTGATTATGCTGGCTGCTTCACCAAGAGTCCAAGGAGCGGAGGCTGGTTTCCGTGATGTGCTGGGCTGTGTCCACAACTCTCTGCAGTTTCTTGCGGTCCTGGGCAGAGCAGTTGCCATACCAAGCCGTGATACATCCAGATAGGATGTGATGAGCTATGTCCCCAACTCTCGGTATCACAGCTTGATATGGCATCTGCTCTGCCCAAGACCACAAGAAATTGCGGTGAGTTGTGAACGCAAGCCAGTCCATCATGCAAATCAGCTTCCCCTCCATTGACTCCATCTGCACTTCTTGCTGCCTTGGGAAAGCATCTAACACAATCAAGCAGCCCTCCCACCCAGGTCAATTTCTCTTCTTTTCTCTCCCATCAGTCAGCTCATACACTGAAGATGAATGCTTGATCTCCCAATCTACCTCGTCAGGGACCTTGCACTTTATTCCTTTACTTGCATTGCACTTTCCCCATAACTGCATCCTGTTTTCTTTTTACTACCTCAATGTACTTAGGTATGGTATGATCTGTCTGGATGGCATGCAAACAAAGTTTTTCACTGTATCTCGGTATACTTGACAATAATAAACCACATGTGACAATCTGGTTACTTTGGTAGCATTTTAGCATGGCATACTCTTATTACACTCTAACAAATCCAGTTGCTGTGGTGACAGTTAATTATGTTTGTCTTGTTTGGGCTTCATCTGGTTGCTCTGGTGATGGTTGGGCATGGGATGCCTTGATTAGTGTAATAGTCCAGCCATGCCATTTACAGTTAACACTGTGATATTCTGATTTAAGTGTAGTGCTCCCTTTCTATGCAAAGGACACGCTGAACAAAGGCACATCAGAGTGGGATACGCTGATCAGAGTGGGATCCCCTGATCAGAGACACATAATCACTTTGTTACAGTGACAATTGTGCATGAAATCATTGTCTTGCAGTGGTGACTGTCAGTCCCCATTCAAAGTCTTGGAGAACTCAGAAGAAGCACAAGGGGATGATGGGGAAAAAAAAGTTGCATGGTAAACAGCTAAGAATATTCTATGAGCTTCTTCACAATGTCACACTCAAGCAGGGTATTGTGATCATGGCTGCAAAATAGTTCCTCGGGGTGCATGTTCCTATGGTTACAGGTTGAGCTTCCTGCTATAAATGCTGTGAAAAATGGTTCTGTGCAGAAGGTTCTCTATAATCACACCCTTAGGTGTGGTGGTTTTAATGGGCAGTGAGGTTCTGCCATCAGCCTATGTATAATAGATTTGAGTATCCAGCATCCATGTTTTATTAATGATTTAATAATTTGCCAACACTTCCAATGGGAGTGCTTGTGAAAAGGCTGCACTATGAATTTCAATTTGGACGCAAGGCCCGATTATTATAGGGATTCCTCCTGGTTATGAATCATTAAAATTGCTTAATTTGCATTTAAAATAGAAATGTTCTAAATCATACTTGTCAGTCCACTCTATTGCTTTATGTAAAAAGGATTCTGTAAATATCTATCCATTTACAGTTCCATGAAAGATAGTTGCCAAATATGCATTTTTCATGTATACAAATCATCTATTCACTATAAAGAGGTTTGTATCATACATAGAATTTAGCATACTACTGAGAGATGTAATGCAATAAGGATAATCATATACTTTGTGGCTATAACACTATGGATTTTTTTTTCATTTTTAAAATCTGGGTGTTGCTAGTAAGGCCAACATTTATTGCCCATCCCTCATTGCCTTTGAGAAGAAGGTGACAAGCCAGTTTCTTACACTACTGCAATCCTTCCGGTGAAGTTACTCCCACAGTACTGTTTGGTAGGGAGTTCCATGATTTAGACCCAATGATGAAGAAGAACAGACAATGTATTTCCAAATCAAAATTGTGTGAGATTTGGAGGGAAATCTTCAAGTGGTGGTGTTTCCATGCCCCTGCTGCCCTCTTGCTGGCAGGGGTTGCAATTTGGGAGGTGGTGTTGGAGTAGCCAGGGTACGTAACTGCTGTCACGTTTTGTAGGTGGTGGAAATCATAAATATTTAGAGCGATGGCTGGATTGATAATTAAACAGGTTGCTTTGCCCCAGATCCTGTTGAACTTCTTGAGAATTGTTAGTACAGCGCATCCAGGCAAGTGGAAAGTATTCCATCACATTCCTGACTTGTGCCGTATAGATGGTGGAAAGGCCTTGGGGTGTCAGTTAGTGAGTGAAGATTTCCTAGACTGGTCACACGGAGGGTGGATTTAATGTACGAGGAGAGATTAAATTGACGGGGGACTGTCTTAATTAGAGATGAGAAGGATGAAAGATGATCTCACAAAATTCTTTCAAGGCTTGACTTGCTGGGTGCAGAGAGGATGTTCCCCTGGCTTAGGAGTCTAGAACCAGGGATCATAGACTCAGAATAGGAGAAAGCCATTATTTTAATGACTGAGATGAGGAGAATGTTTTTTTATACAAAGGTGATGAGTCTTTGGAATTCTTATCCTGTAAGGGCTGTGAGGCTCAGTCACTGATTTCATTAAAAACACGGATCAATAAGTTTCTGGACACCAAGGGATTGGGGTATTTTGCTAGAAAATTGTGCTGAGTTTGATCAGCCATGGCCTTGAATGGTGGAGCAGGCACAAAGGCTGGATGGTCAACTCCCGCTCCTATTTCTTATGTCCTTATTTTCACTAGCTCTCATTAATGCCACGTTAATGTGATTTTTGTCTGTGTAACATTGATTTTTTTGGATATGGCACAAAAAAATTTTTAGGTCTGTATGTTTTCAGATAGTACAGTATTGGAACGTGTTTTATATTCAAGCCTGACCTTGCCTTCATCCAGTGTTCAGTCATACATTTTCCAACAGGAGTCTTTGAATCATGATGCTGTGTTACTCTTGCCAAGGCGCTGAACTTAATTGCTCCACTTCTATCATTGTTCTGGCTGAGTCCTGCTGACAGTGGTGATGGGACAGAATCTGGCACTCTCCTAATCTTCATAATGCTGAGAGGTGCTTTTTTTTTTGCCTACTTGACTTCCAGGGAAGATTGTAATGACAATGAAATGCTTGAATTCTTTGGTGGACGTTGACCATCTGATTGCCAACAGATTACCTGTTCATTCACTGACAAGCAGGTCCCATTATCTGACCTGTGAGCTCCCGATCAACTGAAACATCCTAGAATTCATAGAAACTTCACACCCTCACGATAGACTAGAATAAAATCTGCCAATAGACTGATCCAGCTATTGTTAGAAATGGTACTTTAAAAATCAGCTGTACTTTATCTTTCATGCTACTGGACAGGATCCAAAGAAAAAATAAGCTATCCTGTCAACTATAGCTACAAACTTCTTTCCATTTTTATTTCCCCTTGTTAACTATAGCTACAAACTTCTTTCCATTTTTATTTCCCCTTCTTCAGGCAGTGCTCTTCTGAAATTACCTGTCTAGTTCTGGTAAGCTTCAGGTTTGTCCATCTACATGCACTCTCTCCTTTTCACAACCTTCCTACTGTCCATGGTGCCATGTGTCCGTGTCATGGCTAATCATGTGATCTCCTCGACTGGAACCTCCTTGTCTCCTGTCATCTTTCCCTTCGCTTTTAAAATCCATGCCTCTTCATGGCTGACTTTCCTTCACCCTATCCTTCTTTTACTGTACTTGACCCTTATTGGAGTGGTATCTTCTTTACCTTCTCTCAGTTGTAGTTGAGAAAAAGTTGGTACCACGGTAACAACACTGATTGATGTTGACCATGGGGTAGTTGCAAGCATTGCCACCAGAGTGAGTAACCTGCTGGAATGAATTTTCCATCCAATGTTTATTCCATTAAATTTAATGGTAATACAAATGGAGCAGGTATCAAAAATGAATTGTCTTCCTACATCAGCTGCCCAGTTAAATATAATCTCCTGTTGTTTCCATATGATGCCAGCCATCTATTACTGTGCCATCTATCTTTCTTTCTCAGATGCGTATAGAGGAGGAGCAGCGGTTGCGGCGTGCCGAGGAGGAGGTGGATTACCTTGCACCTTTCCTTGCTCGGCTGGGACAGCCCAAAAAAATCACCAGGAAGATAGCCATCATGCTCCGCAATGACTGCCTGGCAGACATGAAGCAGAGGCTGATCAATAAAGCCAATCTCATTCAGAGTCGGTTTGAGAAGGTACTGAACTTCTCCTACTCTTAGCATTATTCATAGAATCGTAGAGTCATAGAGTTACATACCATGGAAACAGGCCCTTCGGCCCAACTCGCCCATGCTGACCAAGTTGTCTACTTGAGCTCAAACCATTTCCCCGCGCTTGGCCCATTTCCCTCCAAACCTTTCCTATCCAGGAACCTGTCTAACCTAAATGTCTTTTAAACATTGTAATTGGATGCACCTCTACAGCTTCCTCTGGCAGCTCGTTCCATATTCCCACCACCTTCTGTGTGAAAAGGTTGCCCCTCAGATCCCCTTTAAATCTTTCCCCTCTCTCTTTAAACCTATATCCTTTGGTTTTAGATTCCCCACCCTGGGAAGAAGACTGTGACCATTATCTATGCCCCTCATGATGTTATGAACCTCTATAAGGTCACCCCTCAACCTTCTATGCTCCAAGAAGAAAAGCCCCAGCTTATCTATGCTCTCTTTATAGCTCAAGCCCTGCAGTCCCAGTAACATCCTTGTGAATCTTTTTTGCACCCTTTCCAGCTTAATGACACTCTTCCTATACTCAGGTGACCAGAACTGCTGGGCTGAAAGCTTTCTCTATGAGATGCAGCACGGAAGCAGGCCCTTCCGCCTACTAACTCCATGCTGACCATCAACCACCTGTTTACACTAATCCTACATTAATCCCATTTTTTTATTCTCCCCATGTTCTCAACAATTACCCCAGATTCTATCACTCACCTACACATTAGGGGAAATTTATGTTGGCCAATTAACCTGCCACCCCACACATTTTTGGGATGTGGGAGGAAGCCAGAGACCCAGAGGAAGCCCAGGTCACAGGGAGAACATGAAAACTCTGCTCAAACATCACCCGAGGTTAGGATTAAACCCAGGTCCCCGGCACTG
The DNA here is from genome assembly GCF_009764475.1 of Pristis pectinata. Taxonomy (NCBI): domain Eukaryota; kingdom Metazoa; phylum Chordata; class Chondrichthyes; order Rhinopristiformes; family Pristidae; genus Pristis; species Pristis pectinata. The sequence continues at coordinate 87,257,537 of NC_067405.1, read as the reverse complement.
CAAGGCAGAGGCTCTAGTAACTGCAGCACAGTGCCTCTTCAATTCTAGACTGTCACATTTCCACCCCATGCAAGCTCTCCTGCAGAGTGAGGAGACACAGGATGCAGTGAGTTCTTAATTTGGATGATGTGAGGTCAAGGACCTTTATTTGCTACAAGGAAACACAACAGCTGGCTCCAAATGGAATTCCTTTGTTGAGAAGAAGAGAACCTTAAAAGGCAACATCACTAAATTTCTACCTCAGTAATAGATCTCATAGCCTGCCAGGGAGTACCAAACTGTTATGATGGGTTTCATAACAGAAAACTGCATGTATAACAGTGCCTTAGGTGGTAAAATGTATCAGGAAGGGTGAACTAACTTAAGATTTAAAGCTAACCATAAAAGCCCATTACACTGGTAGATTATCATTCTCTGAGTTACCTCAATTTTTTCAATTTAACTGGGTCTTTAAGCAGTAGATCCTCCTGGATGTTCTCCACAGCACCATTTACGATGGAACTTCTAAAGTTAGACCCTGTCACCTACCCTTTCACCAGTTATCAGCTTTCAGCAAAAGCAGAAATTGAATATTCTGGGGTGGAGCTGGACAAACAGAAGAACCCTTTGTAGAGGCTGGCACAATAAACTGAACTGAATATGATGCAAATATTGACATAGGTAAGAAGAGGTAAGGTACATATAACTGCAAGAATGAATATGAAGAACTGTTTGCAATTATTGTACTCACTAGTACACTTTATTCTAGGTGGAAGACACACAATGGGACAGCTCGAGCTGTTAAAGGCCCATTCACTGTTTCCAAATGCCTCTCATAACCTGACACATTTGGAAACAGTGGAAAAAATTGAATAATTGAAAAGCTTAAAAATTATTGTAAAGGTTACATATCTATTTAAAATTCATGGTAAACTGCTGTTAATTAATTCAAAACAAAAATATACAATGAAATAAAGAATAAACAAAAAACTTATCAAAACTTACCTTTTCAATGAAAGTCAGCAAAATATACAAATGGGGTTGCACTAAGTAGACAGCTATGACACGTGTCAAGCTGAGGGGCCAGATACAAAGTGCATATATCACATGAGGTCAGCAACTTACAAGATGCCACTGGACTTGGTGGTGAGTCCAGAGTTGGAGCGAGCAATCAGATGTAACCACATCTGGCATCCAGTATATTTTCCACTTCTGCACTGCAGTGAGCAGGCATGGATGTCCAGTTTGCCCTGTGGAACCAGTCAGTGGCATGATCCAACCCAATGTATCACCGAGCAGTAAGTGCCCTGAAAATAAACATGATGTAAGCCAGGGATTTGTACTTTGAAGTGTGATTTAGAAACAACTCAGGAAGCCACAAGATGTAAGATGTTTTAACCATCCACTCTCAGTAGGTGGTTGGATAAGGCACCTGTACCCCACTGGCAGCAGTTAACATGAGCAGGAGAATTTCTGGGATTTTATGGCAGGGGTCCAGAGCAGAGCAATGAACGAGAGGCTGGGGTCCAGTGCAGGACTAGGAATGGGAGCCAGCAGGGCTGAGAATGAGAGTGGGACCTAAAGAGGGAGTCCTGGGGTGTGCCCAGGACTGGGATTTGGGAGTGGAAGGGTGGGGGAGGGCCAGATCGTGTTCAGGACTGGGAGTAGAGTGTTGGAGCATGGGTGGGAGTACGGGTAGTGTATGGCGGGAGTGGGGTACCGGAGCACAGCCAGGAGTTGAGGGCCAGGACCTGAAGTGAGGGTCCTGATTGCAGTTGCGAGTAGGAGGCTGGAACTCGGCTGGCGCTGGGGGGCAGAGTGTGTCCAGGATCCAGAGTGAGGGTCTGAAGTAGAACTGGGAATGGGGGGTGGAGCTTGACTGTGACTGGATGGTGGGAGGTATTGGAGAGTGTGCAGCAGCATGAGCAGATGGGTGTTTTGGAGTGTGGCCGGCAGCACCGGCAGGTACAGGTGTGCCCAGAGAGGGGGAGGATTATCTGGGCTCGAGGGAAAGGTCCAAGGGAGAGTGGGAGATGGGGGAAAGGGGTGATACTCAAAGTGAAGAGATTCAGAAACGGAGGATTGAGGAGCAAAAGAGGAAGGGTGGGTGAGGAGAGTGGGCAAGGATGTCTGTGCCTGAGCCTGCGCGTGCGTGCGTGTGTGTGTGCGTGCGCACGCGTGTGCGTGTGTGTGTGCATGTGTGTGTGCGTGTGTGTGTGTTTGTGTGTGCATACACATGCTGAGAAGCACCCAAGTGCATTCACAGCTATGTGTGTCGGTTAATACTCATGTAGCAGGGTCTGGTTTCCATTTGTCTTGCCAGTGGATCAAGGCCTCGCTCTGTTAACTCCCTGTGATAGCTGGTGTGCAACAACTACCCCACATTAAATAAAATCACACGCGGGTAACTTCTACTCTACCTCTTCCTTCCTTAAGTCATTCTTGGCACTGAGGGACTGCCCAAGGAAGGTCCTGCACTACATGTGTAAAGTAATTGCTGAATTTGTCTCTTTAAAAAACATATATCAACACTACCCCCTGGTGATTGTTTGTACTGAGTGTCTGAAAGATGGCTGCAGATTTCTAGCCACAATGAACTGGAAAGCCGATGATGTTGTGGAAACCTCAGAGAATTTAAGCAAGATGTAACATGACACTCAGCAGTTTTTTGAAAAGCACAAGTGATGAAGAGAAGGTCCGCTACCTCCTTCTGTGGACAGGAGAGAAAGAACTGCATCTTTTCAGAAGCTGTGAGTCAGAGAATAAAAGTCCCAACAAGATCTATGGGAGATTCAGAACGCACCTAAAGCAGAAATCAAATCACCAGAACTGCTGAAACAAGTTCCAAAGCCTGAAGCACGAACTAGGAGAGCCTGTTGATGATTTTCTTATGAAGCATTGAACCATAGCCAGTAAATGCAAATTCAAGGAAATGGTTAGATCGGCAGGCCAACTCATTTGCAGCTCAGCGTACCCGGTCACGCAGAAAGCTTCGATCAGGAATGTGCAGGTCACTACAACAGAGGTTATAGGTACAGTCAGAGCACAGCAAGCCACAAGTAAACAGGTCAGGCCTGGGAAAGGAAATAGGGCTGATACAGAAACAAAAGGATAGAAATCAGACTGAAAGACTGCTATGCAGAGCTGTGCATGACTGCACGAGTTCACCGAAAAAGCAATGCCCTACACACAGACCAAACTCTAGATAATGTAGCAAGCTCCACTGATGGGAGAAGATGTGCAAATGAGAAAGAAATGCCAAAGGAAGAGTAAATCAATTGAAAAGAAATCAAGTCACATCAACTATTCCATGCACGAAGAGAGAGTTTGAGAACATTCTAGAAATTGCAACCATATATCTACATGGAGTCTGATGTGGCAGTTCCCATAGAAATGAAATCCACACTACCATCTGGATAAGAAAAAAGTGCAGAAGCAAACCCACAGTTCAACTAGATATGAGAGTGCCAATTAACATCACAGCAATCGGGTTTTATTGAAAGATCTTCCCTGAAAAGATGCCTAGCTGAAGAAAACTATCTCGAAACAAGGAATTGTTATGCTGATTGTGTATGGAGGAGGTAAAATTGTACTTTCAAGTGACCTAAATAAGAGAGAGGCACAAAGGGAAAGAAGTTAACTAACAGCCTCTCTGTCATAGAAGCAGAAGGACTTGCCATGCTGGGTGTGAGAAGCTGTGATGAACTGTAGTTGATCTGAGTGAACCTTAGATGGAGGAGAGAAGACTTTGGACTGAAAGCAACATGACGATTAAAAAGCCCTCTCCAATAAGAAGCAGAACAGACCTAATCAGGGTGTATCAAGAATGTATGAGTGAAACTTTTAGATGATGCAAGGATTTTGAATATGACATCATCGTTGACCTCAAAATGAAACCTGTGATCCAGCTCCCACATATGTTGAAGGGAAGGCTGAAATAGAAACTGTGGAGGATAATATGGTGTTCTACTGGCAGGCTTCAGACGCATTAAATCCAAAACAATACAGGGAGAATTACTTGTGTTGTTACCTCTGTATAGAGAAATGTAACCTGAGAGCTAGATCGGCTGTGTACTGTACTGATATTTGCTAAGGTATTTACCACCTGACACTCCAAAGCCTTTCCACTGTCTAAAAGACAAACCAGGAGTGTGGTGGAGACTTTCCACTTGCCTGGATGAGTGCAATTCTCAAAAAACTCAACAATATTCAGGTTAAAGCAGCCAACTTGATTGGTATCTTATCCACCATCCAAAACATTCAGCTAGGAGGGCAAACTTCATTCCCTGAAGAATATTAGTGAACCAGATGGGTTTTTATAACAATCCAATAATCTTGTGGTTCCCATTACTATGACAAGCTATTTTTTAAAAAAATGCAGATTTAATTGGATTTAAATTTTCCAGCTACCTTTGTGGGATTAAAGCTCATGCATTTAGATCAATGGTTCAGAACTTTGGCTGCGAGTCACTACACTATTGTACCAATTTGTATTTTATTTAAGTTCAGTGAATATCTTTCAGTTTCAGCAGGCAAGTAACAAAGCAGTCCATCTAGAACTGGCTTCCTCAGTAATGGTGTACCTGTATAAGCTCCTTCACTCTTTCATGCTCTTCCTTTCTAGGAAGCCTTAGAGCTCCAGAATAAACAGCAATGGTACCAGCAGAACCAGATATCCATGACCAAGGAAGATGAACAGGCCTACCTGTCCTACTGCTCTGAGGCCATGTTCCGAATTCACATCCTTGAAATGCGCCTCAACAAGTAAGAATTCTTATTTCATTTTTAATGCACAGTCATTGACCAACACAGAAAAAAAACAAAAATGCGACAGATTCTGGAAATCTGAAATAAAAACAGAAAATGCTGGTGATTCTCGGCAAGTCAGGCAGCATCTGGTGAGGGAGAAACAAGGTCAACTTTTCAGGTTGGCTATCTTTCATGAGAACAGCTTGAAAGTTTGTTCTGCTGAAGGTCCTTGACCTGAAATGTTGCCCGCCTTTCTCCCTCCATGGATGCTGCCAACACTTTCTGTTTTTATTACAGAAACAGGGCATTCAGTGTTACTGATCCATGTCGATGCTTAGACTCCATACTAGATTATAATATCATCTTTGGTCTCTGTTCCCACCCTCCCCTCCTTGCAATGCTGAATTGCTGATACTTTTGGCTCTCAAGAATCTACACCTATCGATGTGGAGCAGCACCCAGGCACACAAACTAAGTTATAGAGTGATACAGCACGGAAACAGGCCCTTCGGTCCAACTTGTTCATGCCGACCAAGATGCCCCTTCAAGCTCATCCATTTGGCCACATTTGGCCCATATCCCTCTAACTCTTTCCTATCCATGTACCTTCCAAATGTCTTTTAGATGTTGTTATTGTACCTGAGTCAACTAGTTACTCTGGCAGCTGATTCCATAAATGCACACCGTCTGTGTCTGCCCCTGCATTTGCAGCAAATCTGCCTGTCCTCTTTCTTGCTGAGGTTTGGGATGATGATCAAATGCTGCAACACTGCCTGAAGTGCTACTGTTTGCCTGGAGCTTCTGCATTAAACCTGGCTGCATTCGGTAAACTGCACAGTGCAATATGAACCTGTGACTCACATCTAAGCTGGGATCCACCAGGGAACCATTGATAAGCTGGTCATCACCCCTCTCTGCAGGCAATTTAAGCAGTTTTAAATCTTACTTACATAATTAAAAGCTGCTTATCAGTCTCACCACATGTGAAAATTCAGGTGTCCTACAAATGTAAAAGAAAATTAATGATTTTGTCATTAAACAGTCAAGCCTTTCAGTCAATCAAATACTGACTTAACTTAGATGATTAATCCAACAGGTCTGCGTACCAATGTTGCTAGGAAAAAAGTCCAAACAAGATGGCTCATTTTCAATCACAGTCTTAGCCTAATCTATATTTCCCTCCAATGTATATTCTGGGATGTCTGTAATTCCATTTCTCTCCAGTGTCCCAGAACTAACCTTCCTATCCACTTGACGCTTTGAGTCCCTGTTTTGTCAAATCCTACTCCTTGAACATGGACAAAACAAGGGAGATGATCGTGGATTTTAGAAAGGCCCAGGCTAACCACTCACCCCCGTGCATCAATGGTATCATTGTACAGAGAGTCATCTGTTATAAATTCTTGGGAATACATATAGCAGACGACCTGTCCTGGTCAACCAACATCTCCTCCCTCGCCAAGAATGCACAGCAGTGTCTCCACTTTTAACGGCAGCTGAAGAGAGCAAACCTGCCCCCCCACCCCACCCTCACCACATTCTACAGGGGTAGCATTGAGAGTGTCCTGACCAGCTGCATCTCTGCCTGGTACGGTAACTGTAACATCTCCGACCGTAAGACTTTGCAGAGAATTCTGAGTACAGCTGGAAGGATCATTGGAGCACCTCTTCCCTCCATCCTGGATATCTACAACACACGATGCACACGCAAGGTCTGCAGAATCATCCCTCCCATGACCTATTTGTCCCACTGCTGTCTGGCAAGCGGTACCGGAGCATCCGGGCCAGAACTACTAGACTATACAACAGTTTTCTCCCCCAGGCTGTCAGGCTCCTGAATACCCTGGAGGCAGTTTCAGACAAATGCTGTGTCAAAAGCCTTGGTTTGCACAAGGCATATAAGAACTTTGGCTGCTACTGAACATGCTTATACATTTAGTGCAACCCACTGAGTTCTGTATTTTCTTCGTCCAACTCGGTTTTGCACTAACCCTGCACTAATTTTTGTATTCTGTATATACTGTTTTTTGCACTATTTGTACTTGCACAATTTTTTTGTCTGCATTTATTGTATGTCTTCTGTTCTATGTATGTCCTCTGTTGTGTGAGTCTGGGGGAAACAACATTTCGTTCCTCCATGTGTTTTTATAGCATATGGGTGAATGCCAATAAAGTATAACCCGAACTTAACATATTCAGCATGGAAAGATTATATTGCTTGATTTATGTGAAGGAGCCTGATTAAGGTCCCAGGCTGGGTCAGTTCTAACAGATACACCAATGTCTGATGATGCTTTAATACTTTAATTAGGAGGTGATTCAATTTTACATGAAGTCACTCTAATGTTATGTTTCATGATGATTTAAACATCGGGACAGTGGTTACCACTGGAAGGGATATTAATTGAGCATCAAACACAGACAAGTATGATCTAACCAAGGTGTACAATGACTTGTATTGAGCATCATACTCTAAAAGTGGCCTAAGGTTTATAGGAATGCTGGTTTAGCCAATATATATGGAGACTGGAATTGTGCACAGTCACTCAAATGGCCTAGCAAGGGTTATAGAGGGCCCTCCAGCCTGTTGTGCCAATCAACAGGATCGTAGCGGATCTGGTTATTGGTCTCAACTCCATTTTCCTGTCCAAACCCTTGATATTTTATTCCAAGTTTCTATCTCAGGTCTGAACGTTCTTAATGTCTGAGCATCCCTAGCCCCCGGAGGAGAGAATTCCAAAGACTCCAAACCCTTTGAAAAAATAAATACTCCTCATCTCAGTCCTTATGTGGCCAATCTCTTACATTGTTGTTGTCACACTTCCATTTCCCACATCTCTGTAAAGTTGTCAAGTTAATTTCAATTAGTACAGTAAAACTACAAGAATTTCCCACACTTAGGGCTTTGGCAAATCTTCTAGCACCCTTTTAATTAGGTACTTTATGATGTCACAGAGTTTTGTAATGAATTCTCCATTGAACTAGGTGAGTCTCGGGGCGGTGTGAGGACCAACAAAACTCAGAGGGGGTGGGTGGGAGTGTGGTGACTGGTGAATCTCGGGAAACATAACCTTGTGAGAGAGATGTTGAACCATTGGTATTTTAAATCATTGATTAGCGGATTATTGGTGTGGTGTGGACTGACAGTTTCTGGAAACCGCACCAAAACTTCTCAAAGTTCATTTCATATTCTGTTTAGACCAGAATATGAAAGTTTCAAACTCTGGTTAGACCACACTTGGAGTACTGTGTCCAGTTTGGTCGCCTCATTATAGGAAGGATGTGGAAGCGTTGGAAAGGGTGCAGAGGAGATTTACCAGGATGCTGCCTGGTTTGGAGAGTATGGATTATGAGGAGAGACTAAGGGAGCTAGGGCTTTACTCTTTGGAGAGAAGAAGGATGAGAGGAGCATGATGGAGGTGTACAAAATAATAAGAGGAATAGATAGAGTAGACAGCCAGCACCTCTTTCCCAGGGCACCAATGCTCAATACAAGAGGGCATGGCTTTAAAGTAATGGGTGGGAAGTTCAAGGGAGATATCAGAGGGAGGTTTTTTACCCAGAGAGTGGTTGGGGCATAGAATGTGCTGCCTGGGGCGGTGGTGGAGGCAGGTACATTGGTCAAATTCAAGAGACTACTAGCCAGGCATATGGAGGAATTTAAAATAGAGGGATATGTGGGAGGAAGGTGTTAGATAGTCTTAGGCGAGGTTTAAAGGTCGGCACAACATTGTGGGCCGAATGGCCTGTATTGTGCTGCAGTGTTCTATGTTCTATATTTCACCCTCACAGCTGTGAGAGAAAACCTCTCAAATCAATTTGGTCAGGATTTGAATCTGTATCTCACTGGTGATCAGACACAATGCTACTCCACTCCCTGTGATTGAAGACATAAACAATGATAGGTTTCCTTCTGTCTTCATATACTGAGGTTAATGCTGTATGCTTGCAGACACAAAGAGACAGCACCAAGCATGTACCTGGCCCTGGAGGACAAGATTCGCAAAGACCCACGGTTGGCCAAGAAGTTAAAGGGTTGCTGAACATCTTAATTGCCCACTACAGCACAACCAGTGTCTGGGGAAGATGATCCAATGTGCAGGAATCTTCAATGCAATCCCACAAGCACACGTTCAAAATAAAAAGAAAAACATGGTCAGAAGGGTTTCTAATTAATACTTTTAATTGATAAGAGTTAATGATTTAACAGTTAATGCTGGAAACACGAGAAAGTGAGAATACAAGCAAAGAAACATAAAGAATACTGGGCCATAGTAAGTGCCCACAGATTAGGCTATGTTAATGAGGAGAGAAAAATTGGAGCCAATATTGCAGATTGATGACTTGGAGCAGAAATGGCCAGTTCTGATAGAAACCGAGAAAAAAAGTTACCTGAAATTGTCAGATTCCTTATTGAGTCTCAAAGACTGCAACATGCCCAGATGGAAGATGAAGTGCGGTTTGTCAACCTTTTATTGAGCCTTGTTATTACAGTGCAGGAGCCCGTAGACAGGTAGGTCAGATTGGCAGTGCAATGGAGAATTGAGTGGCAAGTGGACTGAACACAGGTGCTCTGCAACGCAGTCAACCAATCTGTATTCACCACAGTTGCTGAATTGTTCCAGCATTTTCTGTTTTTAATTCAGATTTCCAGCACCTGCAATCATTTTGATTTTTGTTTCAAGATTTAATTGTATGCATCAACATATTTTATGTAATAAAGTTCTGAATATGATCAGCGCATTGTTCATGTGAAGGATTCCAGGTGAGAAAACTCAAAGTTTCCCTCTTCCAATAGACACAGGAAAATAAAGACAGGAGGAAATGTCCCTGAACCTCCCTCCATTCACCATATCTTCAGCACATGATTTCCTCCTTTCATTTGTCTGTTGTGAAATATTCCGTACCTCCCTGCTATTTGTTGTGTAATGAATAGGGAAATTAAGTCACTCTTTATTTGCATTTGGCATTACAGAGTTCTGTAAGTAGTTGCACATTTGCTCATTTTTGAAGGTTTTTATTCAAAATCACATATGGTTCCCTGTAGCTGATTTTAAGTGTTGACCCTTCTTACACATCCCCCTCCCCCAAACTGTTACCCATACAGATTTAACTTACTTCTAGTTGAAGTAGGTTAATTATTGTTTTCCGGTAACAGAAGCTGAAACAGATTTCACTATTAACCAACAGACAGATTACCTGCAAACTGAGTTTCAGAAGAGAAAATCTGCTGCAACTACAATTCATATGATCATATTAATCTTTGGGAGGGTTAAATGGGTTGAAAATAAAATTTCAGCCAGGTGCAATTGAAGGTTAGATTCCTGCAAATAACCACACCAGTTCATGGTCATTAAGAAGGTTCCCGGGAATGATGTTAAAAGTTCACATTGTGATACATGTATTTAACCAAGTCTTCTGCACTACCTCCATCCTCCACATGGCGGAGGCAAACTGACATCCTTCTCTCCGAACAAACTTGGCGTTGGATACATTAGGTTGGTCAGACAGCATCTGTGAGGTGAGAAACATACAATGTTTGGATGGATAACCTTTTACAAGAGCAGTTGTGATGAAATGTCATTAAACTGAACTGTTAATAGATGCCCACCTGACCTGCTGAGCATTTCCAGCACTTTTTGTTTTCTGTCTTTTACAACACCATAACAGGGTGTGGAACACAACAGGACCAAGGTGAAATACCATGAAGTCTTCACACTGACAGTTTCACTTATTTTCAAGAAATGGGCTATCCAAATGTATACCTTCCAAGACTTGACAACAGTAGCCCATGCTATTAAAATCAAATGTTTTCAAATGTTAAAACCATTTCAAATAACTTTACTGAATGAATGATTCTCACAGAAAAGTTCCCTTTTAACACCACATGCCTACATACAAAAAGCCTCATGAGATTTAACAATTTTTGATTTCAATGATAAAACTCAGATATGTTTAAAACTTATTCCTGTTGCCATGGTTGATTTAGGTTCCTATTTACAAGAACCACACGTGATCCAATGGCCACTGTCTGATGATAGCTGGCCATGCTCTTTGGAACAGAAAGTCCAATCAGGAGTCCTGTATGATATAAACATTTTGTTATATATATGATCACAAGCCCTGGCAGAACAGAGTAGGACTTTCTGTGGAGCAGTGCTACTTGGTATATAATTCTGAGCTGTTCTGATAATTCTGCCACTGGGGGAAAAATGTGACAATTAGCAATGTGAATTGCTATTCAGCTGAAATGATTCAATAATTTGGAGTGAAGTTCAGCCAGCTGAGGTGTAATGTATTTTTAAATGCAAGATTCTCTGTTCTTTTATTTCATTGGTAGGAAGGACATTGTGTTGTGAATATACACAAGCTGACAGTATAAAAGTAACAGATTATCAAAAATTGTCTAAAATCCAATCAGCAATGAGTAAGGAATAGTAAAGTTGTTAAGTCTGGCACTTTGATAGCTTCAACAAAAATAAACGGCAGTAATTTTAGTCCAGACAGTTTTAAGTTGGAAGAAAGGAAAACATGTTTGTTGTCTCACAAGTAGAGTAAATGCTGCCCATTATGTTTTACACTTACAAGAAATATCTTATGCACAGCCACATCACACACACATTCATCCTTCAAACTACATTACAGCATTAAGCTGCAACTTCATTTGATTTTTGCTAATTTTCCACAAAAGACTAGTGAATATCTATAACTTGATCCCCTTAAAGAGAATACCGGGACAGAAGAAATTTTCAGTGCAGAGACCAGTAAATTTTCCTTTGATATTCATCTTAATGCATGTATATGGGGTCAAGGTACAGGTTGACCTTAGTCTACATGAACATCAGAAGGCATGGAAGTGTGGCGGTTAGCACGACTCTATTACAGTGCCAGCAACCTGGGTTCAATTCCGGACGCTGTCTGTAACGAGTTTGTACGTTCTCCCCATGCCTGCATGGGTTTCCTCCGGGTGCTCTGGTTTCCTCCCACATTCCAAAGACATATGGGTTAGGAGCTGTGAGCATGCTATGTTGGCGCCGGAAGCGTGGCAACACTTGCGGGCTGCCCCCAGAATACTCTACGCAAAAGATGCATTTCACTGTGTCACAAGATCACAAGACAAGGGAGCAGAAGTAGGCCATTCAGCCCATCGAGTCTGCTCCAAAGAAAAGGGGAAAAAGAAATGAGAAATAGAGGGGCGGGGGGGGGGGGGGGTTGGTGGAAGTCTGCTCCATGAGCAAAAAAAACTATTCTAACCCCAATTTCCGGCCTTATCCCCATATCCCTTGATACCTCGACTAATTAGATATCTATCTATCTGCTCCTTAAATGCCTCCAATGATTGGGCCTCCACTGCTGTACATGGCAAGGAATTCCATAAATTCACTACCCTCTGGCTAAAGAAATTTCTCCTCATCTGTGTTTTAAACCTGTACCCTCTAATTCTAAGATTGTGCCCTCTGGTCCTGGACTCACCCACCAAGGAAAACAGCTTGGCCACATCTACTCTGTCCAGTCCTTTCAACATTTTAAATGTTTCTATGGGGCCCCCTCTCATTCTTCTGTACTCGAGTGAGTACAGTCCAACAGCCAACAAACGCTTATCATATGTAAGCCCTTTCATTCCAGGAATCATCCTCATAAATCTTTTCTGAACCCTCTCCAACATCAGCACATCCTTCCTAAGATAAGGGGTTCAAAACTGCACACAGTATTCCAAATGAGGCCTCACCAGTGCCCCATAAAGCCTCATCAACACTTCCTTACTTTTATACATTATACCTCTCAAAATGAATGCCAACATAGCATTTGCTTTCTTTACCACCGATCTGACCTGGTGGTTAACCTTTAGGGTATCCTGCACGAGTACCCCCAAGTCCCTTTGCACTTCTGTACTTTGAATTTTCTCCCCATCTAGATAATAATCTGCCCGTTTGTTTCTTTTTCCAAAGTGTACAACTGCACATTTCTCAACATTGAATCTCATCTGCCATTTCCTTGCCCATTCTCCTAAACTATCTAAGTCTCTCTGCAACCTTCCTGTCTCCTCAATACTGTCTACTCCTCCACCTATCTTGGTGTCATCTGCAAACTTAGGCACAAAACCATTTACTCCATCATCCAAATCATTAATGTACAGGGTAAAAAGAAGCGGCCCCAACACCGACCCCTGCGGAACACCACTAGTAACCGGTAACCAACCAGAACAGGATCCCTTTATTCCCACCCTTTGCTTCCTGCCTACCAGCCAATGCTCCACCCATTCTGTTATCCTACCTGTAATTTCATAACCTCTCATCTTATTAATCAGCCTCTTGTGCGGCACCTTGTCGAAGGCCTTTTGAAAGTCTAAATACACAACATCTACCACCTCTCCCTTATACACCCTACCTGAGATTTCTTTAAAAAACTCTAATAGCTTGGTCAGGCAGGACCTTCCCTTCACGAAACCATGTTGGCTTAGACCTATCTTGTCTTGCACCTCTAGGTATTCCATAACGTCATCCTTGAGGATCGATTCCAATAACATTCCCACCACTGACGTCAGACTAATAGGTCTGTAATTTCCTTTATGCTGCCTCCCACCTTTCTTATACAGCGGAACTACATTTACGACCCTCTAGTCCTCCAGAACGATGCCGGAGTCTACTGATCCCTGGAAAATTATCACCAATGCCTCCGCAACCTCTAAAGCCACCTCCTTCAGAAGCCAGGGATGCATCTCATCCGGTCCGGGAGACTTATCTGTCTTTAGTCCATTTAGCTTCCCTAGCACCTTCTCTCTAGTAATCTTAACTGAACTCAGTTCCATTCCTTGAGACCCCTGACTATCTGGTATATTGTTGACGTCCTCCACAGTGAAGACCGATGCAAAATACACATTTAGTTCCTCTGCCATCGCTTTATCATCCATTATAATCTCTCCCGCACTGTTATTGATTGGTCCTATATCAACCCTTGTCTCTCTTTTACTCCTTATGTATTTCAAAAAACTTAGTATCCTTTCGAATGTTATCTGCCAACTTCCTTTCATAATTCATCTTTTCTTTCCTAATGACCTTCTTAGTTTCTTTCTGCAGGTTTTTAAAAGTTTCCCAGTCTTCTGTTTTGCCACTAATTTTTGCTTCCTTGTATGCCCTCCCTTTTGCTCTTACTTTAGCCTTCACCTCTCTCATTATCCACATTTGTGCCTTTTTTCCATTCAAAACCTTTTTTCTTGGAATATATCTATCCTGCATTTTCCTTATTTCTTGTAGAAATTCCATCCATTTCTGCGCCGCCATCCCTCCAGCCAGCTTACTCTTCCAATCAATTTGGGCCAACTCCTCTCTCGTGCCACTGTAATTTCCTTTGTTCCACTGAAATATCAATACACCAGTTATCAGCTTTTCCTTCTCAAATTTGAAACTGAACTCAATCATATTGTGATCGCTAGTTCCTAATGGTTCCTTTACCCTTAGTTCCCTAATCACCTCCGGTTCGTTACACAGTACCCCAAAACAGCCAATCCCTTGTGGGCTCATCAACAAATTGCTCCAAAAAGCCGTCCTGTAGACATTCCACAAACTCACTCTCCTGAGATCCACTGCCTTGCTGGATTTCCCAGTCCACCTTCATGTTAAAATCCCCCATAATTATCTTAACATTGTCACTCTGACATGCTTTTTCTAATTCTAACTGCAACTTATAGTCCACTTCTTGACTGCTATTAGGGGGCCTATATATAACTGCTACTATTGTCCTCTTACCCTTGCTATTTCTTAGTTCCACCCATAAGGATTCCACCTCTTCTGACCCAATGTCCTTCCTTTCAATTGATTTTATATCATTACTAACCATCATGGCCACACCTCCCCCTCTGCCTACCCGCCTATCCTGGACATTCAGTGTACCCCTGGACATTCAGTTCCCAATCACATCTGTCATAAAGCCATGACTCGGTGATTGCCACAATGTAGTATTTATTAATCTGTAGTTGTGCCACTAGGTCATCCACTTTATTCCTAATGCTACGTGCATTTAAATATAATACATTTAGGCCGGTATCTGCTACCGCTTTTGTTGTACTTCTATTGTTCAGCAAATTATCCTGACTTTTCACCTGCCTGTCCTTCTTACCATCCTCACTACACACTATCATGGACATGTGTCTATATACCTCTTCCTCTATCCTAACATCCTGGTTTGTTGTACTTCTATTGTTCACCAAATTATCCTGACTTCTCACCTGCCTGTCTGTCCTCCCTTACCCTAACATCTTGTATCCTAACATCCTGGTTTCCACCCCCCCCCCCCCCCGCCAGATTAGTTTAAACCCTCCCCAACAGCTAAATTAAACATTCCCGCCAAGATATTGGACCCTTTGGAGTTTAGGTGTAACCCATCTTTAGTGAAAAGGTCATGCCTCCCCCAAAAAAGGTCCCAATGATCCAGAAATCTGAAGCTCTGCCCCCTGCACCAGTCACTCAGCCACACATTCATCTGCCAGATCTTTCTATTCTTACTACCGTTAGCATGTGGCACAGGTAGTAATCCTGAAATTACCACCTTAGAGGTCCTACTTCTCAATTTTCTTCCTAACTCCTTGTATTCCTCCTTCAGGACCTCTTCTCTTTTTCTACCTATGTCATTGGTACCTACATGTACCAAGACTTCTGGCTGGTCACCCTCTCCCCTCAGAATATTCTGGAGCCGGTCCGTGACATCCCATACCCTGGCACCAGGGAGGCAACACACCACCCAGGATTCATTGTCGGTTTCGCAGAATCTGTTATCCGTTCCCTTCACTATAGAATATGTGTGTTTCGATGTACACGTGAGTAATAAAGATCTTGTCTTATCTTAAGAGCTCAAGGGCCTCTTAAATAATTGAGCTGGTGATCTGGTAAAAACATTCCAACATTTGAAAAACAATATAACATCATCATCTCCCTTCCCACATCAAAGAACATTAAGGAAACACATTATTAGAGCAAGCTTGTGGGTTTTTTTATTGAACTTAATTATAATAAACTCTGTGTATCTGAGTGAAACACATTCTTCATTACCACTTAGGAAAAAATTTTAACCCCCACATCACCTCCTTCCCTCATTGACCAGTTCCTAGTGATCCAATTGGTCTGCCACATGAATGACTCCCTGGTCTTGTCAGTATTTTGCTTTAAAATCTAATAGTTTGAATGACCCTTCTCTATCATGAATCAGAATTTGGATCACATTCTATTTCAGGAGCAAACCTTGTTAAGATTCACTAACATTTAAAAGTGTACATTACATAAATAGCTAATTGCTATAAAACAAGCAGTTATTTCAAAATCTGGTCCATCACATCTTCCAATCTAGTTTCAATAATGGCACATCTAGGGATGTAACTCTCTTTTTGTAATTGACTTTAAGATTACATAGAACAGTACAGCACAGAACGGGCCCTTCGGCCCACTATGTTGTGCTGACCTATATAAACCTTATCCCCATTCAAGCTATCCCCCTCTCTACTTCATCTCCCATAACCCTCTATTTTTCTTTCGTTCACATGCCTATCTAATAGTCTCTTAAATGACCCTATCATTGGCCCCTACCACCACCCCCAGCAGCGCATTCCAGGCACCCACCACTCTGTGTAAAAAACTTACCTCTGACACCTCCCCTGAACTTTCCTCCGTGCACCTTAAATGGGTGATCTCTAGTATTGGCCATTGCCACCCTGGGGAAAAGATGCTGGCTACCACTCTGTCTCTGCCTCTTATAATCTTAGATACCTCTATCAAGTCTCCTCTCATCCTCCATTGCTCCAAAGAGAGAAGCCCTAACTCACTCAACCTCTCCTCATAAGACATGCTCTCCAACCGAGACAGCATCCTTTTAAATCTCCTCTGCACCCTCTCCAAAGCTTCCATATCCTTCCAATAATGTGGTGACCAGAAATGAACACAATATATTTCAAGTGTGGTCTGACCTGCATCTTACAGAGCTGCAACATTACCTCTCGGCTCTTGAACTCAATCCCCTGGCTAAGGAAGGCCAGCACACCATACTCCTTCCTAAACGCCCTATCCACTTGTGCGGCAGCTTTGAGGGTGTACTTGGACCCCAAGATCTCTCTGTTCCTCCACTGCTAAGAATACTGCCATTAACCATGTACACTGCCTTCAAGTTCGTTCTTCCAAAGCGTATCACTTCACACTTCTCCAGATTGAACTCCATCTGCCTCTTCTCTGCCCAGCTCTGCATCCTGTCTAAATCCCATTGCAACCTACGACAACCTTCTTCACTATCTACTACTCCACCAACCTTCATGTCAGCTGCAAACTTACCAACCCATCCTTCCACTTCCTCATCCAAATCATTTATAAAAACCACGAAGAGCAGGGGTCCCAGAACAGATCCCTGCGGAACACTACTAGTCACCGACCTCCAGGTCAAATACTCCCTTTCTACAACCACCCTCTGCCTTCTGTGGGCACGCTAATTTCAAATCCACACAGCCAATTTTCCATGGATCCCATATCTCATCATTTCCTGAATGAGCCTACCATGAGGAACCTTGTCAAACGCCTTGCTAAAATCCATATAACCACATCCACTGCACTACCTTCATGAATTTGTCTTGTCACTTCCTCAAAAAAACTCTATTAGGCTCGTGAGGCATGACCTGCCCTTCACAAAGCCATGTTGACTATCCCGAATAAGACTATGATTCTCCAAATGCTCATAAATCCTGTCCCTAAGAATCCTCTCCAATAGTTTGCCCACCTTCCTAAACATAAATTTGCTTCCTTCTTCCTCTTGACTAAACCTTCCACCCTTCTTGTTAACCATGGTTCCTTCACCCTACCATCTTTTCCTTGTCTCAGCAGGACAAACCTATCTAGAACCCCTTGTAAGTGGTCCCTAAACAACCTCCACATTGCTGTGGTGCATTTACCAGAGGACATCTGTTCCCAGTTTACACTCCTAAGTTCTCGCCTAATACAATTGCAATTTGCCCTCCCCCAATTAAATAGTTTCCCATAATGTCTGCTATTCTATGTTCTATCTTTGTCCATGGCTAAGCTGAAGGTCAGGGAGCTGTGGTCACTATCCACAAAATGCTCACCCATCAAAAGGTCTTTCACCTGACCAGTTTCATTGTCTAATACCAGATCGTATGCAAGTTGCATACAAATTTTATGTTAAAAGTTTCCAGTTGCAAGTCCTAGCTAAAAAGGGAAATCTCTGAAAAGCTCGGTATGAATTCCAAGTAACTATTCATCGCAACAGAATACAGGGTTCCACTATATTTTTTCCATTCAGCGAACCGTTTTTAAATCCTGAAGGAAAATGATTGATACATGACAGTCCAGGCAGTGAATTCCATTCCTCCAGGCCCATTATTAATGCATGATTTTACTGTTTATTTTGTCCCAAGAGTACAAAAAGGTCTTTGACAAGCTAAGTGCACCAGTCACTAGGGTAGGGTTGTACTCTTTAGCCTTTTGATGAAGTTGTAAAAAACATGTAACAGAACTGTGCACAATTTCGGCAGATTTCCAAAATCATCTTGGAGAGTTTTGAAACAAAAATTATTAGCCTTCATATCCTTTGCAGCTTACAAATTAGATATTTTTATTTCCCACGTTACCCTTGTAATTTGAAAGCTAGTCTAATGGGTCACTGGTAGAAATCTGGGGGAGGTTGATGGGAATGTAGGGAAAATAAAATGGAATCAGTGTAGAATTAGTCCAAATGGACTGTTGATAGTGGGTGTAGACTCAGTGGGCCAAAGTGCCCATTTCTGTGCCGTGGGACTCTGAATCCAAGTTTCAGGGTAGGAATCATGAATCAAATAATGGTCATTGGATAATTTGTCAGATCAAGTTTAACTATACAAATGCAAGAGTATAGATATTATACCAGTATAGAGATGTTTGCACTTGTACATCCTTCACTAGGTAAACTATGAAACCAAACCCACTTTTCACACAGCAAGCTTATACAAACCACCATTGTAACAACACCAATTAGTTTGAAACACCAATTGAGTTACAAGTGTCAGCCAGAGCACAGGGGAACAACAAGTCTTCAAACTCTTTTACATCCACCAAGACAGAAGATCGAGGTTTGGTTCAGCAATTCATTTGAAGCTTGCAGTAGAGGACTCCCTTTGTGCTTCACTGGTGTGACAACATTCATATGTCTTGTCTCTGTCATGTGGGATTTGAACAAGCACTATGTGTATCAGGCAAGGATCACAAGACAAAGGAGCAGGAGTAGGCCATTCAGCTCAAGTCTGCTCTGCCACTTCACCATGAGCTAAACTATTCTCCCAGCTAGCCCCAATTCCTGGCTTTTTCCCCATATCCCTTGCTACCCTGACTAATTAGATACCTATCAATCTCCTCCTTAAACACCCCCAGTGATCAGGCCTCCACAGCTGTATATGGCAACAAATTCCATAAATCCATGACCCTCTGGCTTAAGAAATTTCTCATCTCTGTTCTAAATGGGTACCCTCTAATTCTAAGACTGCACCCTCTGGTCCTGGACTCACCCACCAAGGGAAACAGCTTAGCCACATCTACTCTGTCCAGTCCTTTCAACATTCAAATTGCTTCTATGAGGTCCCCTCTCATTCTTCTGTACTCCAGTGAGTACAGTCCAAGAGCCGACACACACTCCTCGTATGCAAGTCCTTTCATTCAGGGAAATCACCCTTGTAAATCTTCTCTGAACCCTCTCCAACATCAGTACATCCTTCCTGAGATAAGGGGTCCAAAACTGCACACACTATTCCAAATGAGGCCTCACCAGTGCCCCATAGAGCCTCATCAACACATCCTTACTTTTATACATTATTCCTGTCAAAATGAATGCCAACATAGCATTCGCTTTCCTTACTGCTGCTCCAACCTGGTGGATAACCTTTAGGGTATCCTGCACAAGGACCGCCAAGTCCCTTTGCACTTCCGAATTTTGAATATTCTCCCCATCTAGATAATAATCTGCCCATTTATTTCTTCTTGCAAAGTGTACAATGGCACATTTCTCAACATTGAATCTCATCTGCCATTTCTTTGCCCACTCTCCTAAACTGTCTAAGTCTCTCAGCAACCTTTGTTTCTTCAACACTTCCTGCTCCTCCACCTATCTTGGTGTCATCTGCAAACTTAGCCACAAAAATCACTTATTCCATAATCTAAATCGACACACAGTGTAAAGAGGATGCTAGCACCTGAACAGTAAATGACACTTCACATTATCAAATATGGCTCCAAATGTTGCTAATTATCTAAAATGAGTTTGTGAAAACACATGATGCTCCCAAGGAAGTTAATGTAGAAAGCCTAAGAGATGAGACTTGCACCTGCACCTCATGTTGATAAAAAGGGTACACTGCCTGGAGGAAAGGGGCTTTCAATCAAGTGGGTGATGCATATTGGTTTATCTAACAAGACATGCCCACTTCTCATTACTACTGATAGGGAGGTGGTACAGACCCAAACTTAAAGATCCAGGAACAGCTTCTTCCCCTCTACCACCAGAGGTCTGAATGACCCATGAACACAACCCAATTCTTCCTTTTTTTGTGTAGTATTTAATTTTTGTAATTTATATATTTTATGTCTTTGCACTGTACTCCTGCAAAACAACAAATTTCATGTCAGTGATAATAAATCTGGCCTATTTTGTGTATGTTTAAAACTCCCCACATTCTCCACAAAACAGTCCACAACCTCATTCATAACCAAAAATCAACATTAGCATGTCAATCATGTGTAATTTCCACAAAATATTTAATAGCAAACCAAGTTAGAGAGCAGAGCTGCTCAAGTGGATTCAGATTCAATAGAAAACATTCCAGTCCAAAATATACCAGGAGCAAAATGCAGAATTAAAAAATATATTTTACAAGGTAAACCATTATTACTTGTCCATTGTCTTCATTTCATCTTCTGTACAGTTCTTCCAAGTACATACACTTTCTATACAAATTTAAAATAGTTCATTGTAATCCTCATATTCAGATCATTCAACATTCTGATCTAAAAGCTGTTTAAATTGACTTAAACAGGATCTCCACTCCTCCAATTCTTGCTTGAAGAAGTCCATTTCTTCTACAAGTTTATTACTCTCTTCCTTGGCATTCTGCAGCTTCAGCTTCATCTCCTAATCACAATGTAAACATTTTGAATTCAGAAAGCATTTCAAAACTAAGTCAGCACAAATCAGGTGAAAATTTTTGAATTAAGTTTGATTTTTTTTTAAATTTAGCTGTTTCTTCAGTTTCCTCAGTGAACAGCAGACAACTCAAAGTCTTGGCAGTATCAGAGTGATTGACAATATTGATATTAGATAAACACTCAGCTTCCTTTTATGATTATCCAGTGAGCCATGATGACTGTCAACATCAAAACTGGTGGTTCAGCTAGAATTCCCTGCAATTACTCAGAGTGACCATTTCTGTTTGGAACAGGAGGCAGACAGGCAGCAAAGAATATGGACAAAAATATGTTAGGGGAAAATTCACAATGCTATTATTTTAACACCTCCCCGCCCCCCAAACGTTTTTAGTTCAGTAGAAACAGCAGGAAAATAATTTTCTACATTACATGTAAATATTCATTAGGAAGATAAATAACAAGTTATTGATGTGAAAACCTAGATGAAAACACTTGGAACACCTTTCTGCACTTGGATTCAATTAGACCTTGTTCAGGCAGATGTGCATTTTAAATTTGTATCATAATCAGCACAGACATCATGGACCAAATTGCCTGTTCCTGTGTTGTACTGTTTCATGTACTCAATGAGCTGTCAAAATCCTTTACATCATGCAGTTAACCATCTATGTTTATTCCTGTCCATTTTGTTGCTTTCTTCCACTATTGCATGATAGCAGATTGAAGGAGCCAAGTCACTGTTTTTTTTTTAAATCTGTGTGCAAGTAATTGTAGGATCCAAGTCACGCACTGGTACAGAAGTCAAGGATGTGTGCAGTTCACTGATGCAAGGTTATTGTGATTGGCCATTCAATATCATTCAGGAATGAAACTGTTGCCCATAATTAAAAACTGAACCTCTGGCTGATATTAATCATTGGCTAATAAACATCTCAAAGTCCCAATAAGCGACATCTCAAGTTTGCTCCAATCCCAGCACTTAACACTGTTCTGCACCAAAAACACCTGATGCAAGTCTTCTTTTCAATGCAATTTAAGACATCAGTGTAGCTCAATTTTGTCATTGCTGATGAACCTTGAAGCATTGAGATCAAAATAAAATAGTTTTTTGTGGAGTGGAAATTCAGGTGAATATCAAGTGTCCAAATAGAAACAGCAGGGGCTGCTCTGGACCATAGTTACAAGAGGCAAATCTTGTTAAAACAATTTCTGACACAAATTCCCTCCTCAATTAACCTTGTTAGTAACTATAGTAAAACTCCAATAATCTAGCACATTCAGGACTTTAATGGTGCCAGAACCCAGGACCCAGCAATTTGAAGGGAAGTGCCTAAAACATCACCTGGGGAGAAAGTCAAACCACTGGGACTTCTGAATAGTGGGATAGCAGCTTAGGGTTTTATTGTATATACACTTTTTGCAGGCTGCAGATCATTGGATCTTGCAAATTTGTTGAAACCTTCAAATAAATTGATTAGCAAGTACAGGTTTTCCAGTAATTCCAGATTAAGTGCCAATGTTCCTGGATTTTTCTTTACTGTAATATGCAACAGATTAAGCATCATTAAGTCCCTTAAAGAAATGAAGGATAACATTTTGCTTGAGAAGTACATGTAGTCTCATGGTACCTAGCAACAGATTCTTACCCGGAACCTCTCCTTCTTCTCCATTATGTTCCTTCCCCATTGTTCTAATTCGCTCTGGAGATTCTCCACAAGTGCCTGAAACCAACAGATAGAGTTCTGAAACTCAAACAGTACAAAAATCACAATAATAAGAAGGGATGAAGGGAATTTCACCTGTATTCAGTTGCAATTTGATCATAATATGATGAAGAGCTGCACATTTTAAAAGTGCTGCTTTTCTTTGCACTGTACACACACTCAAAGCCTCTTGAAAAAAATGAAACATCTCTAACTCTTGGCAATCCCTGGCCCATGACCACTCAAAGTGGAGGGGTATTTGAGAACAGAGTCCATTCATCCAAGCACACAGAACCCTGCATAACTGGCAGAAAGAGAGCATCACCTCACACATTAGTCATCTACCTGCCCCATCTATGGGCAAAGTGTGGTTCTCACACCGGCCTCAGTCATCTCAGAAGAGAGTGAAAGCAAGTCATCCTCAATTCTAAAGGATTGCCATAGAAGGACATACCCAATTTCTGCATGGCTTTAAGGACGATGCAAACTGGATAATGGCTCAGATGCACATCCCTTAAAATCATTAAAAAATGTTGGATTCGTTAGATAAAAATCAGACACATGTCCTGTTAGTGAACAGTGATCAAACTAATATGGTTTAGATGGAGATGCAGGCCATTAACTTTTAATAAATCTATCACCCAGGCAGATGGAAACACCTCACCAGGAGCTATCCTTCTAATTACCCACTATTTTGACTTGGAAATATAATTGCAGTTACTTCACTGTTGTTGAATCCAAATCCTGAACACCCTATCCAATGGCATTGGGATGGTACCTGTCACGGCTTAAATTGATGGCTTACCATCACCAATAAATTCTGACCTTTGCAAGCAAAACCTACATTCTGTAAATTAATCAAAACTCATTCCCCTACTCTGCTAACTGCAGCACAAATAGTTTATTTCATTGCACACCAACTAAACTCAAACAAAATATCTCTTACCGTTGTGTCCCTTCGACATGCACTCGTTTGCTCATGGTCTTCAATTATTTTATTGGCTGAAACTGAGAGTGCGCAAGTTGAAAACAGACAGTTAAACTAGAATCTGCAAATTAATGAAAGGAACTCTGGAAACCAACTTTTCAGATGCCAAAGTTATGTACAGGTTCTAGTTCAGGAAAAACAAAATAAATACCAGGAAAGAACAAGTCTTATCCTTAAGGGGAATGAGACAAATCAGTTGAATACGTGGTTGAAGATATTCCCACTCAGTGTTTTGTCTAAATGTGCAAGCAAAAGGTAAAAATGCTCCAGTGGGGTTGCTCAGTGCTATATACATCCACTATGACATTTAGAAAGAGATGGTAAAACTTGATAATTACTCATAAGGCTCCTATATCAAGGCAAATATCCAGCACAGAGGATGATGCAAGTGGATCTGAACAAATACCAGGGTCTTAGTTTTGACCCAATATTTGGTCCAGGACCAGGTAATTGAAGAGACAAAAATTAAGTACAATAAATTAATAAATGCTTGCAAAATCAGAAGTTTCAGAGCAAAACCATAGATTTTTAACACTTGCTTACTGTTTAAGTTACAATCATGCAATTCTGTTTGAAATAGTACGTATTGGCATTGTAAAAGTGTTTATGTGGCATTACATGAATATTCCTTTCACAGTACTTGTATCATCCCAGCTGAAGCAGCAACCAGTGTTTCCATACACTTATTTCTAAGTGAATTATCTCTTTATGAATAGCATTGCAGTTACTCACTGCTCCAGGGATCCAGATTTGATCCCGACCTCAGGCATTGCCTGTGTGAAATTTGTAAGCCTTTCGCAAAGTATGAGTTTCCGCCAGGTGTTCTGGTTTTCTCCCATACCCCAAAGGTGCGCAGAAGGTTAAATGGTGATGCAAATTAACCGTTTAGGCAAGTAGCAAATGATCCAAACTAAAATACCAAAGGAGCTGATGTGCATGAGAAAGAATAAGTTGCAGGACTACAGAGAAATAAACAGGGAAAATAAGACTAATAAAATTTCTCTGTTAGAAGTTAGCATGGACCTGATGGACTAAGTAGCCGCTTACTGTTTTGGAAGTAAACAAACCTAGAATACACTTGTAATGGCAATTGCAAATCAGGTTAGCCTTACCAGGATCAATCAGGTTGTTCTCCAGTATGACCATACAATTCTGTACCCTTTTGTTCAATGCTTCATTTTCAGATTGCAAATCCTCATTCTTAATCATATAATCATGTACCTCATTCTGTTAATAATAAATGGAGAGATAGTTGAATGGAAACAGTAGAGTCAAGGACAAAAAATGCTTATTCATAGAGCTAATAATCTGGTCAATGAAATTCTTAAAAATCCAAAGCCTGAGTAAATGAACTATTTACTATAGAATCTTAAAGAAGAATGTTCACAAGCAACTTCCATCGTGTTATTGCACTTGATGCCACTTTCCGAATCTACTCCTGTTTGAAACCAATGAGGTTTCTGTTCCTACAGCTCTCAATCAGTCACAAATGATATTCCATTTCGATAAAATGTATTGCCCCTCCTCATCCCACCTTGATCCCCTTGCTAACTTTATCATTAACTGTTTTTGGTTCTTGCCAGAAACTCCAATCTTGCCAATTACTTCACAAGCCCTCAATCCCCCATCCCGAGGTTCTAGTTCAGTTTCAATCCAACTCACTTAACAACCTTGCAAATCACAAGACTGCTTATTTTCCTCACAATCAGCTAAAATCTTCATCATGCTGTTTTTAATTTCTGACTGGGCTGTTCAAATGCCAGTGGCGCCAGTGAAGGAGTGGTGGGGGAAGATGGAGAGTGTGCAAGGGCAAGAATGAGGGGTATGTGGGAGAACAGGGCATGAATTGGAGGAGGTGGCTGTGAGTGAGAGAGATGGAGGTACCAACCTACTTTCCCCACTACCTATAGACTGCAGGGAAAGGGTGCAAGTTTCAGGATTTACTTTGCAAGCTGGATAATATATTTCCCCAAAATTGAGTGTTATTGGAAAATGGGCAGTTCTTGGTTACATGGACAGAAAAAATTCCTGAGGACTTTAAGAAATGTGTAGTCCCAAAGCTGTAGTCCTCATAAGGTGGGAAATGGTATACACACCAGTGACTTATTAACCAGATTTTTATGGCACTTGAATGTACAAGTGGCATGCAGATGGGCAAAGGTGTCTTTACATCTATCCCATTGAAAATGACCTGTCATTTTGATTGACAGCCTTTGGTATTGTTACAGCCACAGAACTCTGACGGCTTCAAAAAGTGATCAAATGCAAAACACCATAAATTCCATAACCAAAAGGAAAAGAAACAATTCACTACTTTATGAAAGTGCTTCAGGATTAAAGTGGGAGCAAATGTGCCAAACTGGCAGGAAATCTTACCTGAGCCAACTTCAGTTCTTGCTTTAATTGCTTCTGGGCAACTTCTAACAGCTGATTTTGGTCCCTCAACTCTGCTTCGACCACTTTCAGGGCCATGTACCTGATGAAAACCACAAAGTGAGGAACAGAATTCTTTCATATGCGATTCAGTGGCCAAGGAGCAGGCTCAGATTTATGTTCATTTTGCAATGATTCATGATGTTCTTAGTTCTATACAAATTAGTTTAATAATGCCCACTTCCTTAGCCAGCTACCTCTTATTAAATAATTGCGGAAACATCCAAACTATTTGGAAAACAAAGTTAAGGACAGCAAATGGGAAAGTGATGCACATCTATGTTTAGGGGACCTGTTAATGGAGGGAAGGAAAATCCAGAGAAAATAGGAAAAAAAATCATTAGAATAAAAAGGGATTTGATTTTATTTCTGATTGATAGAGTTGGGAGAACAACTTATCCATTACTACTCAGTTTATGAATAGTAGAAAAACGTTGCCCAAAAAAAAACAACTTTCAAAAGTCACATGTACAAATCCAAACCCTCTAGCCTCCTTTTCTACATATACCCCATAGTAAAATCCAAGAATTGGAACACGTCATTCGAATTCATCAACAGCCAAAAACTCACTTCTCCATGTCAGCACGAGTCATTCTCGAGAATGGGGGTATTTTCTTTCTGAAAAAAAAAAGACAGGTAGTTAGACACACCTCCACATCTCACACCACCCACAACTTTTTGTTGTCCAGCAAGTTCAACTGAGCTTGAGATGTGGCTGCAATGATAGTCTCACAAGTTGCAGTGGTCTGTAGATAACAACTAGGCCTCAGGTGGCATATCCTGAGGCCCCAACTTTGGATCACCCTGATGGCTGTTTGAAAACCCATTGATTATAAGTATCCATGATCAGACACATTTAAGAGTTAAAAATATTTTTTAAAACATTACTTAAAAACACCATTAAATGCTGAAAATCAGAGCATTAAGTAAAAATAAAAGACATTTAGCTTTTCATTCAAGATAGGCAACCCTATTAAAATGCAGATGTTTGGTACTACATAGACCAGCCATCGCTGGCATAAAGCTGTAGGTTCAAATGAGTCTACATTACAGTGCACAGGAGTCAGGAACAAATTAAACAACACTTGCCAGATGAGAAGTAGCATTTACTCCAGCCTCATTAATCATTATGAATATACTGTATTTCAGTCACAAGTGACAAATATGCTACAGAACATTAATGTTCTTCAAAACATCAAAACTTGATAAAACCAGTTATGCTGTAATAGGTAAAGAGTAGCCGAAGTGAAATGGAAATGTGGCAATTACACAAATATACATTCACAAAAATTATAGCAAGCATCCATCCACTTTGACCCATAGCCAAATGCTAGCAGAATTGTTTCACATCTATTTCTTGTCTTTTTTTTTTGCACATCACAAAGTTGGCAAGAGTCAGTTACATAGCGCAGAAGCAGGCCTTTTGGACCAACTTGTCCATGCTGATAAAGTTGTGTACTTGAGTTTGTCCTATTACCCCGTGTTTAGCTCACATCCCTCTAAACTGTTCCTATCCATGTACTCGTCTAAATGTCTTTTAAACAAAGTAATTGTACCCACCCCTACAGCTTTCTCTGGCAGCTCATTCCATTTAGCCAACACCCCGGGTATGGAAAAAAGTTGCCCCTCAGATCTTCTTTAAATCTCTCCCTTCTTACCTTAAAATCTATGCCCTCTAAGTTTTAGATTCCCCTATCCTGGGAAAAAGACTGATTATTCACCTTATCTATGCCCCGCATGGCTTTTATAAACCTCTACAATGTCACCCTTCAGCCTCCTACGCTCCAGGGTAAAATAGTCCCAGCTTCTCCTTTTAGCTCAAGCCCTCCAGTCCCAGTAACATCCTCATGAATCTTTTGTGCATCCTTTCCAGCTTAATGATACCCTTCCTATACCCAGGTGACCAGGACTTCACAGAATACTCTAAGTGCAGTCTCACCATCATCTTATGCAGTTGTCACAAAATATTCCAACTCTTATGCTCAATGCCCTGACCAATGAAGGCAAACCAAATGCCTTCTTCACCACCTTATCTACTCGTGTCTTCACTTTCAGGGAACTATGTACCTGCACCACTAGGTCCCTCTGGTTTACAACACTTTCCAGGGCCCTACCATTTACCATGCAAGTCCTGCCCAGTTTAACTTGGCAAGTTAAGTTTCATTTGCCATTCTTTGGCCCACTTCCCAAGTTGGTCTCGATGCCCTTGTAAACTTAGGTAAGCCTTTTCACTGTCCACACCACCACCAATTTTGGTGTTGTCTGTAAACTTACTAGCCACGTTAATGACATTGTCATCCAAATTATTAATATTGATGACAAAACAGCAGACAGCACCAACCCCTGTGGCACACCACTGGTCACAGGCCTCCAATCTGAAAAACAACCCTCCACTACCACCATCTGCTTCCTTCCATCAAGCCAATTTTGTATCCAATTGGCTAGTTCAGCCTGGATTACATGTGATCTAATGTTCCAGAACAACATACCATGCGAACCTTGTCAAAAGCCTTGAAGTCCAAGTAGCCAATGTCTACCACCCTGCCCTTGTCAATCCTTTTGGTCACCACTTCAAAAAACAACTCAAGATTTGAGAAAATATATCCTGTACATTTCAACTGGCAGGGGTATTTTCAGATATTTTTAACCTTTCCCTGCTTCAATCCAAGGTTCCTACCTGCTTTAAGACCGCTATCATCCTGGTACCCAAGAAAAGCAAGGCAACGTGCCTTAATGACTACGCCCAGTGGCTCTGACATCCATCATCATGAAGTGCTTTGAAAGGCTGCTCATGACACGCATTAACTCCAGCCTCCCAGACAACCTCAACCCACTGCAATTTGCCTACCGCTGAAACAGGTCTATGGTGGACATCATCTCCTTGGCCCTTGGGGGGTGGAGTTGGTGGCAGTGCGCATGTGCCCGTCTACATCAAAGGTGCTGAGGTCCACAGGGTTGAGAACTTCACGTTCGTAGGAGTGAACATCACCAATAGCCTGTCCTGTTCCAACTACATAGACACTATGTCCAAGAAAGCTTACTAGTGCTTCTTGTTCCTCAGCAAGTTAAAGAAATTTGGCATATCCCCTTTGACCCTCACCAATTTTTAATTAATGCACCACAGAAAGCAATTTTTCTGGATGTATCACAGCTTGGTATGGCAACCACTCTGCCTGGGACCACAAGAAATTGCAGAGTTGTGGACACGGCTCAGCACATCACAGAAACCAACCTCCCCTCTACTTCTCGCTGCCTTGGAAAAGCAGCCAGCATAATCAAGACCGCACCCACCCCAGACATTCTCTCTTCTCCCATAGAGCATACAAAAGCCTGAAAGCATGTACCACCAGGCTCAAGGACAGCTTCTATCCCACTATTATAAAACTACAGAACTGTTCCCTAGTAATGATAAAATTACCTCACAATCTACCTCGTTATGACCTTGCACCATATTATCTACCTGCACTTTCTCTGTAACTGTAACACTTTATTCTGCATTCTGTATTGTTTTCCATTTTACTACCTCAATGCACTATGTAATGAATTGATCTGAATAAACAGTATGCAAGACAAGTTTTTCCACTGTACAAGTGACAATAATAAACCAATTCCAACATGGTTTCCTATACATATAGCTGTGCTAACTATCTCTAATCAATCCCTGCCTTTCCCAATGGTGGTAGATCCCGTCTCTCAGAATCCCCTCCAGTAACCTTCCCCACCACTGACATTAGGCTCACTGGCCTGTAGTGCCCTGGCTTGTCCTTGCAGCCTTTTGTGAATAAGAGCACAACATTAGCCATCCTCTAGTCTTCTAGTACCTCACCTGTGGCTAAAGAAGACATCTCTCTGCCAGGGACCCTGCAATTTCTTTCCTATCTTCCCACAATATCCTAGGATACACTTGATCTGGCCCCAGGGATTTGTCCACCTTAATACACGTTAAGACCGCCAGCACCTCCTCTGTTATAAGATGGATATGTTCCAAGTCATCAAGATTCATAACCCTTAATTCTTTAGCTTGCATAACCTTCCCCACAGTAAATACAGATGAGAAATATTCATTCAAGATGTCACCCATCCCTTACGACTCCACACATAGATGACCACATTGATCCTTAAGGGGATCTATTCTCTCCCTAGTTACCCTTTTGCTCTGAGTGTACTTGCAGAATCTCTTAGGAACCTTTTCCTTATCTACCAGAGCAATCTCAGTTGTACAGGGTCTTCTAAAAAAAATCTTCAGTTGAAAATTTGTATTTGGTTAGTCAATGTGTTTATAGACTTGCAATTTACTTCACTGACTCAGATGATGGGATAATCTTTACCTTTTATTTAATGGTACATTCCATTGTTTTGAAGTTGCCTCAAAAGTGACTGCACTTGAAGTTTTGTGTGAAAAGTTAAATGTCCGAGGTAAATCTTTCTCTGGTTCTGCCAGCATTGGGTTAACATGGAAACGTTTTGCTGAAGGTTGTAAATTATCATTTTCTAGGACAGAAAAATGGCATAGTGAATTATATTGATGTTATTAACAAATATGAAGCAAAACTTTTGAACCTAACACCCTGACAAAAAAATTGAAAAATTTCATCCAAAACTCTACGTCAAGCAAAAACATTGAATTAACTTGCTCATCTACCAAATACCCACCTAGCTCCTCCGTAGTTGTCACTGGCTATAGACTCCTGATCTACCAACATTGTGTTCAAACTCCTCTGTGCCTCATCCCTCCTCCTAATTGCTCCAACACCTACAGTAGGTCCAGCATTTGGAATTCCCTGACAAAGACTCCACCTGAGATATTGCTTAAAACTACATCTTTGATCAAGCTTTCAACCACATTTTGCCCCTTGGAAAAATCTTCCTGGCTTTGTTGTTTATAGTCAATTTTTTCCAATTATGCTTCTATATTGAAGACACCAAATAAATGCAAGACACCATATATCGTGAGGCAAGGATACACGTGCACTTAAGAACCATTAGTGAAGTGTTGCTTACAGTCTGCAGCCTCAAAATGCAGTGCAATAATGGAAGTAGAAGTGCAAGAGATGAGAAGGTTTCCTTAAGACAGAATTAAGTTAACTGATTCCTGGGCAGAAATAGACCTTATATACCCAAAAGTCAAATACTTTGATTCTTCAAACCTTATGTTTGCAATTTATCTTGCAGTTGATTTACCTGCTTTCAGCACCTTGGCAGTGGAAGCCTCCAACAGAGAAATGGCAGTACGTGTGCCTTTTGGTTGGTAAACAGGTAATTTAGATCTCCGCATCTTTTTCAACAGACTGCTGTGAATTTGTCTGAGAGTCAAACTTGTTGTACAAGTCTTTAATAACCCCTAGGAAACAATGGGAGTGTCACAAGTATGTAAATGAAGGATATTAAATGAAGATCAAAAAACTGCAGATGCTGGAAATCTGAAGTCAAAAGAGAAAATGCTGGAAACTCAGCTGGTTAGGCAGCATCTATGGAAAGAGAAACAATCAACTTTTCAAGTCAAAGACCATCTGCTAGTTTGTTATGACCAAAGGATTTTTGTTCCGTAATGTAACCATTTCTCTTTCTGCAAAGCTTCATGTGTACCTCCTTAATCTCATCTACAGCATTCAGTGCTATCGATGTGGCCTCCTTCTACATCAGCAAGGCCAAGTGTAGACCAGGCAACCATTTCATGGAGTACCCATGCTCTTGTACACAATAGCCAACCTATGCCATTTGAACCCCCACTTCCCATTCCCCACACTCACCTCTCGCTCTTCAGCCCTCTCCATTTTAAGATGATGCCAAATACCAACTAGAACAATACCTCACATTCCACTTGGGTAGTCTACAACCCAGTGGAAAAAGAAATTCCTATTTCAGGTAACCCGCACATCATGTTCCTTGATCTCTTCTTCTGACCCACCCAGGTCTCTCTCCTTTCCCCCCCTCCCCCACAACCACCCCCAGAACCCCATTATGGAAGTTCATTCCCCTTCCCCCGCACCCTAGTTCTAACTGCCTATCACCTACACTATAAACTACCGAGTTCCTTATGCCCTCCCCCCAACTGATTCCATCATCCCTCCCATATCTGGTTTCAACATCACCTTCGTTACTGATAAATTTGCAACATCTGCAGCCTCACGTCTCCACTTACTCACCTTCAATCTTTGTCTCTACTGCCATCCTCCTCTCCCATACCTGGCTCCATCTACCCCCTTCTCTCCCTCATCACCTCTACCCATCACCACTAACACCACTCCTTCCCCCATCAGCTTATCTGCCCTTCATCGCCCCACGTCACCTGGTTCACCTTTCAGCTCCTACCCTCCTTATATGGTAATCTATTCTTTACACTATCAGTCCTGATGCAGGGCCTTTGACCAAACGACGGCCATCCATTACCCTCCACAGATACTGCCTGACCCGTTGAGTTCTTCCAACAGTTTATTTTTGGCTCCAGAGCCCAAACCCTCCCCGAGAACCCAATTCCTCCTCCTCCTTCCCACCCCCCCCCCCCCCGGTTAAACGCCCCTCCCGGGACACAACAAACCCCCCCATCCCCCATTAACGCCCTCCCCGGGCCGCAACAACCTCCCCCCCCCCCCCCCAATCCCCCGTCAACGCCCCTCCGGGCCGCAAACTAACCTCCCCCCCCCCCCCCTGTCAACGCCCCTCCCCGGGCCGCAACAACCTCTTCCCCCCCCCCTCCGGTCAACGCCCCTCCCCGGGCCGCAAACAACCCCCCCCCATCTCATCCCATCCCCGTTAACGCCCTCCCCGGGACACAACCCCCCATCCCCCGTTAACGCCCCCCCGCCACACAACCCCCCGCCTTTAGCGCCCCGCACCGTTGCTCTGCCCTTCTTCAAAATTCCTCCTCGAATCTGCCGCCTTAAGATTCAAGCACAGACCCGCCTCCACTGTGACTTCACTTCCCGTTCGATTTCAGCAATTAAATCTCCCTTGAAAATTCCTATCAGATGAGGCGCTTTCCCATTTTAATTATGAAAAAAAATCGCCCCCACTTTTTCTTTTGAAGAAGCGAATTCAGGGGAAAATCTGCACAGATCAACGAGACGGGCCGACCGCCCAGCGACGCACACGCATGCGCAGCTATCCGACCGGCGGCCAGTCCCCGAGGCGCAGACGCAGCTGGCTGCCGTCAACCCCCTCAACACGCATGCGCAACCAACGGAAAGGCGGTTGAATTTAAATTCTGACCGTGAAGCGACGCGGGTTGATTGGTGGGCGGAGGCGGTGGCCTTGGTCTGTGTTGTTTTTGTTGGGGGTTCGGCCTCGGCTAGTGTTCAGGTAATGAAAGCAACGGTGTTCGATGTAGTGGCTGTGATGTTAGTTGCGAGCTGGTTGGCCGTGCTCTATGTTTAGGGGTTAGTGCGGGGCGCGGGACCTTCCTCTGTCGCTGCTGCCCACAAAATGTCGGGTCTGGCCTCGCCGGGCAGAGTACGCCAGCACTGCTCATTGAGAAGTGAGGGGGGAATGACTCCATGTCCCTCCCTTCCTCCGGCTGGTTGTACCCTCCTCCTTCACCCTTCGTGGCTGCGATGCCTCTGGTACGGGAACTCCACCCGATGCCCGGGTTGTGTCCCGGCAACCCGTGAAAGGCAGATCGATATTTTGTTGAAGCAAATCGAAGGATGCTAGAGAGACTCAGCAGGTCCGGCGACAGCTGTGGCAAGAGAAACGGTGAATGCTTCGGGTCATCGGAAGCAGACTGCGGCCGGTTTAAATCTGTATCCATTCGCGCTTTTCAGAGGCGTTTGTGCTGGGCTTGTTCTGTGGGTCACCAGTCTGGGTGTTCAAGATCTGCTCCAGCAGCTTGTCCGCAAGGTCCTCTGCCAT
The DNA here is from genome assembly GCF_009764475.1 of Pristis pectinata. Lineage (NCBI taxonomy): Eukaryota > Metazoa > Chordata > Chondrichthyes > Rhinopristiformes > Pristidae > Pristis > Pristis pectinata. Next base: position 87,223,680 of record NC_067405.1, on the reverse strand, counting down.
CGCAATCCTGCCATTTGACATTCCACCTTGTGAGATCTTGTTGTTGTCTTCTATGTTTGCACTAATGGCTGCACTTCGGAAGCGTTTTGTTGGTAGCATTACGTCCCGGGATTGCGACAGAGGCTAGAATAAGTGTCAGAGTTTTGTTTTCTACAATACACTTTCTACAAGCTTTCTACAATACACTTCTACCTCTCCTGTCTACTTGCATTTGAAGTTGATGAATGCACGGCAAATTGAAATAAAGCGTTTGGTCGCGTACAGTCGTTTGTTGTAAAGAGAGGAATAAAGTTCACATTGGTGATCTTTGCCGATAAGTAGGTGATTTTCTATACTGCCCTATGTTGAAAGTACACTGACGGTGTTTTGAAGGTGGCAAATTGGGAAGGAGAATGTGACAGTCGTGACTCGTCCTATTCTAGAGATATTTTATATTTTTGTGGTGAAACTTCAGTGTAGCACTGGGTGTACAGTGGTATTGTAGGTGAGTCTCTGTCTCACCTACAAACATGCTCTGTCTGCTTTTTCAGATGGACATAAAAGATCTCGGCATGATTTTTTTTAGTGTGTTTTCCCTGCTCTCCTATGTGATATTTATTCCTCCTTCAACATCAAAAAGACATATGATCTGGTGTTTATCACATTGCTGTTTGCAGGAACTTGTTATGTGCGAATTGACTATAGTGTTTCTAGTTTACGGTAATGGCTTCATTCTGTTAACTTGTTCTTGACCGTTGACCGTTGTTCTTGACCGATGGAATAGTTTCTCCATCTGTCTTAATTATTTTAAATTCTTCAGATCCTCTTAGAACCTTCTCTGTTTCAAGATTTTGTAATCGTGACAGCAATAACAATTGTTAAGTTGTCGTGCTTGTAGTCATGGAGTCAAGAACAGAAAGCTGACTGATCAAATATAGTTTGGAAGGGAGCTATGGAGGCTTGTAGACCTCATGGACCGTGACAAGGTCCCACGTGGAAGGCTGGTCCAAAAGGTTAGATCCCATGGAGTCGGCAAATTGGATCTAAAGTAATAGGAGAAAGTGAAAGGTTGCTTTTGTGACTAGAAGCCTGTGACAAGTGATATACCACAGGAAACATATATATTAACGATTTGGTTATTAATGTAGGAGGTAGAGTTCGAAAGTTGCCAGGTGACACAAATCGGTAATATTGTTGATAGGAGGATAGGCTTGGGTTAGAGGACAATGTTGATCAGCTGGTAAACTGCGCAGAGCAATGACAAATGGAATTTAATCCTGATAAGTGTGAGGTGATGCATTTTGGGAGGTCTAATAACGGTAGGGCATATATCATGAATAGTAAGGCTCTAGGGAGATTTCGGGAACAGTGGATCTTGATGTAAACTACATGAAAATGTAGATGTGTGGGTTAGTAAGTTTGCAGATGACACAAAGATTGGTGGAGTTGTGGACAGTGAAGAAGGTTGTCAAAGGATACAGCAGAATATAGATCACTTACAGATATGTCCAGAGAAATGGTAGATGGTGTTTAATTTAACTTTGGGAGGGCAAATGTAAGGGGAAAGTATATAGTTAATGGTAGGACACTTAATGGCATTGGACTTGGACCCCAGGGATCATGGAAAGTGGCCATAGGGTGGTAAAGAAGGCAGGCATTGAGTAAGGAAATCCTGTTGCAGCTATATAAAACTTTGGTTAGGTCACACTTGAAGTATTGTGTGCAATTCTTGTTGCCCCATTACAAGAAGCAAGTGGAGGCTTTGAAAAGGGTACAGAAGAGGTTCACCAGAATGCTGTGCGGATTAGAGGGTATGAGCTACAAGAAGCAGTTGGACAAACTTGGGTTGTTTTCTCTGGAGCATTGGAGGCTAAGGGAAGACCTGATGGAAGTTTATAAAATTCTAAAAGGCATAGATTGGGTATACAGTCATAATCTTCCCAGATTAGAAATGTCAAATAGTAGAGGCTCTGCATTTAAGGTGAGAGGGGGAAAGCTTGAAGGAGATGTGCGGGGGAAGTTTTTTCTTTACACAACAAAGTAAGTGCCTTGAACAGGCTGTCAGGGGGTAGTGGTGGAAGCAGATATGATAGTGGCATTTAAGAGGCTTTTAGATAGACATATGAAAATGGAGGGATATGAATCATGTGTAGGCTGAAGAGATTTGGCTTTATTTGGCATCGTATTCGGCACAGACAATGTGGGTTGAAGGGCCTGTTCCTGTGCTGTACTGTTCTATGTAAACTCCGTAGATCCTGAAGGTAGCAACGAGGCTAACAAGGCAAATGGGATGCTAGCCTTCATTAGTGGGGACACACAATATAAAAGAATGGAGAACATGGCAAAAATTGATAAAACTTTTGTCGGGCCACAGTTTTGTGTTCAATTCTGGTTGCCACACTTACAGGAAGGATGTAATTGCACTGGAGAGGGTGCAGAGGAGATTTACCAGAATGTTGCTTAGGATGGAACATTTTGATCATGAGGAGATCCTGGATAGGCTGGGTTTGTTTTCCTTGGAGCAAAGGAGGCTGAGTAGGGACCTGATAGATGTATAGTGAGAAATGTTTCTTTACAACAGAGAAATCTATGCCCTCTGGTTTTAGCTATAAGGTGAGGAGTTAAGAGAGGATCTGAGGTGAAAAAATTGCTGAGGTTGGTGGTAATCTGGGATGCACTACTTGAGAAGGTGGTGGAGGCAGGTACATTTAAAAAGTATCTGGGCAACACTTGAATTATCAAGGCACACAAGGCTATGGACCAAGTGCTAGTATGTGGCATTAGTATTGATGGGTACTTGATGGTTGGCATGGACATAGTGTGCTGAAATACTGTGTGACTGAATACTGGACCTGATAGTAATGAGTCTGACCTGAATTGTGGAGAAGCTGCAGATTTCATTGAATGAGAAATATGCTACACTAAATGCTTTGATTACTGCTAAAGCACCCTACCCGGATGCATCACGGCAGTATGGCAACTGCTCTGCCTGTGACTGCAAGAAACTGCAGGGAGTTGTGGACACATCTCAGCACATCACGGAAACCAGCTTCCTTTCCATGGACTCTATCTACACTTCTCGCTGCCTCGGTAAAGCAGCCAGTATAATCAAAGACTCCACTCATCCCAGACATTCTATCTTCTCCCTTATCTCATTGGGCAAAAGATAAAAAAGGCCTGAAAGTACGTACCACCAGGCTCAAGGACCGCTCCTATCCCGCTGTTATAAGACTATTGAACGGTTCCCTCATACGATAAGATGGACTCTTGACGTCACAATTTACTTCATTATGACATTGCACTTTATCATCTAACTCTACTGCACTCTCTCTGTAACTGTAATGCTTTCATCTGCCTTCTGTTATTGTTTTACCCTGTACCACCTCAATGCACTGTAGTAATGAATTGATCTGTATGAATGGTATGCAAGGCAAGTTTCAGTACATGTGACAATAATAAACTAATTTACCAAATTATAAACAAATTTTACCAATTTACCAATTCTATTACATAGAAGTTGAAACAAGGTTTTGAGATTTTCTTGTATTCGATAAAGAAGTGAGAGTTACTGTGCAGGTCAAAAGGACAGAAAAGAAACACCTGCAAACCTAAATGCTGGAAATACAAGAAGTCTTTTCTAGCACATTTTTACTTTTGAAAATTTGACCTAATGTGTAACTTTGCTGCACTGAGTGCTGCTTATTAATAATGTTTTTTTTAATTGGAGTGACATTGAACATAGCAGCCTTGTCGCAGTATTGGCATGTCTACATGTCTGGTGTTCTGCTCTCTAGTTGACTGCTGTTTTCTATGTGATAATGTTGAATGCAAAATAACAGGATGATATCAATTCCATGCCAAATCTGCAACATATTTCTGCAGATCTCATCTACTAAGGAGTATAGAGCTGGTCACATCACAAGTGATGCATACAGCAGGCACTTTAATTTTTAAAAGAGAAAACAAATTGCACTTGTATAGCACTTCCTCAATACTGGACTAAAAGGCTAAATTAATTTGTGAACAAATTTCTCTGAAGTGGGACTTGAACCCATGACTTTTTCACTTGGAAATGAGACCAATACCACTGTAGAACAGTTTTTCATGTACAATAATCCTACTGGAGTCTTGATTAAAATAGTAAAACGGCAATTTTAGGAGTAGTGTTGCTATTGCAGGCTCCAAACTGAACAGCTTTGTAACATGTGTTTTTCTGTTGAGATCTTGGTTCTACTTCTTTAGATGCTACTTTTAGATGTTATTACTACACAGTTGCCTCAGTTAGTTTGTAGGATTCTGTGCCAAATATTTTGTTCATATTAAGTTGTATTTTTTTTCTTACCTTTGCAGGTTTCAACCATGGATGAAAATTGCTCTGTATTTCCAGAGGCTAAGTATGTATATCTGTGATCTTCCTCATTTTTATTCGCCATCCTGTTATATATGTTGTGTATGCTAGTGAGTGCTTAAATATTGAATGCCTCATTTGCTGTTAATAACCAAAAAAAACACAATATTAACAAGGTTCTTGTGTTTTTGTTGTGGAAATTGATGGAACTTCTCCCTCAGTGTTTTCCCCCATCCTTTCCTTAGCTGTAGTTCACTTCCTATTTATCTCCCACATGGTGTGGTTAATAACTGCATCCGGGGTGCCAATTGTTCATGCAATTAATACGTTAAGTAGAAACCAAGCCCAAAGAAATATTTCTGTTTGGCAAAAGTGCCAGTTTGAAATGATTTTGTAGTCAGTCAAATCATTTTTTGTTTGAAAATGGATGTGGAATATTGTACTATGAAATGTTATTATCACCTTCCAGTACTTTTGGAATTTTTGCGAGTTCTATCCTTGGGCAGCCAAGAAAATTTACATTCTCATGCAGAGCAGGGCCTTGTAAATGAGTTGTCTTCTGTTGACAATGATAATAGAAATTAAGTGTTTTCAGAGCAGGAAATGACAAATCAACTCATGGGTTAATATTTAATGCATCTGGGCTCCTGCTACGGCACATTGTTGAACAATACTCCTCACTTAGTGCCTATTAAATGTTCTTATTTGCAGTGGAGGATTTGTGATTTTTTTTAAACCTTCACTCTGGATGTTTCACATTTATAGTTTTTTTAAACATTCCTATCTGTCAAATGTGACCAGCACATTTCCTCCAATGGCTTCTCATTCTCAATATACTTAGTCAGTACCAAGATATTACAAGGTTCTTTTCTTTTTTTATATTCCTCGGTTATTGGTCACTGTGGATAGTGTTGCATAGTTCTGCAGAGCAACCAACCTTGGTCTTGTGACTATCGCAGTGCTGCCCAACTGCTCCTAAATCAACTAAATTTGGCCTTGCTAGAAATGTAATGCTGTAGCCCCCATCTCATTTCCATTTGCGATGTCATTCCAGTAGAATGTGATGGTCATCCTTGGTGTTCTGCCTTATTTTGACCTAACTTCTGCATTGTATGTCTACTATAAATTCACTATCCGACTATTTGGAAATCCAGATGGTTTGGCATCTGGCTCACCAAATAATGCTTGCTGTACTCCCTCTCCACTCCAGAGCCTCTGTTCCCTCACTCCCTTTCAACTAGCCTGGTCCACTGGAAAGTTTATTATTATACTGTTTTATTATCTTATTAAAAAGTGAATTGTGTCAAGGTATTAGCAGATATAACATCCAATAGAAATAACATCAATGTGGCAGTGCTGAGTCCTAAGCATGTCAGATTATCAGTATTTTACTATAGTTTGCTTCTAAGGATGCCTATTTTACCCACCTGTCTTTGCACTTGATTCTTTACTTACCTCCACATAGTCAGTGAAGTTCTTAATGCCGTTGCCTTCTGCAGTCCTCTGGTCCAATGGGTACATTAAGTATAGGTATTTCAGAGAGTACCTGCTCTATCTTGCCTGTTTTTATTTATATTCACAGCTTTTGGCTGTCTCATTTCATTATTTTGAAAAGCCTCGTCATTTTCCTTGTATTCCTGTACTGCCTTGCGACTCAAAGCACCCTGTTTTCTATTACCTTTCTCTTCCATCAGTTCACTTTAACTCAATCCTCCATGCCTCCTTAACCCAGCTGTGCTTCAGTTGGAATGAGCACAGAGTGGTAGGAGTTGGGATTGGAAATATTGGATACCTTTTAGGTGTTTCATCTGAGACCATTCCACCTACTTGAGTTTAAATGATGGATTCTATCAGCAAGCTCTTCAACCCTGGGCCAAGCACCACAGCTGTTCCCCTAACAACTAACCAAACACGAACCTCTTTCTCTTAATCAGGCTTCACTATCCTGGCATTTAATACCATGACTGGCCATTGTCCTGTGACATTTCTGGAGAAATTTGAGGTGCTTGAGGAGGGGTTCATCAGTAAACAAGGCAAGGGAATACCCACTAAATAGTAGGACATTAATAAGAGTAGAGGACAGGGACCATGGAATGCATGTCTGCAGATCTCTGAAGGTAATGGGACAGGTGAATGTGATGGTTAAGAATGCAACAGGATTTGTGCAAGTGCAACAGGTTGTGTTAGAATTGTATAAAATGTAAGGTCGTAGGTACTGTGTCAATTCTAGTCAGCGCATTACAGAAAGGATGTGATGACATGAGTGGGGGCAGAGCAAATTTGAAGATTTTGCCAGGTTGAAGAAACTCTGTGTTGATGAAAAGTAGTTTATAATTGGTGTGTTTGTTTAGAATGGATCAGGGTGAGCAGAGGTGGGTCTTAGAGTTCTGATGTGATCCCAGTACATCCATAGTCTTGAAGAGATTTGTATGTAATTCGGTCCTCCCTTAACAAATTAAATAGTATATAAAATAATTGGTATTCTATTATGCATCTTTTTTTTTACAATACAGCTTTGCCAATCTGCAGTGTTAAATGTTGCACCTTTTAGATTATCAACTTTCTTTCCCTCAAATTAACAGACTAACTGTTAGAAATAGTATGAGTGTTGGTCTTATGTACTTTTCTTTTTCAGTGCTGAAGTTATAGAAGGGAAATGCAAAAGGAGACAGTCGGGAGTAAGTTTTTAATTAATTGTTCTTTTCACATGATGTAAATGCTATTTGCATTCATACCCTCTTTAATACTATAATGTCAGTTAAAAGCTTGCATAATATGATCTAGCTGAGATTTAACAAGCGAGTCAAAATTAGGTTTGTATAAATTAAATGATAAATAATGTTCAAAATTCATTTTGTATTTTGAATATTTGTCCATTAATCTATGATGGAAATGCATTATGCCACTCCTGTCTAACTCTTGCAATTCTTTTTTTCATTAATTTTTCTTTGCCAGTGTTCTCGCCTGGTGTTAAATTTTTAGTGAGGTAGTTTTCACAGGGGCCCTCAAGTCTCCATTGTTTACCTGTGCTCTTTGATAGTGTGCAAAAATAAACAGCTGAGTTGCAAGGAGCACATGAGGTTGTTTATATATTTTGTCTCTGGTTTTCTTTCTTGTATTTGTACAGTGAAATATGTTTTCTTAAATTTTCTTTGAATTTTTTAAATACATTAAATTGATACATTGGTTTATTATTACCACATGTACTGAGCTACAGAGAAAATTATGTTACAGTGAAAATTATGCTTCAGTGTGTTAAACTTCTTGTTCTGCCTGTGATGCTACAATGCATAGTCAACACTTTCAGTCCTAAACATTTGCAAGCATTCACTTGCACAGGATGAATTTTAATATGATCCCTATCCAGCACAAAATCTCAGTTCTTATGATTGTTCCTAACTTTGGGTTATTTATCAATTCCCAATTGCACCAGGTTGAATTGTTTCTACAAACAATTACTGAGTACTACTGTGTCAAAGGCTTAAAAGACATTGCTTGAAAGTGCTGAACTGTGCAAATGTAATGTTATACTTTGGCAAATATTAATCTATGCTCTTGTATTTATTATTATTCCCCTTTCTGCCATCTCTCCCCACCTTTCCCAAGATTTTAAAAGCTTCCAGGAGTCCACTTAGAACTCTGAAAGAAACTGATATCAGCCAAAAGGTAACTCAAATTTATTGAAGAAACATTTTTGAGCTGTTTAGTAATACAAAATCCCAGAAACATATTGAGTCTCTGCATTTGGGATTGTCAGCAGGTTATAGCTTTGGGTGAGGGATGACTTAATAGATAAATTGGAGAGAGAGAAATGTATTGGCCCAATATGTATCAAGTAATTGATTGTTTCTAATCCCTAAAATTCTTACAATACTGAAATCCATCAATAGTGACCAAAGCACACGTTGAAATGCAAAAGTACTTGTGATTTATTTTATCATTGGGCAATGGACATAGAATGACATTTAGAAAAATATGGTGTGTTTCTGGTGATGTTTATCTTACCATAAGAATGGGGAAAGTATTTTCAGATTGTCCAGTATGTTGACGTGCTAATAATCAGTAACTCAAAACAGAGGTATTGCAAACCATAGAATCTGATAATTTTTCTATTTATTTGAGATGGAGCCAGTGGGTAAACTTCGCAGGAGTTCTCGAAGAGTCAGTTTTGCAGATACTAAAGAAGTTAAGTAAGTAGCAAGTATACTTCCATTTTTTAGAGTTTAACTTAACTGGGGGAGAGTGTCAGAATGTACTTCCAGTTCACCACTTGCATCTTGACAAATTTTGGTCCTAAAACTGTATTTGATATTGAGTGAGTAGAAATGGGGAGGGGGAAAATGTACTCATTCTCTATTATTAAATTTACAATCTTCTTCAATTTGAACTTTGTCAACTGTTCAGAAATGTCATTAGAACAGAAAATGCCGGTAATCATTAGAGTTAGGGACCATCTGTGGATAGAGAAACAGTTAAAATTTCAGAATTAAAGTTTCTCAGATTTTCTGTTTTGATTTCCAACCTGTGCAATATTTCACTGGTTCAGAGATACTGTACTGTTCTACCGTTAACTGGATTTATAGTAGGAATTGAAGCTCTATTTGGAACTCCCAGTAAGAGAGTGATTAGTAGTGTTTAGGATCCTGGGATTCATAAGGGTACAAAAGTAGGAAAGTTACTTTGAACCTCTTCAAAATACTGCATAAGCCATAACTCAAGCAGTACATTTGATTCTTGTGTTCAAGAAGGACATGAAAGCCCTGGAGAGGGTGCAGAAAGGATTTTTCTCAATGGTTGTAATATTGAGAGATTTCTGTTTCAGGATAATACTGTTCTTATTGGAGTAAAGATGATTGAGAAAAGATTTGATAGACGTGTAAAGATTGTGATTGATTTAGTTGGGTAAGCAGGAGGGAAGCTGTTCCCATTAGATGGTTCAAGGACTAGGTAGCAAAGATTTAACATTTTGGGCAAAAGATGCTAGGTGACTGTAAGATGTATGAGTTTTGGAGATATTAATACAGACAAGGACCAGTCTTCAAAAACCCTGTTGAAATGTAAAGTACAAGCAGTAATCAGTTTTGAAATTAAAAGAACAGTTTTGTAAACAAACACTGCTGCCTACAAAGCATTGGCCGACAGCAGGAGGCTGCTTAAGAGATATTGTTTCCAATCTGATGTGATCATGAGACATTCTCATATGCATCTGCCAAAGATAAGACAATGGGCCTACATCAAATCTTCAGTTAGCACATCAAATGTGGTCATAGGCATATTTGCTCTATCTATCAATAATTGGGATATTTGTGTACTCAGAGTCAGCCCTTGCAACACAAATTTTGGGTGGCTGAATTCTCTGTCCTCAGAAGCTTTTAGACCATCCATGTGAATTGCTTTGTCCCAGAAAAGGTGTTTGAATGTTGAGAGGTGATTTGTCAGTTGTGGTGTGCTCCCACTGTAAAGATGTATGTCAATGGAATCATTTGTCAGACACAAAATATTGAAGTAAACAATATCACTGTAGTTATTGAAATTGTATTGAACCACCTGCTGTTATCTTTGTTCTTAAGAATATAAAAACTGAGTTCAGGGAGGTTCTACTGATAGTGTCTCCAAGAGAATGACTGCCTGTCATGTTGGATAAAGACCTTCCATATGTTCCAGTGACAAAGTCGCAATCACAACAGTGACTATGAGAAAATATTTGTACCTATAGTGTGGTGATGATCTAGAATTTGCTGCCTGTAGAGGTAGTGGAAACAGATGAATCCAAATTTTCAAAAAGGAATTGGATAGGCTTTTGGGATAGAATAATTTGCAGGGCTGTGGGGTAATGACAGTGGCACAGGACTGGAGATTGTTCTTTTAGAAGCAAATGCAAACTTGATGGGCCAAATCTGTTCCTGATGTACATAATAATTCTGACTTGCCTTGAATCCTGGCAGTCAGAATCTGTAACTGTTGGTTTAACTATGAGCAGATGATTTGAGATGAAAGTGTATTTGTGGGTGTATTGTACTTGATAAAGAAAAGTATTTAATTTTGGACCTGTTAGCTATTTGGATAAATGTAATTAGTTGTATGCTATAATCTAAAAGCATGATTCAGCTTTTGGTTATTGCATTGTCAAACATGAATTCTGCACAGAAGCTTTCTTTTTGTGGAGTAGGAGAGTTTTTGTAAACTTCATTACAAGTGCCCTGGTTCATCATGGCATGCTGGGATTGAAATTTTGGTCAATTTTTAGTTAAGTGATAGGTGCATATTGGAGACTGACCAAAAACTCATAGCCACCTCTTTCTTGTGACAGACATTGTGTTTTGTTTAATTTACTCATTTTTGGGGGGGATCTGGACATTGCTGACCAGCTAGCATTTATTTGCACATCCCTAATTGCCCTTAAGAAGGTCATGGTGAACCACCTTCCTGAAATGTTGCAGCCCCACTGTGGAACATACTTCCCAGTATTGTTTGGTAAGGAGTTCCAGTATTTGAGTCCAATAATGATGAAGGCAAATTAGGATAGCGTGTGATCTGGAGGGGAAGCTGCCGTTAATGGTGTTCTCATGTGGCTACTGCCTACTCTTTCTTGATGGTATAAGTTACAGGTTTGTGAAATGCTGTCAGAGTATCTGGGGCCAATAACTGCAATGTGCTGTTGGTGGAGGGAATGAATGTTTAGGATGGTTGATGGGGTATCAATCAAGTAGGCAGCTTAGTCCAAGATGGTGTCAAACTATTCGAGAGCTGTTGGTGCTGCGTTCATCTAGTTAAGTGGATAGTAACTCATCAGACTCCTAATGTGTCTGCTAGATTGTGGAAAAGCTATGTGGTGTCTGGAGATAAGTTATTCATAGCAAGGTAGCCTCTGACCTGCTTTTCTCACTACACCACTTATGTGGCTGGTCCAGTTGAGTTTCTGGTCAATGGTGACCCCCCAGGATGCTGGGAAAGTTGGTGATGATAATGCCTTTGAATGCCAAAAATAAATGGACAAGACTGCCTTGTTGGAAATGGACATTGGTTGGCACTGTTGTGCTATAATTATCACTTGCCATTCCTCAACCACTGCCTGAATGCTATTTGGGTCTAGCTGCTTGCAGGCATGGGTTGCTTCTTTGGCTGTGAAGTTATGAATAGAATTTGGCCCAGTCCTGATGAAGGGTCTCAACCCAAAACGTCGACTGTTTATTTCTCTCCATAGATGCTGTCTGACCTGCTGAGTTCCTCCAGCATTTTGTGTGTGTTGCTCCACATTCCAGCATCTGCAGAATCTCTTATGTCTCTGTGAATTCTGCATTGTACAGTCTTCAGTGAACCTCCCCACTTCTCTCCTTGTGATGCAAGGCAGATCATTAGTGAAGCAGCTGAAGATAGTTGGTCCCAGGGCATTGCTTTGAGAAACTCCCTCAGTGATGTCTTGGGGCTGGGGTGATTGATCTCCATCAACCACAAATATTTTCCATTATATGATGTGACTCCAACCACTGGGTTATTTTCCTTATGATGCCCATTGAATTCAGTTTTACCTGAATTCCTTGATGGCACACTTGAATAACTATTGCCTTGATGTCAAGGTCAACTACTCGCACCCTACCCACAGGTACAGAAGTCTGAAAAACAGCTACTTCCTTTCAACCATTCAGTTCTTGAACTATCTGGCAAAATCCTACGGTTTAGCAACACTATGACCACTTTAATCATTGCACTAAGGTGGATTTAGTTTTTATTATTCTAATTGTGTTCTTTCTTGTAAAAATTGTGTATAATTTGTATTTAATTCATGTTTTTCTTGTGAATGCTGCTTATATGATGCTATGTACCTGTGGTGTTGCTGCAAGTAAGTTTTCCATTGCACTTGTGCATACGACAATAAATTTGACTCTGACTTTGGTGAGGTCTGGAGTTGAGCAGTCCTGGTGAAATCCAAACCAGGCATAGTTGACCAGCTTGTTGATGAGTAAGTGCTGCCTTCCATTGCTTTTCTAATGATTGTGAGTAGACTAATTGGGTGGTAATTATCTTGATTGGATTTGTCAGTTTCTGAACAGGACACATCAGGGCACATTTCCACACTGATGGTTCAATGCTATTGTACTGCTTGGTTAGAGGTGCATGCAGCCAGTTCTGGAGTACAGGTCTTCAGCATTACAGCTGAGGCATTGCTGTCATCATTGGTGTATCCAGTGGTGTTTCTTGATATCATGTGGAGTGAGTTGAATTGGGTGAAAACTAGTTTCTGTGATGGTTAGGTCTTGGGTTAAAGCTGAGATGGATCATCTATTTGGTACTTTGGCTGAACATGGTTGCAATTTTCTTTATGATGTTACAAAGTGGTTGGAGATCATCAAAATGTAAAAAGTACATTATATTTTTATCTGCTGGAGAGCTCAGTGAATGATGAACTATAGAACACCAGAATAGATATGAGTGTGGACTAAATGATCTTGAATTTTCTATTGAAAATCTATTTAATTTTCTTTCTCTACTTTGAGTCAATCTTCTGTTTATAAAATCTCAAATGTATGGAGCTTGTGGAATTCCATTGTGGCAGGACGTTCTTGAGACCAAGAAGCCTACATTTGTGTTATTTTAAGTTCTTGATGCTTTTTGTTGCTTACAGCAGGACATGAAGTGGAAGATTTTCCAAGATGACCTGAAGGTCTCGCTGGCCTGAAGTCATTCATGTTCATTTAAAGTTCCATTTATATAGTGCTCTTATGAAACTACATTGATTATCATAGTAAGAATAACTGAAAGCACTGAAAGAAACTTTTTCTTTAGAAAAGAATCAAAGAAACTGATATTGAATACAAAGATTAGTTTGTGCAACATTTTTGTGATTTGGATCTTTTTTCTTTTTCCTTTAGGGAGTTTGTGACAGATAAAATGATAATGCAAGTTGATGTGGAAAATGATGAAAATATTTGCATGTTAGAGTGCAGACAAAACATGGAGATTCATAATTCAAGTACGTGAGTTTTTTTAATTACGAGTGTTCAGGAAAATGGAAATTATCAAGTGTGTACTATTTGAATATAAACTTAAAGGATTTTTCTTTCAAATTGTTGAAATTAAACATTCTGGTGTTTTCTTTTTAATTTCTATTAATTTTTAGGAATAAACAGCGAAAAGGAAAATCACCAGGAAGAGTTGGGAAGGTAGAGTATTAATTTTTATTCAGTCACAAGATGTGAGTGCCCTTGGTAAGGCAAGGTTTGTTGCCCATCCCTAACTGCCCAAGAGATGGTGTGCTGCTTTCTTGAACTGTTGAAATTAGTCTGACGGCGCTCTCAGTGTTGTTCAGTAGGTAGCCCCAAGATTTTGATCCAGTGACAGTCAAGGAATGATGTATTTTCAAGTTGTGCATTGTGAGGTTTGGAGGAGCTGATGTTTTCACATGCATGTTGCTTTCTTCCTTCTTAATGGAAGAAGATATAAATTTGAGGTGAGAGAAGACATGGTAATTTGTTTCTTTGCCTGTTGTCAGTGGTATGAAGTGAAGGTTGTGTCACTGGTGGAGAGAAAGTTTAAGGTGATAGATGTGTTACCATTTGAGGAGGATGCTTTTCTTATTTCAAGCCTTATTGATGTGGAATAAGCAGTAACAAGTTACTCAAGCAGTAATAATAAATGAGTGCTTGCAACAAAGATGAAACAAGGCATGGGGATTTTAATCTTGGACTGAGCAAACCAAATTGGTAAAAGCCATTTGGAGGATGTGTTCTTGCAGTGTTGGGGACAATTCCCTGGAGTAATATCATGGAATAATCTAGGAACAGGCTATTTCAGTCATTAGTATAACTTTCTTACAGCAATAATAAGTACTAATGAGGAAAATAATAATTTCACTGTAGCTTTCTTTTTTTTAAAAAAAAATCCAATGTTATCTCCCCTCTCTCTGATCCCCTTTGCTCCCCCCTCTGCCCCTCTTTATCCACTTGTACCTTCTGATTTTTTTTATCTTGCTTCACTAAAAGGTTGTTGTATATAATATCTGATGGGGTTGATAGTAATATGTTACCAAAATTAGAGGTTTGATTCAAGGCCAGCAAATAGTGAGAATAACTTTTGTAATTTTGAAGTTGGCAGAATGTTACAAGAGGCTTGTGGCAAGCATCACTATTACAGATAACCGAGGATACAATCTCTGTTAATGCCTATGTGCCAAATTAGGTGAGTTAAGGTGTCATGTGAAGGCCATAACCATAGTCAAATGAATAGGTAAGGAGGTAGATGGGGTAAAAAGTGGGGGGAAAATTTGTGAATCCAATCATTTTGCTAGAAAGAATAGAAAAATCTTGCTTATTGAAAGGTGAGTACCAGTAAAATAAAGTTGTACAGAGGGTTCTTGATGTGCTGGGCCATAACATGCAAACTTAACTTGCAGATAATTAAGCAATTGTGGGGAACAAACATTACAGCAACCTTTATTGAAAGGGAGTTGGAATATTAAGGACATATTGCTGCGGTTGTACAGGGTTTAGTAAGGCTACAAATGGAGGACTGTGCAGTTTTGATCTTTAGAAGTAAAGAAAGGTATATGTGGCTTGGAGGGAATGTAGTGGAGATTCACTATGACCTATGAGAAGAGATTTGACTAACCTCACTGCATTATAGAAGAATGAGAGGTGATGCCATTGAAATAAGATTCTGTGAGGCTATGATTTAGTAGATATTGAGAGCTATTTGTTCTCTGCTTGATGATTAGTTTAGAACTAGTGAGTGCAGAATCTGGGAAAGGGTCAGCCATTTTGAACTCAATGAATAGTAATTTCCTTATTTGTAGGGTTGTGATTCATTGAAATTCTTTATCCTAGAGTGCTAAAGGTGTTCAGTGATGGAATATGTTTGAAGCTAAGATTGGATTTTTGTGCACTGTGGTAATTGGGGGATCTAAGGTTCAGGGATGAAATAGACAAGGTCAAAAGATGCTGCCAGAATAGGCATGGGGCCATATGACTTCCACATGCTTGCACTTTTTGTACTCTTAATTAGGCAGGAGGTGGCGGAGCAAAAATACAGAAGAAATATTACGTGCAGAGGACTGAAAGAGACCAAGAATATAAGAATAAAAGATAGTTTGGAGCTAGAAGGAATCGGGTCAGATATGATGCAGTCTAAGAGTTTAAGATTCATAAGATGCAGGCACAAGCAAATGTCTAGAATTATGGTGTAATAACTAACTGAGACCAGGCTCAATGATGGGGAAGAACTCTCTCAACATTTTTAGTTGTCAGTTATTTTGTTTTGAAAAGGATAGGGAGGAAGCTTTAAATCTAGTTTTGGGTAGAGATGGAGGCAATATTGTGTGCCCTCTCTTAAAAGCAAAAGAGAGGGCACACGATATTGCAAAAATTAGTGGGAAGCTAGAGGATTGGGAAGCTTTTAAAAACCAACAGAAGGCAAATAAAAAAAAAGCAATAAAGGGAGAAAAGATGAAATATGATGGTAAGCCAGCCAATAATATAAAAGAGGATACCAAAAATTTTTTTCGGATATATAAAGAGTAAAAGAGAGGCAAGAGTGGATATCGGACCACTGGAAAATGATGCTGGAGAGGTAGTAGTGGGGGATGCTGAATAAGTATTTTGC
This sequence comes from Pristis pectinata, assembly GCF_009764475.1. Taxonomy (NCBI): domain Eukaryota; kingdom Metazoa; phylum Chordata; class Chondrichthyes; order Rhinopristiformes; family Pristidae; genus Pristis; species Pristis pectinata. Next base: position 87,207,758 of record NC_067405.1, on the reverse strand, counting down.
ATTAGTCTTCACTGTGGGAGACACTAGCAACATGCCAGAAATTTGAGAGAGTCAGGGACAGTAAGTCGTTATTACGAAGGAGAAGGTGCTTGGGAAACTGAAAGGTCTGAAGGTAGGTAGGTCACCTGGACTGGATGGACTACACTCCAGGGTTCTGAAAGAGGTAGCTGAAGAGATCGTAGAGGTATTAGAGGTGATCTTTCAAGAATCACTAGAGTCAGTAATGGTTCAGGAGTACTGGAAAATCGTAAATGTCACTCCATTTTTTAAGAAGGGAAGGATGCAAAAGACAGGAAGTTATAGGCCAGTTAGCCTGGCTTCAGTGGTTGGTAAGCTGTTAGAGTCCATTATTAAGGATGAGGTTTCAGGGTACTTGGAAACACATGATAAAATAGGCTGAAGTCAGCATGGTTTCCTTAAGGGGAGATCTTACCTGACAAATCTGTTGGAATTCTTTGAGGAAGTAACAGGCAGGATAGACAAAGGAGAGTCAATGAATATTGGTTACTTGGATTTTCAGAAGGTGCTGCATATGAGGCTGCTAAACAAGACAGGAACTCATGGTATTACAGGAAAGATACTGGATGGATAGAAAATTGGCTGACTGGCAGAAGGCAAAGAGTGGGAATAAAGGGGGCCTTTTCTGTTTGGCTGTCAGTGACTAGTAGTCTTCCGCAGGGGTCGGTGTTGGGTCCGTTACTTTTTGTGTTGTATGTTGATGATCTCGATTATGGAATTGATGGCATTGTGGCCAGGTTTGTGGATGATACAAAGATAGGTGGAGGGGCAGATAGTGTTGAGGAAGCAGGGAGTCTGCAGAAGGACTTGGACAGGTTGGGAGAATGGGCAAAGAAGTGGCAGATGGAATACAGCGTAGAGAAGTGTACAGTCATGCACTTTAGTGGAAGGAATAAAGGCATAGACTATTTTCTAAGCAAGGAGTGCATTCAGAAATTGGAGCTGCAAGCAGACTTGGGAGTCCTAGTGCAGGATTCCCTGAACATTAACTTGCAGGATGAGTCGGTAGTAAGGAAGGCAAATGTTAGCATTTATTTTGAGAGGACTAAAATATAAAAGCAAAGATGTAATGCTGAGGCTTTGTAAGGCATTGGTCAGACTACATTTGGAGTAATGTGAGCAGTTTTGGGCTCCATATCTAAGGGAGGATGTGCTGGCGTTGGAGAGGGTCCAGAGGAAGTTTACAAGAATGATGCAGGAAATGAAAGGGTTAATGTATGAGGAGCATTTGATGGCTCTGTACTCACACTGGAGTTCAGAAGGATGGGGGGGCTGGTTGGGGGGGGATCTCATTGAGACCTACAGAATATTGAAAGACCTGGATAGAGTGGATGTGGAGAGGATGTTTCTGGTAATGGGAGAGTCTAGAACCAGAGGGCACAGCCTCAGAATAGATGGAGGTCCCTTTAGAACAGAGATGAGGAGGAATTCCTTTAGCCAGAGATTGTGAACCTGTGGAATTCATTGCCACAGACGGCTGTGGAGGCCATATGATTGGGTATATTTAAAACAGAGGTTGATAGGTTCTTGATTAGTAAGGGCATCAAAGGTTATGGGGAGAAGGCAGGAGAATGGTGTTGAGAGAGAAAAATAAACCAGCCATGATCGAATGGCGGAGCAGACTCAATGGGCGGAATGGCCTAATATTGTTCCTATGTCTCGTGGTCCTGTGTCAAAAGATGCTGTTACAGCATAGTAAATGGCTGATATATTTGATAGTTCAAAGATCAAATCTATTTATTGAAAATAAAGAACAATAACAAAGGTAATTCAAGAATGTTTAATACTTATTAACTATTTTGTGCACATCATAAATTGGTGAGATTTAAAGTTTGGGTGTGGGTGGAGATGGTGTGTAGGAATAGGCAAATAACTCGTGTGGTTTCTCTTTTGGTCTTGCATTCACTATTGAAATATTTATGAAATCCTTGTGTGCAACAGACTCACTTAGGTGTGCATATAATTGTTGCGACAATGCTTAGTAACTTATTTCTGAGAAACAGCAAAGACTGAAATCTCAACAATTTCTCTGCATGGAGCAATCTGTTCTGAGAGCTCTGAAGTATTTTTTAATATCTGCAATAAAGCATTGCTATACAAATGAGTCTTTCAAAATGGATCTGTTAGTTATGCAGTGGTACTTTTGGATATTCCTGCAGCCGCCTTTGTCTTTTTCCATCCCAGAGTTTGACTATCTCCTGTGTTCATAGCAATGAATAAACCATAGTGAAAGTAGAGGTGTATTTTTTTTTTAAAGACAATTTTGAAGTATCTGCATTTGGCATTGGATAAATTTTACAGTTTAAATTTTAAAAATATTGGAGTTATTTTTCTTCTGTGCAGCAGTTAGAGTTAAGATTAAATCTGCTGAGAAAATGAAATTTGAATTTTGTCAGGCTGATAAAGTCAAACAAAACAACCTTGTTTTTATTTCAGAGATGTGATGCAACAAAAACATTTCAGGATTGCTGGTGAGTTTAAAATATTCTCCTCTTTCTCCAATTATCCTTTTGAATTATTTACATTACTTTTGTCAAAATGTTTCACTTTTGAACAAACAATTGGTATATTGTTTCTGATAAAATGGCAAGTTACCCAGAACAGAAAAGGGGAACAGTAAATAAAAAAAATAATTCAACCTGTATTTTTGTGCATTCTTTGATTTCAATTCCTAAACTGCCAGGCCTTGTTTCAAAATTTCTGTCCACTTTTGCATTGAAATGTGCTTGGTAGCACTTAATGTCAAATATCATCTTTGCTACTTTGTGATTCAAGTTGACTTTATTGCTCTGTTGAGCATCTTGAAATCCAATTGCCTGCAAAACACCTTTACAGCATTTGCAATAGGAATCTGTCTAACATTATGCATTCCATCTGTCTTTGATATATTCAGGGCCATGGCTTTGTTGTTCTAATTGCTTCTCTAAATAGCTCTTTACGATAACTAACACAGAACTTTGAACTTTCACCTTCACTTTTAAAACAATTCTGGCATTTCTCCTTTCATCAAAATATTTCCCATCACTTAAAAATTATAGGTCCAAATTCTGCTGTAGTGAATTGAGCACATAATCTAGGAGGGCATTTCAACACATTAATAAGGCTTTATTGTACTGTTGGAGTTGCTTCTTAAGATGAGATATTAAAGTAAGGCAGTTCTAAATCCCATAAGGGCATTAATGTGTCAAATTTAGAGGTAAAAGAACATGAGAACTAGAAGCAGTAGGAGGCCACCTCAGGAAAAATACTTCCAAAAAATGTTAAACGTGATTTTCCTCTGGGCAATCAACATAGATTTGTGAGTTTCTCATGTGCCCTGCTGTCATTAGATTCTCACATTCTCTACTACTGATGTGAGTTCCATTCTCTGTTTAAAGGTATCTATTACTTCAGTAAACACTTCCTCCCTTGCACACTAGGCAGATTAATGTACCTGAAAATTTTGTACTTGGACCCATTCTCTTCCCAGTTTCACCATGCTGTTGCTCCTAATTTCCAACCTCATCCCGGTCCCCATTTTGATGATGCATGTTCATACTATATGCTGGCCTTTTGAGTACTTCAAAGTGATTCTGCAATTTCCCCTGACTGCCCCTGACCATATACCTTTTAGTTGGTTCCACCATCTTTTTCTCTCTTGCTATTTAAAAACAGAAGTAATCTTTGGAGTTAAATCTTTTTTCCTGCTCTGAGACAGAATATGAATTTTGAGTCCTCAGGATTAGCAAATTTTACATTGGTTATATTACCTACTTATTGGATTGTATACAGGGGCTTGGACTATTTATCTGAAGACGTAAGTTTGAATCCCACCACTAGCTGATGAATTTTAAACTTGAGTAATTAAATAAATCTGTATTTTTTTATATATAGGCTAATACCAGCACAGGTAACCATAAAACTATTGGACTGTCATTAAAATCCATCTGGTTCACCTAATGTCCTTCAAGAAGGGAAATCTGCCATCCTTTCCTGATCTGGTCACAAAGATCTACCAATGTGGTTTACTCTTAATTGTCCTTGGGTTCCCAAACATGCATTCAGTTCAAGGGAGAAACACAGGCTATATTCTTTGACTTTGTTTAAAAATCTAAAGCAGATAAATCGTGTCTTATTTGTGTATGATTTAGTAAACTGGATGTACCTCTAAAGGAACAATGTAGTATTGACTTGAACTTTTTTGCCTATTCCAAGGTATGGATGCACTGCTTCATGCACCTCTCCGAACTCCTCTGCAACAATTAGAGGTAATTTGTGGAAAATAAAGCTTTGTTTTGCATCCAGTTTAATGGGAAATATAATATCTAACCTTTTGTCTGTGTGGCTGAATATCCAAATAGTCTGCTTGTAAGGCCACTTTCTGGTATGCTGAAATTACAAAAAGCAGCAAGTTCTTCAGAACGTAATTTTAGTAGTTGTTAATCAGTTTTATTTCCATTTTTATACTTAAAATATAAGGAAATAATTAGAATGCAATCTGATCTTTACTATGTTAAAGTGTGTTTAACTTTCCATTTTTAAACAGTCCAGTGAACCTATTGAAACTGTCAGTACACGTCAAATCTTCCCCATCTCTGGGCTTGAAGTGCGAAGGGAAAGTGAAGAAACAGTCACGGCTTCTGAATCGGAACTTGCATCTGGATTTCAGAAAAAAATTGACTTCAAATCCTTCTTGGCTGAACTTGATTCTACAAAACTAGCATATAGTAATTCCAGTCATGACGCAGGTGATAGTTCTATCAGACAAAATACAGTTCCCAAACATCAAAAGACAATTGATTTTAAATCATTCTTAAATAGCATAAAACACACTGAGGCAGATGAGAATAAGATGATGTTCATGCCCTCCATCTTTGAGAAACAGGTATTTAAACAGGCAGACTTGGGTGTTACTTCAAATTGTGAAGCTACAGAAATGACAAATAACTCAGTGTTCCAAAACCATACTATCAACAATTTAGATGCAAATAAAACTATATTGTTTCTGGACCATGATAATGATATGGAAATCACCAGAAGCCATACTGTTAGTATTAACAATTTTGCCTTGGTGAAATCCGACCATCTTCATACAGTAAAGGAACTTAATAACACACAGAAACTAGGCAATAGAGGATCACTTAATTCTTCCCTTCCTCAAGACAAGGCTGTTGTATTTCCTGGAGAAGATTGTATTGCTGTGACAGGAAGTGTTACTGTACCTATTGATATCAAGAAGACAGCTCACCCAACAAATCAAAATCAACCAACAGTTGTCACAGCTAACATAAATGAGAGATCAATGTTGCCATTATATACTCATAAACACACAGTGACAGGTTATGAATATTTAAAAAAAATTGAGAAGAATAAGGTATCGGATACAACTAAAGTGACCTCTAGATCTTTGGGTATTCTTTCAAGCTTTCCTGATAAAACCCAGGTGTTTTCCAATGAAAATGACATGGATATGACTAAAAGCCACACAGTTACAATTGATAGTGGAGTTCTAGGGCAAGTGTCAAATTACACAGTTGGGTCAAGTGCATCTTCTATTCACGATAAGACCATGGTGTTTTCAGAAGCAAATGATATGGACATCACACAGAGTCATACTGTTGCAATTGAAAGTGACAATCTAGGACAAATTTCAAACGAAGCATTACAGTCAACAAGGAAGAGTTCCAGACTGAATACTCCTGGATCTATACTGACATTGTTATCCAATGAAAAAACAGTAGTATTTTCAGAGGCAAATGATATGGATATAACCAAAAGCCATAAAGTTACAATTGACCGTGGAAGTCTTGGGAGAGTGCCAAATTGCACAGTTGGGTCAAGTGCATCCTTGCCTAGTGATAAGACCATGGTGTTTTCAGAAGCAAATGATATGGACATCACACAGAGTCATACTGTTGCAATTGAAAGTGACAATCTAGGACAAATTTCAAATGAAGCATTACAATCAACGAGGAAGAGTTCCAGACTGAGTACTCCTGGATCTATACTGGCATCGATATCCAATGAAAAAACGGTAGTATTTTCAGAGGCAAATGATATGGATATAACTAAAAGCCACACAGTTACAATTGAGAGTGGGAGTCTTGGGAGAGTGCCAAATTGCACAGTTGGGTCAAGTACATCCTTGCCTAGTGATAAGACCATGGTGTTTTCAGAAGCAAATGATATGGACATCACACAGAGTCATACCGTTGCAATTGAAAGTGACAATCTAGGACAAATTTCAAACAAAGCATTGCAGTCAACAAGGAAGAGTTCCAGACTGAATACTCCTGGATCTATACCGGCATTGTTATCCAGTGAAAAAACGGTAGTATTTTCAGAGGCAAATGATATGGATATAACCAAAAGCCACACAGTTACAATTGAGAGTGGGAGTCTTGGGAGAGTGCCAAACTGCACAGTTGGGTCAAGTGCATCCTTGCCTAGTGATAAAACCATGGTGTTTTCAGAAGCAAATGATATGGACATCACACAGAGTCATACCGTTGCAATTGAAAGTGACAATCTAGGACAAATTTCAAACAAAGCATTACAGTCAACAAGGAAGAGTTCCAGACTGAATACTCCTGGATCTATACCGGCATTGTTATCCAGTGAAAAAACGGTAGTATTTTCAGAGGCAAATGATATGGATATAACCAAAAGCCACACAGTTACAATTGAGAGTGGGAGTCTTGGGAGAGTGCCAAACTGCACAGTTGGGTCAAGTGCATCCTTGCCTAGTGATAAAACCATGGTGTTTTCAGAAGCAAATGATATGGACATCACACAGAGTCATACCGTTGCAATTGAAAGTGACAATCTAGGACAAATTTCAAACAAAGCATTACAGTCAACAAGGAAGAGTTCCAGACTGAATACTCCTGGATCTATACCGGCATTGTTATCCAATGAAAAAACGGTAGTATTTTCAGAGGCAAATGATATGGATATAACCAAAAGCCACACAGTTACAATTGAGAGTGGGAATCTTGGGAGAGTGCCAAATTGCACAGTTGGGTCAAGTGCATCCTTGTCTAGTGATAAGACCATGATGTTTTCAGAAATAAATGATATGGACATCACACAGAGTCATACAGTTACAATTGAGGATGGAAATTTTAAGCTGAATGGCAATCATACTTCTGGCTTCCATAAAATGACCTCAAGTTGCAGTAATACTCTGGCATGTTTTCCCAATGAGAAGACTATGATATTTTCAAAAGTGAATGATAAGGATATTGCTCCAAGCCCTACAGTTGCAGTAGACAGAATGAATCTTGGGGCAGTTGTAAATTGTGCAGCTAGTTCCAGTACATCCTTTCCTGGTGGTGACACTATGGTATTCTTTGAAGCAAATGATATGGATATGACCAGAAGTCATACAGTTGCAATTGAAGGTGGATGTCTTGGTCCAGCTGTGAAATTAACAACGTGTTCAGCTGATTCTTTTCCGAGTGATAAGACCACAATATTTTCAGAAGCAAATGACATGGACGTGACCAAAAGCTATAAAACTGATATTGATATTGGAAACCTTGGGGCAGTTGCAAATGGAGCATTTTGTTGTGCAAAAATGTCCTCTGATTTGAATGCTGTTCAGTCATCATTTTCCATTAAGAATACCGTGGTTTCCGAACAAGTAGCGGCTGTTACAAAAAATGACATTCTGCCTATTCATGGGGGGCATGATGAATCTGGTAAACACAAAATTACCGAGATGGTGCTTGTAAAAGGGCAAAAGCATTTCAGTGATCAAATGGATCATGCTAATTGTAGTATTCAAAGCAATTTGGAAGCAAATTCAATGTGCATAACTGGACCTCATGAAAAAAGGAATCTGAAAGGAATTGAGTATTCTCTGCTCTGCACAGAGAATTCTTCTGACGCCACTCTAACACACAAAAGTGACCTTGAAGTTCAGAAGAGAACACTAATTGATCAGACCAGGGAGGCCGTTTCTGAAGAGCTTGTTCAATATCAGGTTACCGAATGTGCTGCTCACGAGGCAAGGACTAAATCTGCAAGTACAACAACTAACAATTTGGAATGTAATGCATCCAGAAAGTCAAGTGTACCTGATGTGTCATTTCAGAAATTGAATTCCATGACCGATATAACTTCTGATCCTGCATTAGGAAAGCCTCCAGTGGATGGCAACGGCCCTGCAGATTGTCAAACATTTACTGCAAAGCCTTGTTTCCCAAAACAAAATTCATTTGTTAAGGACACACTTTCTCAAATCTCTCTTGGTGTCTTCCTTCCTAAATTGCCTAGTAGAAGAAATCTATGTAGAACTGTAAATTCAAATCATCAGAATGTAGTAAAACCGTCAGTAGAAAATCTCTGTTCTGACTCACTTCTGAATGCAATGCCCAAATCAGAAGAACTTGAACGTTCAAATGTATTTGAACCTATTGGTAACTCTCAGGAACAGCCAGATGGACAGAACAAAATGCAAGTGACTGATTGTGATGACGTAGAAAGCAGAATGTTGGATCGGGTGAATCCATCTCTCTGTTTGAAGTCCAGTGAAGCACACACTCTCGCCATCCATGAACAGCAGTGTAGAGAAGCTTTGTCAGCTCCTGAACAAGGTATCAATGAGACAGGCCAGGTTCCTGTATGTTCAAAAATAAGTTCAACAGTGGAACAAAGTCCTTGCCAGAAACGGGCTTGGAGTGAAGAAGAAAATGGAAATGCATGCAATAAAAGAAAAATGTTGAGAACATTGGAACAAGAGGGCACTGATTCTTCTAGAAAAGAGGTAAATGAAAAAGAGTGTGCACATGAGCAACAAGGGCAGTTGTAAATATTTCTATGATATAGTGACGTACTTGTTCTGATTACTTTCAGTTAATGAATTGGGGTAAAAGAACAGTTTAAAGTCTGAATAAGAAATTGACCTAAGTCTACTGTCTCTAAAGATTTTAGTAATAATAAACTTGATTAAGACTTGTCATTTTATCCACAAAATTTTGAGATGAAATATAGCCTCAACTGTAATTCTATGTGAATAGTGTTATAAGTAAAATCAGACAACATCTTGTACAGTGAAAGTTTGGCTTTTGGACCAAGTATACATATTTTCCTTCCAAAGACCTTTTTTTGGACTATAATCGTTGATCCAGTATGAAGTGGCTTTAATGAATTGGCATTTAAATTGTACTGGCCATTCAACTACTTACAGTGGCATGCAAAAGCTTGGGCACCCCTGGTCAAAATTTCTGTTACTGTGAATAGCTAAGCAAGTAAAAGATGACCTGATTTCCAAAAGGCATAAAGTTAGAAATGACACACTTCTTTAATATTTTAGCAAGATTACTTTTTTATTTCCATCTTTTACAGTTTCAAAATAACAAAAAAAGGAAAAGGGCCCGAAGCAAAAGTTTGGGCACCCGGCATGGTCAGTACTTAGTAACACCCCCTTTGGCAAGTATCACAGCTTGTAAACGCTTTCTGTAGCTAGCTAAGAGTCTTTCAATTCTTGTTTGGGGGATTTTCGCCCATTCTTCCTTGCAAAAGGCTTCTAGTTCTGTGAGATTCTTGGGCCGTCTTGCATGCACTGCTCTTTTGAGGTCTATCCACAGATTTTCGATGACGTTTAGGTCGGGGGACTGTGAGGGCCATGGCAAAACCTTCAGCTTGTGCCTCTTGAAGTAGACCATTGTGGATTTTGAGGTGTGTTTAGGATCGTTATCCTGTTATAGAAGCCATCGTCTTTTCATCTTCAGCTTTTTTACAGACAGTGTAATGTTTGCTTCCAGAATTTGCTGGTATTTAATTGAATCCATTCTTCCCTCTACCAGTGAAATGTTCCCCGTGCCACTGGCTGCAACACAAGCCCAAAGCATGATCGATCCACCCCCATGCTTAATAGTTGGAGAGGTTTTCTTTTGAAATTCTGCACTCTTTTTTTTCTCCAAACATACCTTTGCTCATTGCAGCCAAAAAGTTCTATTTCAACTTCATGTCCACAGGACTTGTTTCCAAAATGCATCAGGCTTATTTAGATGTTCCTTTGCAAACTTTTGATGCTGAATTTTGTGGTGAGGACACAGGAAAGGTTTTCTTCTGATGCCTCTTCCATGAAGGTCATATTTGTGCAGGTGTCGCTGCACAGTAGAACAGTGCACCACCACTCCAGAGTCTGCTAAATCTTCCTGAAGGTCTTTTGCAGTCAAACGGGGGTTTTTGATTTGCCTTTCTAGCAATCCTATGAGCAGTTCTCTCGGAAAGTTTTCTAGGTCTTCCAGACCTCAACTTGACCTCCATCATTCCTGTTAACTGCCATTTTTTAATTACATTATGAACTGAGGAAACGGCTACCTGAAAATGCTTTGCTATCTTCTTATAGCCTTCTCCTGCTTTGTGGGCATCATTTATTTTAATTTTCAGAGTGCTAGGCAGCTGCTTAGAGGAGTCCATGGCTGCTGATTGTTGGGACAAGGTTTGAGGAGTCAGGGTATTTATAAAGCTTTGAAATTTGCATCACCTGGCCTTTCCTAATGATGACTGTGAGCAAGCCATAGCCCTAACAAGCTTATGAAGGTCTGAGACCTTGGTAAAAGTTATCTGAGAGCTCAACTCTCTTGGGGTGGCCAAACTTTTGCATGGTGCTCCTTTCCTTTTTTCACTCTAAAATTGTACAAAACGAAAATAATACACTAATCTTGCTTAAAATGTTGAAAAGAATGTTTCATCTTTAACTTTGACTTTTGGAGATCAGTTCATCTTCTACTCACTTAACTATTCACAGTAACAGAAATTTTGACCAGGGGTGCCCAAACTTTTGCATGCCACTGTATAGTAGTTCACAGAACATCGAATCCTGATGTCTGATTCTCTGCAAAGATGCAGATGTGTATTCCATTAAGGTGCTCACTGTAACGTGTATGACAACTGAATCCCACTGATGTCCCCTTTCTCTCACCCAAGTAAAGTTGCATGTGAGATTGTGTTGAAGTACTTATTGGAGTCTGCCTCATTTCAATGGAGTTCATCACATAACATTAGATTTGTTTTGAATAGCTTATTTTCACCAGCGCTCACTCTTTTTCAACTATATTTAATCCTTTCCTTAAGGGCCACGTGAGGGAAATTTGTAGTGGGTGCTTAGAAGAACAAATTCCTGTAAAAGAAAGATTGAAATCACTGTTCATTGTGAGGAATCTTATTTTGTCAAGCTGATTCAACTGTAAAGATTTCAATACAATAATGGATAAATTACTAATTTATGAATTTAATATTTCTAAATATTGGTAGTATTATTGACTCTGGCATGGAAGTGGTATATCCTGTAATTTTCAAGGTATTTTCAACACAGGTCAAAATTACAGCTCTTGTGCAGGGGGAAGGAGTAGGGCATGAAACGGTGGAAGAGAACTTGCTGAGTATGACGACAAAGAGCCTGGATAGTAACAGTTCCTTAGATTCAACCAAAGGTGATGGTACCTCTGCTCATGCAATCAGTAAGTTGTGATGTAACACTCAATTCCATTTGCACCGAGAATATTTCTTTGTTTGGAAAGAAGGGAAACGTGGAGTGTGAGGTATGGAAAGTAACCCCATTGGCCAGTCTATCTGTGACTTTAGTATTGAATTCCACTCTGAGTACTTCTGTTTTGTTGCTGATTTACACTGGACCAATAGAAGTGTTCAGATCCAAATTCTGTGATGTATCCCATTTCCTTTGGTTCAACCAATGGATGCCTACCTTTTAGAGAATGGCACTAAATGCTAGTCTTTCTGGCAAACAAAGATTTAAGAAAAATGTTCCACAGAATTTGGAATGGTACAGACATTTCAAGTACTTGTTTCCAAGGGATCATTTACCTTGTTTCTGATAGAGATTTAATCAAAACAAAAGTAAAGGGTGATGAATCAAGCAGGTTTCAAAATGGCTTGCCATAGAGCTTCACCTCTCCATATATTTGAGCTTGGGAATGCTGCCACATTCTTGACTTTTAGAAGAAAATACTCGTTTAGATTAATTTGCAACACAAGTGTTTTCAGCTCTTCCTCACTTGATCCTACCTGCTAGCTTTTGTTCATTCATCAAGAGCATGGTGCTGCATTTAATCACAGTATTTTTGTTTTGTCAGTTTTAGCCTGGCTAACCAACAGGATATTTATAAATTAAAAAAAAAATTCCATTGGCTAAACAAGTAGCTTCCAATGCAGTTCAAGTTGAGACTGAATGCCTGGCTGCCTTTTAAAATTAAAAGGGTTGACAGGACACTAGTTCCGTTATTTCATTTCATCAGTTGAAGACTGAGAGCAATGATGCTTTTAGTTTTTCTATTTTTAAAATGCCTCTCTTTCACTTCAATTCCTCTTTCAAGAGATAACTAACTAAAATTCATTTACCTGAAGCACTGATTCTGTTTTGATTTCCCTCACCTGATGGTGCAGCCAATTAAAATGTAGTATTACTGCACTATCAGAGTTCATTTAACTTGGCACAAGGTAAGAAACAAATTGCAAGCCAGCCTAAACAAAGAAGATCATTAGCTATTAATATAGCTTGATAACTAACTATACTAGTTCTAATGGGTTTTAGTGTGTATGGTACTTGTTTAATCAGACAGATTCCAGGATGAAGGGATTATCTTTGGACAAAAAATTAGACTTAAGTTGCTCTCATTCTTTTGGAGTCCAGAAGAAAGAGACCTGATCTTTTTGAAACTTGTAAGATCCTAGAGGGATTTTGGTGGGCCAGATAGTGTGAGGATATTTGTCCTGATTGTGGAATCTGGAATTAGATACATAGTCTCAGGATAGAGGGATGGCAGTTTAAGATGAGAAAAGGTAGAATTTCTGATGGTTGTGAATTTTTAAAAATCTGTGCCACTAAGACTTGCATTTGTTCAAGGTGAAGTCAGACAAAATGAGTGAAGTTCAGGAAAGGCTTGTTATTTATTATGTTATTGTAGCGCATAATCTGTGATGCACATGAATACTGTAGAAAGTGACTATTTCCAATTTTAATACCTCCTGGCTTGATTCATGAGATCAATTCTTTTGATGTGCTATATTATAATTGTAAGTAATTTTAGTCCAAGGGTAATAAGATGCATCTGTAATTCTGTAGCCTTAACTAAGCAAGCAAGGTTCTGAATTTACGGATGTCTTGTATATTTAAATTTTTTTGTGAATCAAATCAGACCGATTTAATAAATAAATAATACCGAAAAATGCTCTTCACGTCATCACCATATGCAGCTAATTCAGTAATGACCAGATGTAGGGTGGAATGGGTGGAAATAAAAATAATGGGCTTTTAAAGGGACATGCATTAATGATAGATAGTTGTGATGAAGGGAACATGGAGTTTTAACATTTTGATCATTTTGAAAATTTGCTGTGCAACTTTTAAATCTTTTTTCAGCTCCAAAATGTAACTTGAATGCATCCCTAGTGATCTTGGAGGAGTCTGAGTTGCATCAGGTATGGTCATTTTATTGTTCTGTCTGTTACTTCAAATGTAGTAATTCAAGTGAAGCTTTGATTGTGTGTTTGTTCATCTATTTTGTGTTAAGCTATATTAAAGTTTGCTTATCTTTCAGACTTTTTGCTGATTTACAATAACATCTAGGGCAGCCAGAAAGGTATTACAGTATATGTGGTTTATGACTTGCTGCATTTCAACAGGATAATACAACATTTAGAATAAAGCCATGTGTAACTTGATTATAATTGCCTACATGCCATAGACAAGGTGTGGTTTCAAATCCAGGATCTTTTTATATGATATGGATACTTATGTATAATGTCCTGCAAAACCAAATCTTTGAAACCTGAGTAAAGAAATACTTTCCCTTGTAGAAATTGATGGATGGTGAGATCACGGTCCGGGAATTCTTCAAATTCTTGAAAGTTCAAACACGTGCACAGAAATCTCGCCAGAGTGAGCTGCAAGTCAATGTAAGAGTACATCTACAGATATTCAGTTCCTTTAGAGTTCTTTTCATGCAGAAATGTCTTGTAAGTTCTCATAAGGCTGTATTTCATTACTAAAATGTCAACCAAAGACATGCATTTATTTGTGTATTTCTAAGTCTTTTAAATGTCCTTTTGTTTCATTTTGGCTTGGAAGTTGCCACTTTTTAAATACATCACATAAACTGAATTTGAAACATGCCCACAGTTAAATTTTACAATTTCTAATTGAAGAAGGTTGTGAGACTTTGTTTTTGCATCAAGAAGTTTTGAAAGAAGCACTAAGGTACTAAATTCAAATATAAGCAGTACCATTTTGGTTGCTGAATACCCACATGAGAGATGAAATGGAACTTTATCAGTACACCCAACTTGGAGTAAAAAATGGTAGATGAAGCATGGCATTTACTTGGTTGGCTAATCAGTCACTTGGGCATTGGACATGCCATTTTCTACTAATTACACATTTTATTAATGACAATGCTGCATCTAAGATGTTAATGCTGTGGTTTTATCAATGGAATAAAAATTTGACTGGAGCTGTACATGTGCCTGCCATTTCTTCACCCTGTTCCCATGTGTAAGCCCGGTTGTCAGCAGCGCTGCTCATGGGAGCAGTGTTCCACTATCAAAAACAGCAGCCTGTTTTTTTTTCAGTTTTTAGATGGTGCTCCCTTCTCAAAATTGAATTTAAGTATTATGCAACATTTTAAATTGTACGTTAATATTATATTCAAGCTGACTATTCATTGTTAAACAAAATATCTTAGAGTATTTATTGCCAATAGAATGGAACCAATTACTGTGGAGAAATATCTGTTTGTCTTTATTTTTGTAATTCATTGAAATTGATCCCTTTGACAATGACAGACCTCTAACTCTCAGTACTTCAACCTATTGCATAATATACTTTAAAAGTTCTTTCAGTTGTGGCCCATATAGCAAGTATTAAACTGTAATAGTATTGCTGAACTTTTTTTTAATGAGATATTTAGAACTATTTTACAACCTTTGGATGTCCCAAAGAACTCCAGCAACCAAACAGTCACTGTTGTCGGGGCAGAATTGAGTCAGCCATTTACACATTGCAGAGACCTGCAAACAACAATGTCTTCATTGCTGACTTTGAGGGTTACAAATTGGCTGGGTCATCAGAAAAGCTCTCCATATCTTTGACCATCCAATGGGATCATTCATCTCATTTTGAGAGGTTTAACCTTCTGAGCAATGGCACTTTAAGCTATGTAGCACTTTCTCATCATTATACTGGAGTAGTTACTTGGATTATGTGCAGGCCTCTAGAGTGGAACTTTAACCCACAATATAGTGAATTATGAACTGATGGTAGTAGCAACTTGGCCATGAATTAACACTATTTCATTTGCACACCATTACATCACAGAGTTGATAAATCCCAGTTTAACTCAGCAGTTACAATGGCTTGTATAGTTGTATTTGTGCCTACAGATAAAATGAAAGTCATGATATCACAGAGAAGAATGAGAGGTAGAGAAGATGACAGATTAAGCATCCTTTTAATTTGATGTAGAATTGTTTCTTTGAGGTTGTAGACATTTTCGGAGGGTGGAGGGGGTTCCTTGCAGAATGCAGATCCTCCTCGGTTATGAATGCCCGACTTGCGGACACCCGAACATGCAAGTGAACTCCTATAAATATTATTAAGTTCAAATGAGAACCAGTCTTGGAAAAAAAACATGTTTATATGTAGCCTTCTTGCAATAATTAGACACCATTGTCCCAAGAACACAGGCTGGTAGTTTCAATGTCAGAGGCCACTTATGAGGGGCGCTTTGAAAATTGACAAGCAATCGCTTTTATTGATACTTGTGCAATGATACTCTATTAAACAATGTGACCTCCACTGATACTTTAAGTCCACTGAAACCAACCATTGATTGTGGGACATCCTGGTGTTGTCTCATTGCAACTAGGCAAGGGAAGACCATAAATAAATGTTCATGTTAATTGGCCCTCATCAACACCATTCATTGCAATACTGTGGAGGTGTGATTACCATATTGAGTGATTTTGTGTATTTTCTGACTTATGGACAAAATTGACTTATGGACATCTATATAAAAGGAACACACTCGTAACCCAGCGATGACCAGTAGGCCATAGCATGCACAAAACTTTTAAGTATTTTTACTTGAGTTTGTTATCGATTCTGAGCCATGGCTGAAATTTGTTTTCATGGTATTAATTAAAAATGTATTATTTTATTTCTTGGTCAGCCTGAATTGGACAGATCCTCAGAACTGGAAAACTGGCTGGCTGTGAAGTTTATTCACCGACCAAAACGGGAAGTTTATGAAGAGGATAGCTCTGCACTCTCTGCAGCCATAAATGAGTATGTAAAGTTTAAGTACAGTCATTGCCTCGCCACATCAGAGATTTGGGTTCAATCCTGAACTCGGGTGTTGTGTGTGTGGAGTTTGCATGTTCTCCTTGTGACTGTGTGGATGTCCTCAGGTGCTCTGGTTTCCTCCAAAAGACTTGTGGGTTGGTGAGTTAATTGGCCACTGTAAATTGCACCTCTTGTGCAGGTGAATGGTAGAATCTGGGGGGAATTGAAGATAATATGGGGAGGGAAAAAAAGGATTAGTAGTGGTAGTCGGTCAGTGCAGACTTGGTGGGCTGAAGAGCCTGTTCCCATCCTGTATGACTCTATGAAGTCTTAAAAATTGCAGTCTGTGATGAGAGCTGTTTCTACTTTGTATTCTGGGAAAATATATTTTTATTAACTTAATAGCTATCAATACAAGATCTTATTAATAAAAATGAGTTTTCACAGTTGAAGTCAAATGGGATTGCTGACAAGGTATAGTTGAATATTAGTTTAACTTGCTTGGGATTTATTCAAAATAATTGTAAAAATTGAAAGATCCAGATTGTCAAAAAGCAAAAAAAAACTGCAGATGCTGGAAATGTGATATCAAAATGAGAAATGCCAGAGATGCTCAGCAAGTCGGGCAGCATCTGTGGGAAGAAACAGAAACAGAGCTTGAAACAATGTTTCAAGCTGACCCCTTAATCAGAGGATCCTGATCAGTCTGCATTATTTAGATTTTAAAAACTAATTTTGTTCAGGACTTTTGACTGTGCTTTCAGAATTCAACTACTTTTGCAGCTGAATTTTCCAATTGGATATCTGTAACACAATGCAAATATAGAAATCTTCTGATACAGTCCTCCATTACACTAAAAATGGAGTGTTTAAAATGGAACTTGCTCTTTGCTAACAGGTCAGTAGTTCTCTGTTTCCCCTCTCCATCCTACTGTTTAAGAAAAGGAGAAACAAAATGGGAAACTACTGACCTGTTAGTGTGATGTATATGATAAGGAAAAAGCTGGAATCCACAATGGAGGATGTATTGGAATGCCTTGAAAAGAATAATAGGATTGAGCAGAGTCGATGTGAATTAATAAAGGGGAAAATCATATTTAATCAATCTACTGGACTTCCTTGAGAGTGTGACTAGTAGAATAGATATGGGGATGCTGGTGTATGTGGTGTATTTGCATTTCTGGAAGGCTTTTTGTAAGATCCTGTAAAGGAAGTTGGCTTACAAGGTTAGGGCATGTGGAATTTGGGGTAATATTACTGATGTGGATTGAGAATTGGATGAAGCAGATTGGGAATAAATGGATCCTCAGGTTTCCATACTGTAGGGGTGGGTGCTTGAGCGGCAGCTTTTCACGATGTATGTCAACGATTTGGCTGAGAGGATGAAGTATCATATTTCTGGGTTTACTGATGATACTAAAATAGTGGCGTAGTGAGGAGGGAGAAGGATATAAAGAGACCACAGGGAACGTGGAAAAGTTGAGTGAGTGAGCGAAAACGTGGCAGAAGGAAAATCATGTGGGGGAAGGAAAATGTGATCTACTTTGATGCACAAAACAAAGTTATTTGTTCAGTTGTGAGAGACTGGCTCAAGCTGATGTTGAAAAGGACCTAGGTGAGCTTGTACGCAAGTCACTGCATTCCAATGTGCAAGTGCAGCAAGTGGTTAGGAGGGGAAATGGTAAGTTGGTCTTTATTATGAGAAGGTTTCCTTACAGGAGTAGGGAAGCCTAATTATAATTGTATAGGGCCTTGGTGAGACAGCACCTGGAGTAATGTATGTAATTTTGGCCATTTTGCTAAAGAAAAGATGTACTTACCATATAGGGAGTGGAGTAAGGAGTTCTTCAACTTGTTCCAGGGATGGCAGATCTGCTGTAGGAGGGGAGAATGTGTAGACTGAGTCTGTGTTCTTTTGAGTTCAGAAGAATGAGAGGAGATTAGAAAATTCCTGAAGACCTTGACAAGCTGGATGCAGGGAAGATGTTTCCCTTGACTGAGGAATCTAGGGTTAGAAGGCACATTCAGAATAAAGGGGAGAAGGCTAGTTTGGGTTGAGATGAGAAAATTCTCTCAGAGGATGGTAAATTTTTGATATTTCTGGGCATTGAACGAATCAAGGGCTATGGGAACAGTGCTGCTGTGCAAGATCTGCCATAATCTTGGTGAATGGTGGAGAAGGTTCAAAGGCTGTATGGCCTCATCCTGTTTCCATGTCTTGTGTTCTTGTATTCTTATTTCAAAAAATTGACAGTTCAGAAGTTGAGCTTTCAGTGTACAGGATCAGGCCGGTATTTATGCCCCACTATAATTGTCTCCCACTCTAGTTCATCTAAATCTATCAGCATATGAACATGAAGAACTTAAGAAATAGAAGCAGGAGGAGAGTGGTAAAGCAAATGTTAGTTACGTAATTGGCAATCCAGAGGCCTGGACTATCAATCCAGAGACCAGAGTTCAGATCCCAACACAACTAGTTTTAGTAATGATGATCACAGAGTTACCACATTGTTATAAAAAGCCATCTGATGTTAACATCCTTCAGCAGAATAAATCTGCCACCCTTACTATGCCTAGCCTATATGACTCCAGATCCACCTTTGTTTAACTAATGAATGCCCTCTGAAATGGCTTAAGAAGCCACTCAGTTGTAGGTGGCTTACCACCACCTTCTAAAGGGCAAATAGGGATGGGTAATAAGTTCCAGCTTTTCCAGTAATGCCCATTTCCTTAATTTTTTTTTAAAATTCCCTCAAACCTACTCTGCTTTTCAGTAAGGTCATAATCTGATCCAGCCTCAACATCTGTCTGATTTCCTAGAATCTTTCATCACATAACAGTCCAAAAATTTGTCTTGACTATACTTATTGACTCAGCCCCTTCTGTGGCAGAGAATTCCAAGGATCCATAGCCCTCAGATTTCATCTCATTCTTAAATAGTTAAAACTACTTGCCTTGAGACTGCCCCAACTTCTCATCAGGGGAAACGTAGTTGCAACATTTGCCCTGCCATTTCCCCTCAGTCTTTTGTTTCAGTGAGATTGCCCCTCATTCTCCTATTCTGCTCAGCCTTTTCTCAAATGTCATTCTCTTTATCCAAGGAATCAATCTTGTGAACCTTTGTTGAATTAACTTTAAGGGAAATAGGATGTTCTAATTGCCACTATAGAAGCGAGGCTGCAAGGTGACCAAAGCTGGGAACTAAATATTCCAAGGTGTTTGACATTTCGAAAAAGAGGGGTGAAGGGAAAATGAAGTGGGGAAGGATAGTAGATCAGAAGAAATTTTGCTTGACAATTGTGAAATGGAAATGGAGTTAGAATTATTTTAGGTGGAGCTAAGAAGCAGCAGGGGACAATGAAAACATTGATGGGAATTGCTTACAGACCTCTGATTGTAGTGATATACAGTATGGTATAAATAATTCTGCATTTGACAGCAGTAATATAGTAATAATGGGTGGCTTCAATCTAAACTTAGACTAGGCAAATGAAATTGGCATTCTCAATGTACTGGTTGCATTTCTGGAATGCATACAAGATGAATTTCAAGATCAATATGTTGAGCAACAGGAGGCTATTTTGGATCTGGTACTGTGCAATGAGAAAGAGTTAATTAATAATCTTGTTTTAAATGGACCCCCTAAACAGAATTTTCCATTGTTTGGAAGTGTTATAGTTAAATTTGAAAGCAAGATATTAATCTAAACAAAATGAACTATCAAGGTATGAGAGGTGGGTTGGCAGGGCTAAATTGGCAGATTATGAGAGTATATGGCAGTGAACAGACAATGACTAGCATTTAAAAAAAATATATGCTGTGTAACAAATGTACATTCTGTTATGGCACAAAAATACATTAAAAGCAATCTGTTGGAGAAATAAAAGATGTTATTATGTCTATGGAAAAGGCTTAAAGTTGCCAGAAAAGGCAGCAGGTCAGAGGATGGGGAGAGTTTTAGAATTCAGCAAAGGACAACCAAGAATTCGATGAAGTCAAGGAAAATAGAATACGCCACAATGGATTACTCTCATAAACGCGGGCTCAAAGTTTCTATACGTGTGTAAAAGGGAAAAGACAAGCAAATGTGGGTCTCTTTATAGATGAGAGAATTTATAAAGAGCAATAAGAAAATGGCAGAGGAATTAAACAAATAATTGTATATATTTTCATGGAAGAAGGCATTTTCAAAAAAAAACCCAGAAGTGGATTGCAGAGAGGAGAAATTTCCTCAGAGATTATGGTGAGTTTTTGGAATCTACCCTGGAGGGCTATGGAGGCTCAGTCCTTGAATGCATTCAACACTAAGATTGTTAGATTTCTGGATGTTGGAAGAATCATGGGATGTCAGGATAAGCCAGAAAATAGTGTTTAGTTAGAAGATCAGCCATGACCTTATTGAATGGCGGAGGAGGTTTAAGAGGCTGATTTGTTCTGCTCCTATTTATTATGTTCTTATGATTTAAAGTGTGAAGATATTATCCCTTTGGCACAGTGTGACTCCAGAATAGCCTTTCCCTCTGCCTTGATATGGTATTCCCACTTTACAGGTGTCATCTTGGGACCTTTCTGCAAAATGTTGCCAGTTACTGCTAGTTGTCACTTATTGCTCTGCCTATTTGGAACTCATTAGAGACTGCTTAAAATTGTTTCCTGTAGGACCCTCTAGTGCAATACTTGTATTTTCCATTTTGTCTATTTAAAGTCAGAAGTCAATGTTGAGTTTGTTGTCATTGCACAAGTACACGTGTGCACAGGTGCAATGAAAAATTTGCAGCAGCATCACAGGCACATAGCTTTAGAGACACAACATTCACAAGAAAAACATAAATTTAAGCATAAACTATACAGAACACAACGCAACAAAAAAAAAGTCCGTTCTAGTGCAAAGTGGCCATAATGTTGTTATTACTGAGGTAGTGATTAGGACTGTGCAGGTTGCTTCAAGAACCAATTGGTTGAATGGCTGTTCTTGAACCTGGTCGTGTGGGACATCAGGCTTCTGTACTTTTGCCTGATAGTAGCTGCGAGAAGATGGCATGGCCTGGAATGTGGGGATCTTTGGATGTTGCCTTCTTGAGGCAGCACCTCATGTAGATACTACTGATAGTGGGGAGGGATGTGCCTGTAATGTATTGGGCTGAGTCCGCTACTCTCTGCAGCTTCTTGTGTTCCTGCGCTTTCGAATTGCTGTACCAGACCATGATGCAACCAGTCAGGATACTTTCAACGGTACATCTGTAGAAGTTTCTTAGAGTGTCAGTGACATGCCAGACCTTCTTAACCTTCTAAGAAAGTAAAGACGCTGGTGTGCCTTCCTTGTGATTGCATCTATGTGCTAGGCCCAGCACAGGTCATCAAATATGTTAACTCCCAGGAATTTAAAGCTGCTGATCCTCTCCACCGCTGATCCACCAATGTAGACTGGTGCATGTTCGCCCTCCTTCCCCTTCTGACAAGCTGTTTTCACCCTACCACCCTCAGATATCTGCACTCCTCCAATTTTTGGGTTACTGGTTAATGTTAATGAACTCTAAATGACTCCAATAATTTTATTTAACATTTGCTTTTCAGCCTGAAGGATCAGTTGTTAGACCTTGATAAGCTCCTGTCGGAGGTGAACTTGCCACTTTTGAAAGAGGTGATGCAAATGACAAAAGAAGAGGTAAATTTTGATTAGAGTCTAAAATTAGTTAAGTTTGGTTATGTTCAGTTATTTGATCTTTCTTAATTAAAAGTTGTAGTTGCTGTCTCTTACTTTCTGAAGAAAGATGCATGTTGATATCCAGGTTCATGGCTGCCCTCAGTCCTCTGTCATTAATAATGGCAGCCTAATTTAGGTTTGGTACACACCCACCATTATTTTGCTGCATTTTGAACTGTTAAATAAGAAATTTCTGTGAAAAGAACGTTATCTGAAGATTAAGCTAATGATAGCAGGTGGAAAAAGATAACTTGTAACAGTAAAAAATGGCTTTAAAACATTTTAATTGGCTTATTGTAATTTCTTTTTTAGTTGCAACAGTTTCGTTCTTGCCTGAATACCAAGAAAACCACTTTTGTGAAGAGGACTAAAGTGATCTGCCATGAACAAAAGGTTCAGCTGTATTTGTCACAGTTGAATGCATTGAAGGTAATTGTGCTCTATGAGCACTATTAAGAAGACTGGTGTAAGGATCTGGGTGTTGGGTGCAAGATCCAC
The DNA here is from genome assembly GCF_009764475.1 of Pristis pectinata. Classification (NCBI taxonomy): domain Eukaryota; kingdom Metazoa; phylum Chordata; class Chondrichthyes; order Rhinopristiformes; family Pristidae; genus Pristis; species Pristis pectinata. Next base: position 87,185,247 of record NC_067405.1, on the reverse strand, counting down.
TCCTCTGCCAGAATGATTCTGTATCTCTAGCTCTTCACAAAACTTTCTATCCAACAGTTAAGTTTGGCATGATTAACTTGGTGCTTTATTGGTAAATTGAAATACAAGAGATAATAGTTTTAAAATTTGTGAAATAATTTTCTGTAAGTACAATCGCATTGTAGTCATAAATTAATGTATTCTGTTGGCTTTACTTTGCAGAAATTTGGATAAAGGCTCAATCTTGGCTCCCTTAGACCATGTAAAGTCTGCAAACAACTTTTCATTCGTTTGTGGCCATAGTGTTTAAATTCAGAATGGAAATGAACAAGATTATCTTTGGTCTGACTGTCAAAGCTTCTTTCCTCTGTACAAAAGAGCACCTATTCATTTGTTTTGAGAGCATTAGATTTTTGTTTTAGCAAACCAGTCCATGAGTTTGAGTCTATTGTCAAAGGTCTAATTTTGTTAAACTATCCTCGATTATTTTTCTGAAATTTTTAAACTAAATTATTTCGCATCCCATTTTCCTAGAAAAAGGTGTTAAGTTTATATCTATATTCCTTTGAAATGTTAGAAAACAAAGCCAATAAGAAAGGATTTATTTTATCCAGCAGTTTAAAGTTTTGACATAATGACCAAGTATGTAGACATCTGTTGGAATATAGCAATGCCAAGTAACTATGAGATGCTGTAAATCTTAATTAATAAGGCAATGAAGTGGAGTAGTTCTCATACTGAATGCTCGCATTTATTACTTCACCATTAGGACATCATGCTGCAGTATGTCCTGTGCAATAGAAAATGCTGTACAATAATTTTCCTGTGGTCTCTCTGACACCACTTCCCAATGTCACAACCTTGAACACTGAAGACTGAGTTGATCTCGTTACTGGAACTGAGCTGATCTCATTACTGGAGATTCAGTCTCACTGTACCCTGCCACTTTGATTAGCTCACGAGTTCATGATCTTGGTCTGGTTCCACTTGCCTTTATTGCGATCTGTGCCTTATTCCAGAATCCATATCTTAATAGGGTGGGAAATTGTGCTTGTGGAGGGTTTTGCCTAGTGGGGGTGTCGGTAAGGGTTAGTAGGTACAGTTTAAGGTCGCTCTGGTTTTCTGTGATCCCAACTTGGGCTCAGCTCTCAAGGATCATCCTTGCCTCTTGGGTATCTTGGCCTTTCTGTTGGCACTTTGTGGACCAAGATAATGAAAGCCGTGTCACTTCAAGGTTAGGTTGTGAGTTAGCGGGCAGTGGGAAAATTGGAATACATTCCGTTGAAAATTCCCTTCAGTTGCACTCCATCCTGACTTGCAAATGTTACTACTTTTCCATTTAATTCCTTAATTTCCATTGAAGTACACTGGAATCCCCAGCCAACTGTACCTTCCATCTCCTAGTATCTTGCTTATGTGGTCGCTGTTTGCTGTGTGAGCACTGATTTATTGTCATGGTGTTGAAATACCAGAGCATGCGAGGAGGAAATAAGCAATATTTGGAGAAGGAGAGAATCTTGCTGATCAATTCTTGGTATTCCAGTGGTAGCCATGATGCCTCTTAGTCTGTGCAAAATGCACATGCAATGAAGATCTTGCTGTCAACACAAAACATGACAGAACACAGAACAGTACAGCACAGAAACAGGCCCTCAACCCATAATGCCTGTGCTAACCTTGATGCCAAATTAAACTGAACCCATCTGCCTGCACGTGATCCATATCCCTCCATTTTCTGCATGTCCATGTGTCTGTCTAAATGCCTCTTGAAAGCCACTATTGTGTCTGCTTCCATCACCATCCCTGACAGTGTGTTCCAGGCACCTACCACTCTGTGTGGAAAAACCTGCCCTGCACATCTCCTTTTAAACTTTCGCCCTCTTGCCTTAAAGCTATGTCCTCTAGTATTTGACATTTCTACCCTGGCAAGAAAGACTCTCTCTACCCTATCTATGCCTCCTCTGAGCTTCTACCACTCCAGAGAAAACAATGCAAGTTTGTCCAACCTCTCCTTACAGCTAATATCCTCTAATCTAGGCAGCATCCTGGTGAACTTCTACTGCACCCTCTTCATTGCCTTGCCTCCACATCCTTCCTGTAATGGAGCATCCAGAACTGCACACAATATTCCAAATGTTCAGAGTGATATTGAGATCAAAACAAGTTCAGGACAGGTTGGGTGAGTGGGCTTGCATTCTGTTAGGGTATGAAAGCTGATGGGTTGATGTAACTGAGGATTAAAGATTTGGGGAAAATTGATGGGATAGACATATTCTTCAGTCTGGAACTAAAGAACAAGGGTGCAGTACTGTAAATGAATTCTAGGCCACGCGGGACAAAAGAAATGGGAGCAGGAATCGATCACAGGGCCCTTTGACCCTCCTCGGCTATTCAAATAAAATCGTGGCTTATGTGATTGATGGCTTCAACTCCATTTTGTTGCCTTACTTCTTAATCTATTCATCACCACACTCCCCAATCCCACAATAGACCTCAAGTCCTCTATAGCTAAAAAATCTATCTACCACGACTTGAATATACTTTATCACTCTGCATTTACAGAGGACTGGGTGGAAAAATTACCGACAAGACACAAAATGTTGTAAATACTCAACAGGTCAGGCAGCAGTTGTAAAGTGGAAAATAGTTAATGTTTCCAGTTGATTTCAAGTGCTTTAGTCCACTGATCTGCTTGACTAATGTTTTCCGTTTACAGATTTCCAGCATCTGCAGGATTTTACTTTTAAATCCATGACTCCAAGAGAAGTAGTTTCTCTTCGTCATGATCTTCAATGGGTGATGCCTTATTCTGAGGCTCAGCCTCCTAATTCTTGACTCTGTCACTTCAGGAAACATCCTGAAGCCAACTTCTGAATCTAGTATCTTTCAATGAGATCACCTTTCAATCTTTTAAGATCCAAAGCATTCATAAAGTCATATAGCATGCAAACAAGTTCTTTGGCCTCCAGATCCACTCTGAACCATCAAGCATCCATTTACAATAACCCCACTTTATTCTTCTCATATGCCCATCAACTCCCCCAGGGTTCTACCACTTGCCTACATGCTAGGAGCGTTTTACAGCAGCCAGTTAACCTACCCACCCACGTCTTTGGGATATGGGAGGAAACCCATGAAGTCACAGGGAAAACATACAAACTCCACATGGACATCACCTGAGGTCGGGATTGAGCCTGTGCTGCTGGAACTGTAAGACAGCAGATCTATTGGCCGCGCCTCTGTACCACTCAGACTGCTTTTCAATTCTTCCCACCAGGAAGAATTGAAAAGCAGTATTCACATTTCTCCTCTTTTATATTTTATCTTCATACTTTTTGCCAACGTTTAACCAAGCTCTAATTCTTTTGCAGTGTCTATTTCACAACTTGCTTTAACACCTTTCTTTGTGTCATCAGCAAACTTGGATATATTAGACTCTGTCCTATTCATTTGTCAATAATATGGATTTTAAGTTACTGAAGCCCCGGCAGTGATCTATGAGGTAGTGCACTAGTTATAGGAAATGGCCTGTTTATCCTGACATTTCATTTTCAGCCTGGCATTGACGACTCCAACCCTAATGTTGTACTGCCTAAACCTCCATTAATACCAATGTTTTGTGGAGTGATCTTTTATATGGCAGAAAAAAAACCTATAAAACCTTTTGTATTGTTTTAGTCACATAAGTTTGTCTAGTAGTTAATAAAAATAATAGTGGAATTTTTATTTGAAACTAGGTCTACTTCAAAATTTAAATTGATAGATTGTTGTAAGGCAAGATTATCAAGGGACATGAAACCAAATTTAGGGTTGAGGTGAGGATCAGTGACGAAATACCAGAATGGCAGAATAGGTTAGGAGGTGCTACGTGGCTTGTTTCTCATTCTATAATTAGCTCTTGACACAGGGTTACTAAAAGTATTCCATATCTTGTTTGTTTGATTTCTTCAACTTTAAGACTGAACCTCAATAAATGTATTTGTACTGGATCTTATAATGTGTCCTTGGTATATTGATTAAAAACTTAATTTTGCCATGAATACCATTTAGATAAAACTCCCCCATGCTACCGTGAACAGAAACATTACCTATTTAAACTAATTTTGGAATGATAAGAGTTACACATTGTTTTTCCTGATACCCGTTATAGGCACAACGGCAGCAGAGGAAGGAATATGAAGATTCCTTAGATGATGTACTACATAAGATGGATGACTGCCTTGCATCATTAGATCTTGGTAATTAATTACTTGTATAGCTGAAGATATTTTCACTTTCCCCCACACTTCAACATAAAACAAGACTATGTTTTATACATTATTTAAGTGGTTAATTAGTGCACGTTTTCTGGTATTTCTCCATTATGATGATAACCTGGGAACCTTTTTGAATGATAACACTGTCTAATAGACGAGTTTTCATATCTTCTGTCTAGGAGTTTGGTGATATCAACCAGTGCAGAAGCTGTCCTGATTTTTCTTTATTGTGAACAGTCTGATGCAGCTGGAGCAGACTTTGCTGCTTCGTATTGACTTCCTTGTCGCAGTTCACAAAGTGCTGTTAATTTTGTAACTTCCTGCTCAATCTACACAACCTGTGTTCACTAAATGGTTCTCAGATACAAAATTGGGAATATAAACTCTTCATTCTTTTATGCAAGTCATAATTATGGTTAATATAAAAAAAAATGCAGATGCTATAAATATGAAAACAAAATGGTTCAAACATTCAGCAGCTTGGGCAGTACCTGTGGGATGTAATAATATACGAGCAGGTGTGGGTATGTTATTGTGGCTATAATATGAACATGGCTAATCTGCCCCCGACCTCATTTCTGTTTCTGTGCCAGTACCCTATATTTCTTGATCTTTCTTTCAAAATTTATATACTCCCTCTTTAAGTACTCCATATGATCTAACCTCCACAACTTTCTCTTACAGAGAATTCCTGAAATTCACCATCCTTTGTGAGGTTTTAAATGACAACCCTCTTATTTTGTAACTATGTTCCCTTGTTCCCCAGTGGACACATCTCCACATCTACCCTGTCTTTCCCTCTTAAGGATCTTGTATATTTCAATCAGATCACCCCTCATTCTTATAAACGCCTAATTTCTTTAGTCACTCTCTCACCCCAGGAATTAGTCTATTAAATCTCCTGAAATTTATCTCATTTAGTATCTCAGTTAGTACCTCACTTAGTATCTCATGTCTAAATAAGGGAATCAAAAATGTGAACAGCACTCCAGATATGGCCTCAACAGTAGCCTGTACATTTGTAACAATACTCCCTTATTTGTGAACTCCAACTCTCTTGCAATAAAGGTCAATGTGCCTTTTGCCTTTCTAACCACTTGCTGCATCTAGCTACTAACTCTTTGTGATTTATGCACAAGAACACCTGGATCTTCTTCATCTGCAATCTTTCTCCATTTAGGAGAAAGAAAGTCTGTATTTAGATTCTTCTTACGAAAGTGCATAATGTTACACGTTCTCACATTAAATTCCATTTGCCAAGTTTTTGCCCACTCACTCAGTTTATATCCAGTTGCAGACTCATAAATTTTCTCATGGCAACAAGTCCTCACATCTGTTTTCATTATCATCAGCAAGAGAAAATGTGTCCATTTCAGGTCCTAGAATGCAGTACACTAGATTGGAAGAAGTGCAAGTGAATCACTACTTCACCTGGAAAGACCTTTTGGTCTCTGGGTGGTGGGAAGGGACCAGGTGAAAGAACAGGTTTTTGCACCCTGCAATTGCATGGAAAAGATGGAGTGGTTGCTGGGTCCACAAGAGTGGACCAGGAAGCCACTATTTCTGCCAGCTCCATTGAGATCCCACCATCAGTCATGTATCCCCCTTCCCTCCCCTTTTAGCATTTCAAAGGGATCACTACCTTCAATACTTCCTGGTTAGCCCATTTATCCCCATTAACCACTTCCAGTCTTATGATGCTTTCCCATGCAGCCAAAGGAGATGCAGCACCTGACATTTCACCTCTTCCCATCATCAGGGGAGCCAAACAGTCTTCAGGTGAAATCAAATGTGTGATAGTCAGCATTCACAATTGTCTCCTCTGCACTGGAGAAACCAAATGCAGATTGGGTGATCACCTTGTGGAGCACCTGCATTCAATCTGCATGGGTGACTGAGCTTCTGGTTGCCTGCCACTTTAATTCCCCATGTTACTCCCACCCTGACCTATCCTCTTGCACTGTTACAATGAGGCCTAACGCAAGCTTGAGGAACAGCACCTCATCTTCTGTCAGGGCATGTTGTTGCCTTCTGAATTCTAAACAGAAAGGTAACTCACTCTTTCTTTATGTTTGTGTCAGAACTAGCTGTCATAATTTTGACTTGGTTTTTCTTTTTCCATTAGTTTAGTATGCACTGTTGGGCATGTCCCATAACATTGCTATGAGCAACATGTTACACAGACAAAGAAGCATAATGGGCTTCTGATTGCCATTTTCAGTCTTTTGGTCTCATCCTATCAAACATATTCCCTTCTACCCTTCTCTGCATTCTCTGCTTCCAAAAATGAATTTGCTTTCTATCTTTTGCATTCCTTACGAAAGATCTAGATCCGAAACGTTTACTGTTTCTTTTTCCCCAAAGATGCTGCCTGACCTGCTGAGTACTTCCAGCAATTTCTGTCCTTAATTTCATGACAGTGATGAAAAGCTGAAGCACTAGTACAGTCCTTGATGCATGTTACTTATTATTGTTGGTGCAATCCTTTTATTCTTGCCTTCTGGTCCCATGTCAAAGTTGCAAACCCACATCACAATGTATTGTCATGTTATTATCTCCCAACTATCACTATCATTTTTGCTAATAGACTCTACTGAAGGTCCCTATGAAATGCCTTTCTGAAGTTTATATAGAAAAAAAATCACTAGACATAGTACTTCCATCATGTTAGTTATGGGAGCCAGAAATCCATTTGTATATTCTCTTTGCTGTTTTCAAGCCTTCAAGTAATGCTTTTAACAAAATATATCGAGAGAAAAGGACATCTGGTCCTTGGCCTGTTTGTTTGTGAGCCTATTACACTTTTTAATCTTTGGACGATGAATAATCAGTTTTAAAATCTACCTCCAAGGTGATAAATCTTGGCCTTTTTTCATGACTTCACTAAGTAATACAGAAAAACTCCAGCCCAATTTTGCGGTGTCCTTTTATTGGCAGTAGGTACCTGTAATATTTAGTTTGAAATGTTTCTGCACTTAATAATGATATAGTTCCGACAATGGGTCTTCAACCAGAAAAGTTGACTCTCTTTCAATGCTGCCTGACATGCTGGGTATTTCCAGCAATTTTTGTATTCATTTATTTATTTATCTATCCATCTATCTGTTTACTACTAATAATACTGCTGTTTCATAGTGCAAATTATGAAAATTGATTGTCTTTTTGAATATAGGAAACTTGGATCATCTAGGAGAGTGTAGCATGGATGTCATTGACAGTGACGAGAGTCTGGTGCAGCTGAAGCAAATTGTGAAAGGCAAATGCGAGGGTAAGAAATTGAATGGCATAACCGGGAGATGTGAAGGAAGTTTCACAGAAATTCTCATTGTATGCCAGTTATTCAAAATAGCAGTGTTTGTATGGGTTGGTCTGATTTTTATGTTTTCAGTGGCAGTTTCCAACTAAGTATGACATGGGTAAAATCATCTGTTTTCCTGTAAAATCACAAGTAATTCTTTTATATTTGAATTTTTAAACAATATATTTTGTTAATATGTTGAAGAGATTTAATTTTAGTCTTTCTGTCTTCTCTTCTGACTCTTCTTTCTTGCTCCCTCCCCCTTCTCTTTCCCTTTCTCTCCATCTCTGCCTGCCCCCCTGTGTGCAAGAGCTGAAGCAGACATGTAGAGGGAGCTATTCTCTACTACTTGTCTCTGTACGATTGATTCTGACGATGTGTGCCTAAACGAATTTTCTTCACTAAACAACTTCAGAAAATTAATATGATGGGAGCTGTGTTTAACTGTTTGCTGCAAAGATCTTGCTCTTTCAAAGTTGTTACACATATATATTCGAATGTTTGTTGGAATATTTGTGGTTCTATATGTTTGAAGTTCACTTTAGTACTAGTTGAACTGTGTTATAATGTCAAAGCGATGTTTGTTTTTTGCTTTTTGGTGTCTTTAGAACCATGTAAACGGCTTAGAGTCTGTCAAAGTGTTATCATTGAGTCTGGATTTGTACATAATCTGAGTGAATGGAATTGTGCGATTTATCTAGATTTTGCTGCAGCACTTTTTGTTAATTGGCCCTCCCAGATTTGCCGTGTGGGCATAGATTTCAGTGAACTGCTGCAGGAAAACTGGCATACTGGCAATAGATTATGTGTGGTAATTCCCTATGTTGTTTAATTTTGTCCCTTTTCTGCAGATCTGAAGAATCTTCAGGCAGAACACTGTAAGATGGAAAGGTATTTATATTTTAATTAATAGTTGTGCCTTCTAAAATGTATTTTCACTTTTTGGTATGATAGGTTTGAGATTTTTTTTCCAGCTCTGATCCATTGTTTATTTCTCAGGACCTGACATGAGTGACCCTGTAATTCTAAGTGTTTACAAAGATGAACATTTTCATTGCTGTGATTGTGAATATGTCCACAGATTGCTGTTTGTTTCAAAGAGCATGTTGGTCATTTTATAGAGATATACAAATGATAATGTTCATCTTTGGGTCTGGATCAGTTTTAATTTGATATACACAATTTAAGGGGTTATTTGAAGTGAGTGATAATAGATTTCCATGTTTTTATTTACAATGCCAGGTGTAAATTGGGGTAGATCAAGTTTGATAGAACCAGAAGGTGAGGAATTTATGTGCAAGTCCTTTTTGGAGGATGGGAAATGTACATCAAAGGTGAACAAAAACTAGAAGCTTCTGCTGAACACTACAAGCTATCTTGCCAATCAACAACCTTTACCAAGGCTGAAGGTGCAAAAAAAAACTTGGAGGTAAACTGGCAGCATGAAGGGAAGAGAAGCCCAGGCTGCAGTAATGCATCTGCTGACCAGTGATAACACATCTTAGCGTCATGCTTCCTCTTGGATGTTGAGCTTGAGATAATATTGCAAGGGAGCTTTTTCCTTTTGCCAGTTCATCAGCCCTGCAGCTTATCTCCAAGAGAATGCAGTAAGGTTTTAGATCACAACTGTCTGCTACTGGCTCTGCACGTGCACAAGTACCATGTAGTTGTAATTGAATTTGTGGAAGATCAAACACAGGCATCTGCCTCTCTGCCAGTTGGGCAGAGATCCCTGCCTATTATTAGCTTGGCATGCCACATTTCATGTCGCATTAGTTTGCGATAAGGATGACACCAAAGAACTATTGAATAAGAGATATTCTAATAATTACACCTTGTTTTGTTGCCATTGGAGGTTTCATCTGCTAAAGTGAAGTTTGCTAGCTTTCTCTGCAGATGAATTGTGGATCCTCAGGTAGTCAGGGAATGCACCACCTGGAAGTTGCCCTCCAAGCCACACACCATCCTGACTTTGAAGTATATCACTGTTCCTCCACCATTGCTGGAACACACTTCCTAACAGCATTGCGGATATACCCACACATCAAGGATTGCAGTGGTCCAAGAAGGCAGCTCACCACCACCTTCTCTTGGGCAACTAGGGATGGACAGTTGACTGCTGGCTCAGTTAGCAACACCCACATCCCTTGAATGAATTAAATAAAAGCCTGACCTAACTGGCATTCCTCTGTAGGTTGTCCCTGTAATACAAACATCTCTGGTTGGAGGATTCCCTGTTGTTCCCTCCTGTTACCAATGAAGGAAGCTTGAGGTATAAAAATTCTCAACTGTCCAAACTATCAGCTTGGGGGGGAAAAAAAAGACTATTAAAAGAGCACAGCAAATAAACCTTTGTATCTGTAGGCCTTTGGTCATGGCCCAGAAACTGGCATGACACCCTTGATCTACGCAGAGTGGGATAGCAAAGATTTAAAAGGGAGCTTCAATCTCTTGCCAGACCTGGTCAAAATTCTGAGCAAGGTTTAAATCTTGGGAGTCTGCTTAAAAGTAACTAAATCTAAGATTTTTACCTAACAGTAATGCAAGAAAATAACTATTTGCGTCAATATAAATAGATAAATGTCCTTTCTCTTTCACACGTCTTGTATTTTTGAGTTTGTTCCACATTGTGTTCTGCTGACTTGCTTGCAGTATGATAACATTGGTCACCCACCATATAAGAGTAGCAGTCCTTCATTTGAGCTGCTCAGTGACCCTTCAACTTGATTTCTTTTGTATTTTAGTTAATTTTTAGTCCTAGTGTGTATTTTTCACTTTCTTAGTGTTTCCTTTTCTTTTTGAGTTATGTTTTTTTCTTTTTCAGTCAACTTGCTAAAGTTATTGATGAAAAGTTGCTGTGGGAAAAGGCTGCCAATATGTTGGAAATTAATGAAGAATTTCAAGAGTGAGTACTGATCTACACAGCTTATTTTCTCCAGAAGCTAATTGTCAAGCAACAGGTGTATCATGTGTGTTGAGATGTGGCTCAAGATGTAGTATTGGAAATCTCTGCTGTACTGCCAGAGGGAGACCTCGCATGACTGTTTTCTCCTTGGTAGAAAACCTTCTAGGAGCACTCTTCATGGCTCTGGGGCAGAGACTGACAATAGTGACCACCTTCCTATCTTGGTAAAGGGGGAGGAAATAATTCAAATGAGGCATGATCTTTCTTTTAATGCCCTATAAAATGGTGTTTAAAAAGGGAGTATATTTTTGGCCCTTGGCAAGGAGGCTCAATAGTCAGTCAGACTTGAGACACAGTCATGGAAGGAATCTTAAGAATAGTTTGGTCTATCTTGTAATTGGTTTCCGTTTATATACTCTGTTTTAGAGGTTGGGGAATCTTCATGTAAGTCATTAGTTTCATTACATCTCTGGGGCACCTGAATCTATACTGAGCTCCTGCAAAGTCTTGAAATATGTGCCCAGGTGGCTATATCTATGCAAACTAACATGGTGCCCATAGTTATGTGAGAGAGACTTATCCAAAGATGTTTTCCTTTTCAAATTACGAAGAACTGAAATGATCTTGTTCTCCTTTGAATGCAAGCAAGCCTTAGAAAATAATGCTAAAGAAGAGTATACTATTTCAATTGGCATAATCAATCCGTATTAAGCATGTAAAAGATAGACATAATTTGGTCAAATGTTAATTCCCCACTGTAAGGAGGATGAATTCTGAACAGATTAATGCTGCTATTTCTAGATATGCAGCCTTTTTCCAAGCTTCTTCCTTAAACACCTCAACAACAATAAGTGTGTGATCATTAGTAATAATTTATAATTACACAACAAAATCTGCAGACACAGTTCTAGCCCAGGGTTTTGATTCCACACTGGCTGATACCTCAGTCATGCCTCAAATAATTCAGTTGATTTCAACTAATTAATTGGGAATATTGGCACCTGTTTACCCTTTTGGATTGTAGCAAGTATACAGCTGGGTCAAGTTTATCTTCAGTAGCAAGACGTCCCTTACAATTTCGGTCAAATTCATCCTTTCTCTTCCTTCACAACCTCATCACCCACCCACAATCACCCCTCTCAAACAAAAAAACAGTCACTCTACACAAGTACTTTGACTCTTGGGTTGCATACCCAGGAACAAGAGCACTAATGGAATCAGCATTAAAAGTAGGTCATTACACTATTTTTATATAAGAGATGTGTTACTGACAACACTGTTGTGTGGGAAATTGGTGCAGTCCCCTATCCTCCCTGTTGCTGCATGCTGCTGTGGAAACAATGCTCTGTTGGTAAACTAGCAGCAATGAAACAATTAAAGCAATCAAGTTGTTGTGTTGCTCAGTTATGGCTGCATGTAAAAGTTGGGGCGAGTGATGTGGAGGCTCAGTGCTAAGGTATGGGGTTCAGAGTTGCATCTTGGCCAGCACAGTGGGTGTGAGCATTGCTTGGGTTTAGCAGTGAGTCCTCTGTGTTGACAGACTACCTGGATGCCACAGTCTCGCTTATGACCCCGTTTGATGTGATGACAGCTGTTGTCTCCCCCTCCCTTTCTTTGGCTGCACAGTTTCCCTGAGTCCAGAGATCTTTCAATGGCAACAAGTTCAACAGACTATCAAGATGCCTCTGCACATTGCCTTGCTATTTTACTCTACACTCCATCACATGGCAATGAGATCCTTGTTTTGTGGCTGATGGAGCGTCAATGAAAGGAAGAGTTTGTGCCAGGTTTCTGGGACAGTGGCACTCTGCCTAGGTGGATATCCTTATATAAATATAGAGTGGCAGATGCCAGTGCATGTTTGGACTCCAGGACCAAGTGTCCTATAATGAATCTGCGCTCTGCATGGTATTGCTAGGTGGGGTACAAGTGTATGTCACTCATTTGGTATTTTCAACATCTCAGCCTTCTGTCAAAGTACTTTTTGAGCTTCCCATTTTCCTTACTACTGATTATGATGCCCCTTTTGTGTGACTTTCCTAACTAAGCATGATTATCATGTAAGACTAGAGTGTTTGGTTGGGGGGGGGTGGGGGGGCGGGATGGACGGTGGAGGTTCTTGTACTTGGCATACACATATTTTCCTATCGTGACCTGAAAGTGGGGTGGGAGTGGTTGATGCCAGTTGTTCTGTCAGGAGGAGAACTTGTCAAAAGACACTGGGGAAGCATTTCATTGATTTGCATACGACTTTGTAAGTAAGGTCTGATTATCACCTTTTCATCACACAGCTTGTGTTTGATCTTCAGGGCAGCTTGTAATTTTCCCCCAGAAAAAGAATTATTCCTGATCATTATCCATACATACAGTATAGGTACTAGTTATCTATGGAGCTGTACTTTTTCAAGGTGACTCTTCATTACACACTAGAATTTTTATGTTGTAACATAACAATTTAATGAAATTATTCCAAGTTAGTGAACTATTTTTTTTCCCCATTGGGCTATTATGATTAGAAGAGATGGACAGCCAGAGGTGGCAGTGAAATGTTTCCTTTACAAAATAGCCTTGAGGCATGGTCCGATGGATGTGCATAAATGAGGTCAGCTAAGTCATGCATACCATGAAATTCTGTTCAATTGTTAGATTTTACTCAGTTGACTGATTTCAACCAGAGCACAAGATGGGTACATCTAATTGCTGCCTTGGCTAAGGAGGGAAAAACTGAGCCAGGAATTGCCATTCCTGACTGACTATAGATGGAAAGACTACTTGCATGGAGTTCAGCCAAAAATACAGTCAGGTATGTTTTCCTTATAAGCGATGCAGTCCAAAGAGTCTGTTGTTACTCTGCCCAGAGACAGATTGAAAGATCTATGACATTCATAGAATCATACTCCCTTCAAAAACCATCTCAGTAACAAAGTAAGGAAAACAAGAGAAGTCATTGATGTGAAGCACAGAAGCTGACACACAACAGCTTTGTTGTCTGAGGAATAGGACCTTGGACTTCTCATGGACAAATACAAATGTCGCCGAGGTTCACTCCTTTAAACCTAAAACATCCCAATAATCAAACACACGTGCCTTGTGATTTTCTAAAATCAATGACACATTAATAAGCACATTACAACATTTAAATATCCACAAAAAATTTATATTAGCTAACAGACTACTTCCATTGAATGTACTGGTACCTATGAGCAGTGATCTGTTTTGAAATGACTATATAAAATTGTGCAAAGATCACTTTATCCAACCGAGCACAACAAAAAGCCTCTTGATCCATGTGATCTGAAAACTGATCATTCTTTTCATACAGGGATTGGTTACTCAATGTGTACGTGCCTCTAGATCTATTTATTTGAAAAAAAAATCAAGATGGGGCCTGTGGCCAACATTGTAACTGCAGGTCCATGGATGACAAATCAGAAGATAACAGGGACTGAGCATATTTTGTTCTTAGTCACCTCAGAACCCTCAGAACTGCCGTGGAACCAAGCTATTCATAACCATAAGTGGAATGCACTTACTCTGCTGTGGATGGGGCAGATAATGCTTGAAGCTGCTGAATGGGCTGCTTGTAATGCAGTGTGCTCCTTTTGCTGTTTGTCCTAGGTCTCCATATGTTTCTGTTCCGGAGATGTGAAGTGTGCAGTAGGTTCTCCTCCTCCATATCGAATGGTCACAGGCCAGGAATTCCCATGAATCAGTGTAGAATAGACATTACATTTTTTGAGGAATTCCTTGAAGTAGTTCTTGTTTTTTTTTCCCTCCTGACAATCTTGTGCTAAGTGTTGTTTCAAGAGTCTGGTACCAAACATGCTGATCAAATGGCCCTCATTCCAGAACTGGTTGCCTGTGATCAGAACATCAGTGCTGGGATGATCATTAGGACCAAACTGGAGCACAAGAACATAAGAGCCAAAGTAGGCCACTTGGCCCCTCAACCCTGTACCATTCAATGTAGTAATAGCTGGTATGCCCAGGCCTCATCTCTTATTCTGTGCAAGGTCCCCATAGCCCTCAATTCCCTAATCTTTCAAACATTTATCTCCTTCCTGTTGAAGTACCCCCAATGATCTACCCTCCACAACTCTCTGGTTTAGAGAATTCCAGTGATTTATCACCCTCTGCAAGAAGTAGTTCCCGTACGTAGTCTTAAATGATTGGCCCCAACCCCCCCAATCTTGTAACTATGTACTCTTGTATGAGATTCACACACCAATGGAAACATTTTAACATATACACCATCATGCCCCTTCATGATCTTGATAAGATCACCCTTTATCTTAAACTCTAAAGAATGTAGATCTAATTTCTGTAGCTGCTAATGATAGGTTGCCCCTCTCATCCAAGGAATTAATCTAGTGAATCTCTTTTGGACTGCTCCCAGTGGCAGTTTCTCCTTTGTTAAATAAAGGTACCAAGACTATTCACAGTAGTGAGGCCACACCTGAAATACTGTGAATAGTCTTGGTACAATTATAACAATGTTTCCCTATTTCTAAGCTCCAACCCTCTTGCAATAAAGGCCAATAAGTCATATGCCTTCCTAACTGCTTGCTCTATTTACCTGCTAACTTTTTTGCAATCTAGATTCGTCTGTACTTTCTGCTATTCCTCTCCATTT
This sequence comes from Pristis pectinata, assembly GCF_009764475.1. Taxonomy (NCBI): domain Eukaryota; kingdom Metazoa; phylum Chordata; class Chondrichthyes; order Rhinopristiformes; family Pristidae; genus Pristis; species Pristis pectinata. The sequence continues at coordinate 87,170,176 of NC_067405.1, read as the reverse complement.
AGATAATAGTCAGCCTTTAGATTCCTTTGACCAAAATGTATTACCTCACATTTTCCCATATTAACCTCTCTTTGCCTAGTTTTTGCCCACTTGCTCAATCTATTTATTTCCTTTTGCAAAGTCCTAATATCATCATCACAACATGCCCATCCACCTATTTTCATGTTATTTGGCAAACTTGGATACCTAGTACTCTGCCCTCTCCTCCAAGTCATGAACAGATAAGTAAGTAATTGAAGGCCAAGACCTGAACCTTGAGGCACTCTGCCAGTTGCATGCTCAATGATTCTGACATTGGTTCATTTCCCTTGCCATTGGATTTGAAGGATTTTTGTGGAGATGGCTTTGGTATTACTTCACCAGTGTTTTGAGGCAAGGATAACTGCTGCTCAGTAGGTTTGTGTCTGGTTTGATGTCTTGATTGTCAAATGTTCTATTTCTCAGTCAAATAAAGGCTGCGCTGGTACACTGGAAGCAATGGTGAATTTTGTTATCCATGTATTCCTTTGAGAAGCGGTTCCAGAGGAATATGCAGTAACCCAGATGTGGACTTTGCCAACACTTTGTTCAGTTCTAGCAAGGCTTCACTATTTTTATACTCTATCCAATAAAATTGGAAGAAAAGTGCAGCTGGAGAGGAGCTAATTAACCCGAGGGAAAGATAAATTGGAATTCTTGCACAAATTTAAATTTGAAGTAAACACTTCATTTGAAAATGGTAACGAGATTTTTACTAGTGTGTAACAAAAAAATCATGATCTCCTCACAGATCATGCAATGCAGAAAACTGCAATTCAGATTTACCTCAGTGTACCCATTTGTCTATTCTTTTGTTATTAAAAATATTACTAAGTATGACATTTGAACCTGTGAATATTTTGTATATGCTTTTTTTCTTGCATTAATAAACTTTTTGTTTTTCAGGCTTTTAGAATGGACAGTGGTGCCTTGCCAAGATGACCAAGCTCTTTACAGATTCCTGTATGACTCCTTGGAGCTGACTTTGCAGTATGGGGAGCCTGAATGTAAGACTATTAATTAGTTGCCTAGAACTGCAAAAATAAAAATGCATGTCTTTTATTAGTGAAATAGTAATTGGTAAAATACAATATTAACAAGCACCAAGATTTAATTGTTTTCATTCACTCAGAGGATGTAGCCATCAATGGCAAGGCTGGCACATTTTTCCCATCACTAATTGACCTTGAACTGAATGATGTGCTCACGAGCAGCTGAGCAAAATTAAGAAGTAACTGGATTGTTGTTAACTTGGAGTCGCTTCAGTTGGACCAAATAAGGATGGCAGATTTCCTTCCCTAAAGAAATGTGAACCAGATGGGTTTTTAAGAACAACTGGTAGTTTTGTGGTTACCTTTGCTGAGGTTACCCATTTTATTTGGACGATTTAATTAATTAAGAATTGCATTCCTCAGCTGCTGTAGTGGGACTTTAACTTGGGTAAGTTCTTGGGTGATTGCCTAAGTTCATTGCCTCAGGTTTGTCCTAGCAGTTGTAGATAGCAATTGCAAGTGGTTGTGTTGTTCAGTCCACAACCCATGGAGAGTACTGCAGGTGTGTGTTTTTTTTTTAGAGCTGCAAAGTCTCAGCACAGGAAGACAGGCCATTGAGCCTAATTGATGTATGCTGGCATCTTTGCTGTATAATAGTGATGCATAAATTTTTGTAGGTAGGACCAGACTGACAATCCAATTCACTTCTGAGGGTCACTTATGAATGCAGAAGTCTCTAACTCCCTTAACGATACTTGCCATTTCATTCTGGCCATCCTTTTGCTTTGATAGCCTATTGGAGTTCAGTGGCAGAAATCCAATTTTTTGCAGTTTCCCAGTGGTCTCATTTGTAGAGAGTTTGGTATTTTCATTCATTTCAAGAGGTAATCGATTCCAGGTTCTGGTGATTTACATTTTATTAATTAGTTGATTTCATTAAACATTTTTTTTTAAATGGTACAAGCAATTAAATGTTTGAGAACCTTAAGTTTATTGGCAGTTTTGACAGTCAATAGCTTATTTGGTGTCAAAATATTTCTGGTTGATTGGTTTACATTTTCAGTAGGAAGTCCAATGCTTTGCAGGGCTTCACCAGTCAGGAACTGGCTTCTGGGACTGGTACACCGGCATAGCAGTTAGGGCTGCTGCTCTGGGTTCCTCCCGCATCCCAAAGATGTGCTGGTAGGTTAACTGGCTACTGAAAATTGTCCCAGGTGGGTGGAGTTGGGGTTTAATAGGCATGACTGATGGGAATGCTCTGAAATCCAGCATAGAATCTAGGCCAATGGCTTCCTTCTACACAATAATTCTGAAAAACGTATGTTGCCACTGTATTTAAATACAAGTTGGAGAGTGAAGAGAGCAGGTACCAAGGCTGCACTGTTGCACACTGCTTCTGTACAAGAATCTGTTCCCATCCCTCTTGATCTGACTCTTTAAAAATATCCTTCTGTTTTTCTGCTGTGTTTATGTAGTTTTTCTTAAGTACATTGGTCAAGAAGATATAGTGTGAAAAAACATTGTTTCACTAAGATGAAACTGACAGCATTTGACTCTTGATCCTAAATGGCATAAAACAGCTTGCATGCATCTTGAGTTTGTTCAGTTGTCAGATTAGCTCATTTAATAGTAACATCCCCTTTCGGTCAGAAGTTGTGTTTTTACTGGTGATTGTTGGAGATCTTGCCATTTGTATGAAATTTTAAACAGCATCTTGGGAATTTGTAATCTCTGAATGAGCTGAAGAGCCTTCTATTCTGTTCTCTGGTAGGGAAAAGACGATTCAGTTCTACTCCTTTATTTGAGAACAAACTGAAAAGATATAATCAAAGTATTACTCCAATCTTTTTTTTAATAGGGCTATTTATTTACTTGTGTTCTAAATGCAGGTGCTGACCTTTCCCCTGGTGAGAAGTGCAGGAGAATTATTGACATTAAACTTGTCTCCGAGTTGGATGGTGAGTTAAAAGGCCTTAATTATTTGGATAGGTTTGCACATTTTTGTTTTCTTTACTTTTATCTTCCAGAAGTGAATAGAAACTTACTCATTTTTGGGTTTACTATGAATTTAGTAGAAACAATTGGATTGGGTCCTCCTTCAGCTATCCTCCATGCATCCAGCTAAGTAGGAGACTATCACTTTCTTTCTTTTCTTGGCCTTTGTTCCTCTCCAGCTTGTACATTGTGATCCCCAGAGGAGGGGGTGAGAGATACAGAGTCCTTGTCACTCTCACATTGAGCTAGAGGCTGCAAGTTGTTGAAGTGTCCCTCTTAAAAGCTTCAGCAGAAGACTTTTTCTGTGCATCTCCCTGTGATATGTGAGATTGTATGACACTAGTACCACTTGTGATTGATTTTAAAGATGTTCAGTTAAATAACAGTTGGTGGCTAAATTGGGAAGTAATGTAATGCACCCTAACCCTATCAGCAATCCAATTCTACTTAAACTGCATACAACTGCAGTGTTTAATGCTTCACACTTTTCCACATTATATTTCACTTCAGTCAAGTCACTTAAAGGATGGCTTTTCTCCCTCAAGGACATGAGTAAACCAGCTGATATTTATAATGTGCTACTTTTGTGATCATGAATACTAATACTAGCTTTTCTAAATTCCAGTTTTATTTAACTAATTTAAATCTTTCACCTCAAGTGTAACTGCTATGCCACTGTACCCCCCACTACTTGTAGATTTTTGACAAGTTTTGATTGGTCAGGAGTTTAAAAAAAAATTTCCATTTGTTGGGGAGATGTAATTTTGGAGACCATAAGCACAAGGTAGCCACCAACAAGTACAATAGGAAATTTAAGGAAAACCTTCTTGTACGGAAAACCCTTCCAAGAATAGTTTTGAATGCATTAATAAGGAAGATGGATAATCTGAATGAGGAACTATATAGTGAAGAGGGGTTGTGTGTACCGTAGGTATCACATAGGCCAGTTCATTCAAATTTCTGTTCTGAATATGCTATGATTAAAATACTGGCAAATGGGGTTGGTCCTGTTCCAGAAGACATTGGTTGCTGTTTACATGTTGTTTCACCTGCAGCACAGTTTCTTGTAATAGCAGCTCAAATAACCTTGAATTCGGTCTTGATACCCAGTCTTGCTGATAATCTAGTAGGGGGGAAAAGATTCAAATATTTTTCAGTTCAACATTTGACTAAGTTGTTTGGTGCTTAGTGCCTTTAATGTCCAATTGGATAGAAAGTCTGTCACCTTTACCTGCTCTGGCCTACAAGTGACTGTATCTACTAAGATGATTGCCCCTGAATTGAGGAAACATTTCAGAGTCAATCAGAGATGAACAGTAAATATTGACCTTTTCAGCAACATCACATGAGTTTAAGACCACAGGACAAGAGAGCAGAAGTAGGCCATTTGGCCTATTGAGTCTGCTCCATGAGCTAAACTAAAACTATTCCTATCTAGCCCCAATTTCCAGCCTTATCCCCATATCCCTTGATACCTTGACTAATTAGATACCTATCAATCTCCTCCTTAAATGCCCCCAGTGATTGGGCCTCCACAGCTGTACGTGGCAAAGAATTCCATAATTTCACTACCCTCTGGCTAAAGAAATTTCTCCTCATTTCTGTCTTAAACCGGTACCCTCTAATTCTAAGATTGTGCCCTCTAGTCCTGGACTCACCCACCAAGGGAAACAGCTTAGCCACATCTACTCTGTCCAGTCCTTTCAATATTCTAAATGTTTCTATGAGGTTCCCTCTCATTCTTCTGTACTCCAGTGAGTACAGTCCAAGAGCCGACAAACACTCATCATAAGTAAGCTCTTTCATTCCGGGAATCATCCTCGTAAATCTTTTCTGAACCCTCTCCAACATCAGCACATCCTCCCTAAGATAAGGGGCCCAAAACTGCATGCAGTATTCCAAATGAGGCCTGACCAGTGCGCCATAGAGCCTCATCAACACTTCCTTACTTTTATACACTATACCTCTCAAAATGAATGCAAACATAGCATTTGCTTTCTTTACCGCTGATCTGACCTGGTGGTTAACCTTTAGTGTATCCTGTACGAGTACCCCCAAGTCCCTTTGCACTTCTGTACTTCAATTTTCTCCCTATCTAGATAATAATCTGCCCGTTTATTTCTTTTTCCAAAGTGTACAATGGCACATTTCTCAGCATTGAATCTTATCTGCCATTTCTTTGCCCATTCTCCTAAACTATCTAAGTCTCTCTGCAACCTTGCTGTTTCTTCAATACTCCCTACTCCTCCACCTATCTTGGTGTCATCTGCAAACTTAGCCACAAAACCATTTACTCCATCATCCAAATCATTAATGTACAAAGTAAAAAGAAGCGGCCCCAACACCGACCCCTGCGGAACACCACTAGTAACTGGTAGCCAACCAGAACAGGATCCCTTTATTCCCACCCTTTGCTTTCTGCCTACCAGCCAATGCTCCACCCACTCTAATATCCTACCTTTATTCCATGAGCTCTCATCTTATTAATCAGCCTCATATGCGGCACCTTGTCGAAGGCCTTTTGAAAGTCTAAATACACAACATCCACAACCTCTCCCTTATCCACCCTACCTGAGATTTCCTCAAAAAAACTCCCAATAGGTTGGTCAGGCAGGACCTTCCCTTCACGAAACCATGCTGGCTAGGACCTATCTTGCCTTGCACCTCTAGGTATTCCATAACGTCATCCTTGAGGATAGATTCTAATAACTTTCCCACCACCGATGTCAGACTAATAGGTCTGTAGTTTCTGTTATGCTGCCTCCCACCTTTCTTATACAGTGGAACTACATTTGCAACCCTCCAGTCCTCCAGAACCATGCTGGAGTCTATCGATTCCTGGAAAATTATCACCAATGCCTCCGCTATCTCTAAAGCGACCTCCTTCGGAACCCGAGGGTGCACTTCATCCGGTCCGGGAGACTTATCTATCTTTAGTCCATTTAGCTTCCCTAGCACTTACTGTCTAGTAATCTTGACTGAACTCAGTTCTATCACCTGAGACCCCTGACTATCAGATATATTGCTGATGTCCTCCACAGTGAAGACCGATACAAAATACTCATTTAGTTCCTCTGCCATCTCCTTGTTATCTCTCCCACACCGTTTTCAATTGGTCCTATATCAACCTGTCTCCTTTATTTTTCATATACTGAAAAAAAAACTTAGTATCTTTTTGAATGTTATCTGCCAACTTCCTTTCATAATTCATCTTTTATTTCCTAATGACCTTCTTAGTTTCCTTCTGTAAGTTTTTAAAAGTTTCCCAGTCTTCTGTTTTCCCACTAATTTTTGCTTCCTTGTACGCCCTCCCTTTTGCTTTTATTTTAGCCTTCACCTCTCTCATTATCCACATTTGCCATTTTTCCATTCATAATCTTTTTTCTTGGAATATATCTATCCTGCATTTTCCTTATTTCTTGTAGAAATTTTATCCATTTCTGCTCTGCCATCCCTCCAACTAGCTTACTTTTCCAATCAGTTTGTGCCAGTTCCTCTCTCATGCCACTGTAGTTTCCTTTGTTCCACTGAAATATTGACACATCTGATATCAACTTCTCCTTTTCAAATTTGAAACTGAACTCAATCATATTGTGATCGCCAGTTCCTAATGGTTCCTTTACCTTTAGTTCCCTAATCACCTCTGGGTCATTACACAGCACCCAGTCCAAAACAGCTGATCCCTGGTGGGCTCATCAACAAGTTGCTCCAAAAAGCCATCCCATAGACACTCCACAAACTCAGTCTCCTGAAATCCACTGCCTTGCTGGCTTTCCTAATCCACCTTCATGTTAAAATCCCCCATAATTATCTTGATGATGTCTCTCTGACACACTTTTTCTATTTCTAGCTGTAACTTATAGTCCACATCCTGGCTGCTGTTTGGGGGCCTATATATAACTGCTATTATTGTCCTTTTACCCTTGCCATTTTTTTAACTCCACCCATAAGGATTCCACTTCTGACCCAGCGTCCCTTCTTTCTATTGATTTTATATCATTACTAACCATCAGGACCACACCACCCCCTCTGCCTACCCGCCTACCTTTCCTATACACTGTGTACCCCTGGACATTCAGTTCCCAATCACATCTGTCATAAAGCCATGACTCGGTGATTGCCACCATGTGATTATTTTTTAATCTGTACCTGTGCCACTAGCTCATCCACTTTATTTCTAATGCTACGTGCATTTAAATATAGTACATTTAGACCAGTATCTGCTACTAATTTCACTGTATTTCTATTGTTCAGCAAATTATCCTGTCTTTTCACCTGCCTGTCCTTGTTTCCATCTTCACTGCACACTGTCTTGGACTTGTTCCTATATACCTCTTCCTCTTTCCTAACATCCTGGTTTCCTTCCCCCTGCCAAATTAGTTTAAACCCTCCCCAACAGCTATATTAAACATTCCCACCAGGATATTGGACCCCTTAGAGTTCAGGTGTAACCCATCCTTTGTGAATAGGTCATACCTCTCCGAAAAAAGGTCCCAATGATCCAAGAATTTGAAGCCCTGCCCCCTGCACCATTTACTCAGCCACGCATTCATCTGCCTGATCTTTCTATTCTTTCTTTCATTAGCACGTGGCACAGGTAGTAATCCTGAGATTACTACCCTGGAGGTCCTGTTTCTCAACCTTCTTCCTAGCTCCTTGTAATCTTCCTTCAGGACCTCCTCTCTTTTTCTAGCTATATCATTGGTACCTACATGTACCAAGACTTCTGGCTGATCAACCTCTCCCCTCAGAATATTTTGGACCTGGTCTGAGACATCCTGTACCCTGGCACCAGGGAGGCAACACACCTTCCGGGTATTGTTGTCGAGTTCGCAGAATCTCTTATCTGTTCCCCTCACTATGGAATCCCCAATAACCACTGCATTTCTCCTTGCCCGCTGGACCACAGCACCAGGCACGGTGCCAAGGTCCTGTTTGCCGTGGTCTTCCTCTGTGGGGGTCATCCTCTCCAACAGAATCTAAAATGAGATGCTGGTTTTTGAGGGGGACCACCATAGAGGTACTCACTACAAATTCTTTATGGCTTCTGTATCTCCTCCTCATTCTCCCTAATCGGCCAAAGGTCATCAAGCTGCAGCTCCAGGTCCCTAACGTGATCCCTGAGGAGCCGCATCTCAATGCACTTTGCGCAGATGTAGTCATCGGGGACGCTGGTAGTCTCCCATGGTCCCCACATCTGGCACTCCAAACATAAAACTAATCCCAGATGCATACTGCTTTGGCACTCTCTAATGCTACTAAAATAAATAAACTAGTAATAAATAAACTAGTAACTTACCCCTGCTTCTATAAATCTTGCCTCACCCCATTACCGCCAAAGCCTAATCACTCTGCTCCCTCTCACTCCGCTGCCTGCTCCGAACGCTGCCCGCTGCATATGGCAATCTTTTCAAACCACTTGCGCACTACCCGCTTACATCACGCGCCTGCGTAGTCGAGCTCCACTATTTCCGATTAGAGAGAGGAAAAAAAACACTTAACTGCTCTGAAGTTTGCCGAAACAACCCAAATTGAAACCGCCGAAGTTTGTTCTTTTTTTTAAACCGCTCACATGCTACCAGCTTATGTCACACACTGCGTAGTGAAGCCCCACTATTTCTGATTAGGGAGATTCCGATTAAGGTGAGAGGAAAGAGTTTTAAAGGGGATTTGAGGGGGAAAGGTTTTTTGATATCTGGAACATGCTGCAAGAGGAGGTGGTGGAGTTAGATACAATCACTAAGTCTGAGACATTTAGATAGGCACTTAAATAGGCAAAGCATAGAAGGATATGGACCTAACGCAGGCAAATGGGATTAGTGTCAATCGGCAGAGATTGGCATTGACATGGTGGGCCAAAGGGCCTTTTTCTGTACTGTACAACTCTGACTATATTGGTATTGGTTTATTATTGTCATCTATACCGAGGTACAGTGAAAAACTTGTCTTGCATACTGATTGTACAGGTCAATTCATTACACAGTGCAGTTACATTGAGTTAGTACAGAATGCATTGAGGTAGTACAGGTAAAAACAGTGACAGTACAGAGTAAAGTGTCACAGCTACAGAGAAAGTGCAGTGCGATAAGGTGCAAGGTCACAACAAGGTAGATTGAGGTCAGAGTCCATCTCATTGTATAAGTTCAATAGTCTTATCACAGTGGGATAGAAGCTGTCCTTAAGCCTCAGACTCCTGTCTTGTTCATAAATTCAAAAAAAAAACAAACCTGGGTTTTAAACTAAAGTGTATTTCCTTTTGGATCTGCATGAAAAATGTTCCCCTTTATAACAAACTGCTATTCCAAAATATGCTTTCTTTTAAGTGTTTTGATTTATTTTACAGAGAAAGAATCACCTGTGCATTCGAAGCTTGTTCATGAGCTAGTTATGATGTATTGGAAGAATCAAGAAAGTTTGCATTGCAAACATTCAAATGAATCTCAGCTCCCCATGGTATGGAAAAAAAATTCCAGCATCGTCATTTTTTATTTTGTTATTAAATTGTTCCTGCTTTCCATCTTCTGCTATTTGTTTTACCTTGTACGGCCCTACTACTTTTCTCTGTACTTCATATAAACCACTGAATCTTTTGTTGCTTACAGTATTGATGAGAGGTTATCGACTGACCTAAAATGCTAACTCTGTTTCTCTTCCACAGATGGAAAATGATCAGCTACCCACTTCAAATCTTTCTTCCTATTATTTTGGATTTCCAGCATCATTTGTATGTGTCCTTTGTCACCACAATGTCCTTTTCTAAGGGGGGAAGAAATGGGCAGAATTCTGCGACAAAACATTTGAAAACTATGTCCCCAAAGAGTATAGTGTGGTCAGCTTTTCGTACGATTTGTGTGATTTTTACCACTTGATAAGGTTTTTTTTGACAAGCACTTATCTCCCGCCTTGCAATTTGTTACTGAAGGAAAGACTGTGAGAACAGACATGGCTATCGAAATGCATCTGATGTCAGTTGACCGGGAGAAACATCTTGGTAGCTATTAGTGATCTCTGTAACGGACTAGAGTCATCAAGTCATACAACTTGGAAAAGGGCCCTTTTGGCCCAACTTGTCCATGCCAACTGTGTGGCCCAGCAAGCTAGTCCCATCTGCCCACGTTTGGCCCATAGCCCTCTTAAACCCCTTCTATCCATGTACTTACCTAGATGGCTTTTAAAGGTTGCTAATGTGCCCATCTCAACCACTATTTCTGGCAGCTCATTCCAAATACACACACTTTGCATGAAGGAGCTGCCCCTGATGTCCTTTTTAAATCTCTCATCTCTGATATTCTCATCTATGCGCTCTTGTTTTGAGTGCCCCCTCCTTGGGGGGGAAAAAAGACTGTGCTTTCACACTGTCTACGACCTCATGATCTTGCATTGCTCTATCACGTCACCCTATCACTTCTACCACCGTCCCACCTTTTCTGATTGCGTGTAATGCCGGAAAAGGTAGTGTGGAGAAGGATCAATGGAAGTATGTAAATCTGTCAATTCATAATATCAAATTATTCAAATCTCCACTGCTTGTTTCCCAAAGGTATAAATTTAATATGCACAAGGAACAAAGCGAGCAGTTAAAATATTTTCTAACACAAAGTGGAGACACTGAACCCAGAAACCTGTAAAGATTTTTTTTCAATAGAATTAAATATAGCAGAAAGCTTTTTCAGAGACACTGCATAGGCATAATGAGTTAAATCTCTGAATCCTGTTCTATGATTCTGAAATGTCCCAAATACTGGTATAAATGTTACAAGCTGGATTTACACAGGATCCTTCAGGCTAGTTCCTTGTGTGTTATAAACTGTAATTAAGGGAAGCATAGCTATAAAATCTGAAGGCAAGTGCAATACTTTATTGGTGAGATGTAGAATGCAGGAGCAAGGAAGTCATGTTAAAACTGCGTAAAACATTAATCCCAGTTCCACAACATTTATGCGGGGTCTGTTCAGTGTTGCATGATATCTCTGCGGTACTGAATTCTCTGGCAGCAGAGCCTCAAACAAAGCATTAATTGATCCACTGTGAACCAATTTGTTAATGTGCCTAACAAGACTCCTTTCAACTTCAAGCCATACCTACTCTGGTAGGGTGAAAAGATTGAGCAATTCTCTAGTATGGGTCATATTTGTTTCTTTGTTATTCCAGCTGTTACTTGATCTCTCACTTGTGGTGAGTCGATGTCGATTACTTGGTGATGAACTGGAATATTTGTTGAACTGGGGATCAAAATTTGATATCTTGAAAATGGAGATTCAGCACACAGAGTAAGTACATCTGCAGCAAAGTGCTTGTATGACCTAGTGGTTTAATTATTTGTGGGGGGGTGGTGGGTGGGGGTGCGGGGCTGGGAATGAAGAATTTAAATTTTGAACTCTTCTGCATTCCCAAATACTGAAAACATTCAGGAGCTCATACAGTATCTGGGAGAGGGGCGAGAGGGTTAATGTTTCAGGTTGAAGGGCCTCATTGGAACTGGGAAAGAGTCCTGATGAGGGATTCAACCTGAAATGTTAACTGTTTCCACAGGTGCTGTCTGACCTGCTGAAATTTTGAAGCATTTTCTATTTGTATTTCAGATTTGCAGCATCTGTAAGTTTCTTTTATTTTCATACGATTTGTCTTCTGTACAATTTAGTATGATGGTACCTTGTATGGCCTCAGTCTGTACTTAGGGAAAGTGTAAGTGCTTCGATGTGCACCACATATTCTGAAATGGATAGCTTCACAGAGCAGAGTATTTAAAAGAAACCAGGGCACAGCGTAACATTTGATGCCAACACAAAATCTTGTACAGTAACTCAGGTTTCCTTTTGACTTATTATTACAGACATCTGTCCTAACTTTGGATTCACTGTTGCACTCTGATATTTCTGAATGTAGTGGTTTTTCTTTTATAGTGTGAAGTTCCTTATCTCAAGCTATGAAGCATTGTCGAAGTTTGAAGTTACATTTCATATTACGCCAGGTTATCCATGGCTTCCTTTGCAATTCACATTTAATTCTTGGTTTGGAAACATCAGGTGAGATCATGTACTTTTAACATTCCATGATCTGCTTTGGCACAGCCTGGCATCTTGGCTGGATGGTACTGGTTGAGTTGTTTGACTAGTATCCAGAGAAATACACAATGACAGTTGATCTGGAGACACCAATATGATGGTGGCACAGCACTGAAATTACCCGACTAGTAATCCAGAGGCTTAGTAGAACAATCCCATCATGGCAGCCATGTCATTTAAATTCAATTAATAATCTGGAATTTAAGTAAAAACTAGTCAGTAGCAATGACAAAAAAAAAAATCAACATGGTTGTAAAAACCCATATAGTTTACTGGTGCCCCTTGGGGAAAGAAATCTGGCATCCTTGCTCAGTCTGGCCTATGTGTGACTTCTAAACCTCTGAAATGGCAGAGCAATCAGTTCAAGGGCAAAAAAAGGATGAGCAATAAATGCTGGCTTTACCAGTGACACCAAGATCCTAAAGAATGAATAAATCTGAAAAAGTTTGTATCTCATCATGGCAGCCAGGGAATTTGCATTCAAGTAATTAAATAAATTTGGAATAAAAAAAACAAGTTTTGATAATAGTGAGAATGAAACTATCAGTCTATTGTAATATCTGTTTCACTTTATTAAACCCGTCCTCTTAAAATAATTAATCAACTCCGTAACAAGCCACTGGATTCAAAGGACAACTGGTGTAGGCAGTAATTGTGTACCTTCCTGTGCACAGTAAGAAAACTTAACCCAAATTAGAAGCATGGCTCTTGGAGAAAGATTGTGTGTGTGTCTCACAGAACAGGTGGATCCAGCCACAAAAAATTCCTAAATTAGCTCTAGAAGGAATAGAGATTTACAGGTACTGACACCAAAAAGAAAATCCAGTGATGAGCTTCAGTTGCCCATTTAACCGTATGGGCTTCAAAGCCAAGTTGTGTCCTGTCCCCACATCACATCAACTTGTACACACTTCATGCTGGCATAAATTCTAATCAAGAACAGGGCTCTGATTTTTGTTTCTTTTCTCCCACATCCCCTCAATGCACAAGTACCCTGATGGAAACCCACTTTGTACATTCTGACTGCGTGACTTAATGTAATAGCAGAGTAATGTTACTTAATTTTCTGGAAGTAGGTTATGTAAGAATGGATCACTTTGTTGGTGATCATAATTCTAACTTGATCCAGATTTTGTACATCACACATTTTGCTACAGAGGCTCACTTCAAAAGCAAATTTTTCTGTTGGAATCCAATATCATCCACCTTCATATTTCAGCTCGAGTGCATGTGATACTTAGGCTGCTACTTCAACTAGGATCAAACCTGAGACCTGGGATAATTTGATATTAAACATCAAGCCTTTATTTTGTAGGTTACTGCCATTTGTCCTACCAACCATAAAATGTCCCAAACATTCTGAATTGATTTGACCTTCAGTAGCAAATCAGCCAAAATGCTCCCACCATGACATCAGCCTGAATTGCACTTCATTACAGTCTACGGTTGAATTACTAGAAATTTCAAAACTCAAAGCTTTTCTGGTACAGCTGACTGCATCAGAGGGAAACTGTGTGAGCAAAGAGGTTTTTTTTGTACTGGTTTCTGCAGTTTTATCATTTTGTAAACATTTTGATGTTTAAAGGGAACGTGACTCAAGAAATTTGGAACTGCTAGAAGTATAACAAAATATTTCAATTTGAGAATAATTGTTCTCTAAACATAGAAAACACACACATACAACACCTTTTGTGATCATAAGATTTTCTAGGCTGTTTATCAGCTGAATTATTTTAAAATGCGTAACTAAAATATGCACAGCAAGCTGCATCAACAATATGATAACAAGATCCCCTCAAGTTATAAAGTAGTTCTATTTGTAAAGAAAAGTTGTAGGTTGCATGCTTGTTGCAAGTTCCTTTAATTGATGCTGGTAAATTAATGTTAAGAAATACTGCTTTGTTTTATTTGCAGTGGTAAACATATTAACGAAGTCCTGCTGACTGTAAAACCAGGACACAAGTACCTAATCAGGATCATGAAGAGTCTTTTCATGACATTGCTCATCAGACCAGGAGCTAACAGATTACAGTTACAGCATGCTTCTCCCTGACCAGGAAAAGATGATAAACATTCACCATTGTTCCCAAATCAGAAACAACTTGTAATTATCATTTCCATTTGTACTATTGGGCTTTTCGATGAGCTTTGTATTATAAAGCAACCAAGGATGACATTGAAAGTTGCTGTGAGTTGATATCCAATCCTTGCAAGTCAAGGAATGAGGGAGAATCTGGCATCGAATATAACTCAGACTGAAGAAATGAAAGTATCCCCTTGGCGGTGATGAGCCTGTGTAAATTTGTAACAGACAGTTCCTGGTGACTGCCTACAAAACAATCTGCCTACAATGTTGGCTGTTCTATTCTGAAAGTTTTATAAGCATTGTTTCAGTAATATTGAAACTGAGATTCATCTGGGCTGCAGATTAAGGATGGTTGTGGTATTTTTCATAACAAATTTGACTTTGGTACACAGTACAGCAGGTGGGTTCCTCATTGTAGTTCAGTGTATAATGAGACTTGGACTGTAGACTGAATAACTTGATGGGTGATATGTCCTCTATTCCCCAGCATGTTTCTTTTAGCTGAAGTAATGCAAAATATACAGTAACTTTACAAGAGTGTAAAATGTTTGTACGTCTTTATTCTAAAATTAAATTTATATTTGCCATTGATCCCTATACTTGTGCTTTTTGAATTCCTTGCTCACTCTCTAATAGTATCACAGCATTGCTTATGTACCCATTTGAACATGCAGACTAGACCTCAGTTTAATTTCTCACCCAGAACTGTCAATGCTGAGTCTGCTGTAGCTATTTGCTCAATTCCTGGAATGATGCTTGAACCTTAAACCTGCTCAGCAGTCAGGCTGTCGTGAAATGAGTTAAACTCACACTTGCATTATATTTTTCAGTTACCTCAAATGAAAGCAAAACTAATATAATTTGATATCACTGGTTCCTGTTATTTTTATTGATGACTATTGTTTAAAATGTAATTAACTGTCTCTGTTTCCTTGATACTGCTCATTATTTTCATACTACCTGCTCATTATTTATTGGCATGTTCCACATTTGTTCTGCCTTACTTGTCCAACATTTCCTTAAGATAACCTGACCATTCCAGGTCTTGTAATCCTTCTAAATTGCTAATGCATTTACATCTCTCCTTAAATAAGGAGACGATACTCCACACTCCTGTAGTGGTCTCACCCATGCCCTATGTAGGTGAAGTATAAGCTCCAGACATTTATTTTTTTTACCCTAGTAATAAACAATGACATGCTCCACCTTTGTTTTCTATCACATTCCATCATCTGCAACCCTTTTTATTGCCTCCACCTATTACCTCCCAGCCTCTGTCACCATTTCCACTCTTCCCTTCTCCATCTGCTTATTGCCCCTCCTTACCTGGATCCACCCATTGCCTTGCCAGCTCTTGCTTTACCCCTTCCCTTCACCTCTTTATACTGGCTATCACCCCTCTATCTTTCAGTCCAGATAAAGGGTCTTGACCAGAAATGTCAACTGTCTACTTCCCTTCACAGATGCTGCCTGACCCCCCTGAGTTCCTCCAGTATCTTGTTTGTTGTTCCGGATTCCAGTATCTGCAGTCTCTTGTGTTTCTGTTTATTGTGGAAGATAGTCTCCAAATCAAGCTGCAAAGTGCAACAACAGGGAACAAAAAACCATAACATCAAGAAAATGCTTAAATCCATTATACAGGAAATAGTACAAGACATTCATAATATGATTAAGCAGTCAACATGGCTTCATGAAAGGGAAATTATGTTTGACAAATTTATTGCAATTCCTTGAAGATGTAACTAGCAGAATGGGTAAAGGGTAGGTTGTGCTGAAGTGGTTAAGTTATCAGACTATAATCAGAAGCCTAGATAAACAATCTAGATACATGAGTTCAAAGTGAACAATGGCAGCTGAGGAACTTTAGTTAATTAACTAACCTGGACTTTATAGTTACCATTACTGGAGCTATTTTTTTTAAATTTACCTTGACCCTTCTGTTTCATTTTTACCCATTGGGCAGGAAATCAGCCATCCCTGGCCAGTTTGGCAGACTGCTGAATAAAGGCACACAGCACGGGGATTAACTGCTCCCTAAAAAGGCTAAGCAAGCCATTAACTTGCATCATAACTGTTGCATTAAAACAAAGTTTTTCCAGCCTCGTCTTCCTTCTGAACAGCTGGGGACTGATGTCTAAATTGGGAGAGCTGTACCATAGACAACATTCAAGCAACATTTTTAGAGCACTAGAATATGAAATCAATGATGTACTGGTGAGGGTTTATCAGGTATTGGTCAGACCGCATTTGGAATATTGTGAGCAATTTTAGGCCCCGTATCTAAGGAAGGATGTGCTGGCCCTGGAGAGGGTCCAGAGGAGGTTCACAAGAATGATCCCAAGAATGAAAGGCTTAACATATGAGGAGTGTTTGATGTCTGGGCATGTACTTGATGGGAGTTGAGAAGGATGGGGTGGGGGGAAATCTCATTGAAACCTATCAGATACTGAAAGGCCTGGATAGAGTGGACCTGGAGAGGATGTTTCCATTAGTAGGAGAGTCTGGGATCCAAAGACAGCCTCAGAAGGGATGTCTCTTTAAAAACTGAGATGAGAAGGAATTTCTTCAGCCAGAGGCTGGTGAATCTGTGGAAGTCATTGCCACAGAGGGCTGTGGAGCCCAAGTCATTGGGTGTATTTAAGGCAGAGATTAATAGGTTCTTGATTAAGGGAGTTAAGGCTTATGGGGAAAAGACAGGAGAATGGGGTTGAAAAAAATCAGCCACGATTGAATGGTGGA
Organism: Pristis pectinata; assembly: GCF_009764475.1. NCBI lineage: Eukaryota > Metazoa > Chordata > Chondrichthyes > Rhinopristiformes > Pristidae > Pristis > Pristis pectinata. The sequence continues at coordinate 87,153,281 of NC_067405.1, read as the reverse complement.
GCAGACTCGATGGACCAAAGGGCCTAATTCTGCTCCTAGATCTTGTGGTCTAACAACTTAAGTAGCTGTATACACAAAATTGTATCTTAAGACAACACACCGGATTCTTTTCTCACAGCCACTAAGAACAGACCCACCACATGTGGTAGTTTGGTGATGTACAGGTGGCAGAGAATAGCCCTTAGATTTGTAAGATTGACTCCAAGCCCTATAAAGTTTCATGGACCTTGTCAAACAAGTATGACTAGATGTGGAAGGAGTGCAGTTTCATTGGTTGTGGGAATGGTTTAGCTCTGTCTATTGCATGCTGATTTTAGTCTTTGGCACACATAGTCCCATGCTGCAGTTTTGGCAGATTGGCACCTCATTTTTAGTCTGGTGCTGGTCTCTGCAAGCTTTTCTGTACTTCACATGGAATTATATTTGATCTCCCTGCTTGGTACGGACAAGAAAACCTGAAAGTTGATAAGTTAGAGTTCCTCCATGTTGAGCAAAACCTGGAAGAATAAGGACACATTTCACTTTCAATCACGAAAGTGGTTTGGGAGCACCAATACTGAATAATGTGGCTGCCCATTGGACATTACTACCTGTTGCAGTTCTAATTAGGCAGTTAATAAACCAATATAAGGCTAATTGACCTTATCTTCACAAGTCTACCTATTGCAGATACATCTGTCCATGACATCATTGGTTGAAGTGATCAACGTTCAATCTTTCTGGAGACAAAGTCCCACCTTCACAATGAGGATACTTTTGATCGAATTGAGTGGCATTGCCATTGTGATAAATAGGATAAATTCAGAACAAATCAAGCAGATCAAAACCAAGCATCATGAAGCACTGTGGACCATTGGCAGCAGAAAATTTTCCACCATAAGATATCAACTCATGGCCCTGCATATCCCTCACACTACCATTACCACCAAGCAGTAGAATCAAGCCTGGTTCAATGAGGAGAGCAGAAGAACATGCTGAGAGTAGCACCAGACTAGAAATGTGAAGTTGCAGCATGGGACCACATATGCTAAAGAGCAATATCAACATGCAATAGAACTGCAGTCCTTCCTCCTTCCACATCTAGCTGTGAATAATAGCAGACAATTAAAACAGCTAATGGGAAGAGAAGGCTGTCAAAAGGGGGTGGAGAGACCATGCAAGTGCTGAAAGCAAGATAGAAGCATTTGCAATCACTTTCAGTCAGAAGTGCCATGTTGATGATTCATCCTGACTTCTTCTGTATATCCTCAGTATTATGGAAGCAAGTCTTCAGCCAAATCAATTCTCTTCATGGGATACAAAGAAATAGCTGAGAGCATTGAACACAGCAAAGGCTATGGGACCAGACAACGTCACACCTATGGCACTGAAGACCTGAGCTCAATACTCAGCTGTTTCAGTACAGTTACAAGTCGGGCATCCGACTAGCAATGTGGAAAATTCCTCAAATGGGATTTTTTTCAGAAAAAGGCAGGACAAAGTCAATTCAGCTAATTACTACTCAATCAATCTGGTCTGGATCATTAATAGAGATGGAAGCTGTCATTGACAGTGCTATCAAAAGGTACTTACTCACCAATACCCTACTTACTGATCTCCACTTTGAGTTTAACCAGGTCCATTTGGCTCTAAACTTCATCATAACCTTAATCCAAACATGGCCCAAAAAACTGAATTCCTAAGGTGAGAATGACAGCCTTTGACAGCAAAGCAGCATTTGACGGAGGATGGCTTCAAAGAGCCCTGGTAAAACTGGACAATGGGCAGCCAGAGGGAAATATTTCATCCCTTGGAATCATAACTTGTATAAAGGATGATGGTTGTGGTTGTGAGAGGTCAATAACCCTCCAACAACCAGGCAGGCATGGTAGTGTAGTGGTTAGCGTAACGCTATTACAGCACCAGCGACCCAGGTTCAACTCCAGCCGCTATCCATAAGGAGTTTGTACATTGTCCCTGCGTCTGCGTGGGTTTCCTCTGGGAGCTCTAGTTTCCTCCCACATTCCAAAGATGTAGGGGTTAGGAAGTAGTGGGCATGCTATGTTGGCGCTGAAAGAATGGCAACAGTTGCGGGTTGCCCCTAGAACACTCTACTCAAAAGATGCATTTCATTGTGTGTTTCGATGTCCATGTGGCTAATAAAGATCTTATCAATAATCCCAATCTCAGGACATTGTGTTAGGAGTTCCTCAGGGGACCTTCTTAGGCAGTCCTAGGATGAAGATCTTCAACAATGACCTTTCATCATAACATCAAAGTGGGAATGTTTGTTCATAATCGCAAAATGTTCAATTCCATTTGCAATGCCTCAGCAAATGAAACAGCCTATACCCATAGAGAGATCAAGGCAGCAATCTGACATGGACACATAAGTAACTTGTGCACCACAAAGCTGTAAGGCAAAGACCTTCAACAAGAGAAGAGTGCACAAATACATTAGGAGTAGGAGTAGGCCATTGCAGCTATTTGAGCCTTTTCCACCATGCATCAAGATCATGGCTGACCTTAGGTGATCTTCAATAACCATAGAACAATACAGCACAATACAGGCCCTTCGGCCCACCATGTTGTGCTGACCTTTAAACCACGCCTAAGACTATCTAACCCCTTCCTCCCACATATCCCCCTATTTTAAATTCCTCCATATGCTTATCGAACAGTTTCTTGAACTTGACCAACGTATCTGCCTCCACCACTGCCCCAGGCAGCGCATTCCATGCACCAACCACTCCCTGGGTGAAAAACCTCCCTTGAACTTCCCACCCATTACTTTAAAGCCATGCCCTCTTGTATTGAGCATTGGTGTCCTGGGAAAGAGGTACTGGCTGTCTACGCTATCTATTCCTCTTAATATTTTGTATACCCCTATCATGTCTCCCCTCATCCTCCTCCTCTCCAAAGAGTAAAGCCCAAGCTCCCTTAGTCTCTCCTCATAATCCATACTCTCCAATCCAGGCAGCATCCTGGTAAATCTCCTCTGCACCCTTTCCAATGCTTCCACATCCTTCCTATAATGAGGTGACTAGAACTGGACACAGTACTCCAAGTGTGGTCTAACCAGAGTTTTGTAGAGCTGCATCAGTACCTCACAGCTCTTAAACTCAATCCCACAATTTATGAAAACTAACATCCCATAAGCTTTCTTAAATACCCTATCCACCTGTGAGGCAACTTTCAGAGATCTGTGGATATGAATCCCCAGATCCCTCTGCTCCTCCACACTACCCAGAATCCTGCCATTAACCTTTACTCCGCCTTGGAGTTTGTCCTTCCAAAGTGCACCACCTCACACTTCTCCGGATTGAACTCCATCTGCCACTACTCAGCCCAGCTCTGCATCCTATCAATATTCCTCTGCAAGCTTCGACAGTCCTCCACACTATCCACACCACCACCGACATTTGTGTCATCTGCAAACTTGTGAACCCACCCTTCTACCCCCTCATCCAAGTCATTAATAAATATCACGAAAAGTAGAGGTCCCAGAACTGATCCTTGTGGGACACCACTAGTCACAGCCCTCCAATCTGAATGCATTCCCTCCAACACAACCCTCTGCTTTCTATAGGCAAGCCAATTCTGAATCCACATGGCCAAGCCTCCCTGGATCCCATGCCCTCTGACCTTCTGAAGAAGCCTACCATGTGGAACCTTGTCAAATGCCTTACTAAAATCCATGTAGACCACACCTACTGCGCTACCCTCATCAATCTTCCTGGTCACCACCTCAAAGAAGCCTATCAGGCTTGTGAGACATGATCTTCCCTTCACAAAGCCATGTTGGCTGTCCCTAATCAGTCCATGATTCTCTAAATGCTCATAGGTCCTATCTCTTAGAATCCTTTCCAACAGCTTGCCCACCACAGACGTAAGGCTCACTGGTCTGTAATTCCCTGGACTATCCCTACTACTTTTTTTGAATAAGGGGACAAAAAACATGGATGATCTTCAACAACCTGCCCTTGATATTCAATGGATATTCAATTCTGTTCCACATGATATCAAGAAATGCCCAACAACAATAAATACACAAAGGTATTGGACAAAAACATCCCAGCTGTAGTAACAAAGACTTACATATGATAAGTAGCCATACCTCAAAGCAAGCTGGTCCAGTACAGTTACGACTCTGACATCTACCTGACAACTATAAAAAATTGTCCAGGTACAATTACTACCATGGTGACTAGTGGGCCAGCCACATACAATGACTACAAGAACAAGTCAGAGGCTGGGCATCTTTCAATAAATGACTTACCTCCTCTCACCCTCTACACCATCTACAAGGCACAAGTCAGGAGTGTGTAGTACACCCTGCCCTTGCTTGAATGAGGGCAGCTCCATCCACTGTCAAGTGGCTTGACGTCATTCAAGACAAAGTTATCCACTTGCTTGGCACCCCATCCACCATCCTAAATATCTTTCATACATAAGGTGCATAAAAACAAAGGGGAAAGGATGACAACCAAGAATGCAGTTCAATAATGAGCTCATTAGGGTATCTGCAATTCCTATCATTACTTTCGATGTAAAGATGGCCAATCTGCCTGGGGTGGTGGGGGAGGCAGATACATTGGACAGGTTCAAGAGTTTGTTGGATAGGTACATGGAGGAATGTGAGATAGAGGGATATGTGGGAGGAAAGGTTTAGATAGTGTGAGGGTGGTTTGATGGATGGCACCACATGGTGGGCCGAAGGGCCTGTTTTGTGCTCTATGGTTCTATGGTATCTCTCTATCTTGGAATCATAGAATCACAGGATTTTACAGTACAGAAGTGGCTAAGAGCACAAGCTAACATCACCTGTCTAAGAGAGTTTTTCAATTAGTCTTTCCTGAGGGCCCTTTACATTTTTCAAATACTCTCAAGTAATTTGTTTATTGATCAGTCAAAGTGTTGTGTTTCTTATATATCTTATTAAAGCCGCACAAGAATATGAAACAATAGGACATCAGATCTTCATGTCTCCTCTACCCTTCATGAAGATCATGGCCTGAATGTTGTCCAGTAATTCCTGCATACAGGCAAGGAGCTGATAAGTGGCAGAATCAGAATCAGGTTTATTATCACTGACATATGTTGTGAAATTTGTTGTTTTGCAACAGCAGTCCAGTGCAAGACATAAAAATTACTATAAGTTACAAAAATAAATAAATTGTGCAGAAGAGGAATAACAAGATAGTGTTCATGGACCGTTCAGAAATCTGATGGCAGAGGGGAAGAAGCTGTTCCTGAAATGTTGATTGTGGCAAGTAACATTCATGCTGCAAAAGTGCCAGGCACGACCATATTCAACAAGAGAGTCTAACCATCTACCCTTGCCATTCAATGGCATTATCCTTCCTACCCGTCATCAATATCCTGGACATCACCATTGACTAGAAGCTCAATTGGACCAGTCAAATAAACACCGTGGCTGCAAGAGCAGATCACTGGTTGGGTAATCTTGTGCCCAGTGTCTCACCTCCTGCCTTTTCACCGCCAACAAGACACAAGTCAGGAGCATGATGAAATTCTTGTCCATTTGCTTGGAAATATCACCATCTGTTTTATTTATTTATTCTTGGATCTAATTTTTAAAAACCAGATTTTTTTTGTCTTGCCTCAATAATCAAAGACTTTGGTTCTATTTTAGTTGATATTTTCTACCCCCTTCCTGCTCTTGCTAACCTAAAAAATGTGTTCAAAACTGGAAAGAATGAACAAAAGCTTAACCAAAGATTTGTATCGTGTTCATTATTATCTTCTTGCTTTATGGACCTATTTATATGTTACATTGAATTATACAATATATACACCAAAGAAGCAGGACATTAACACATCCAGCCTATGCTGCTTTGAACCATAAGATTATATGAGGCATATAAAATTATAAGAGGCTTAGACAGGGTAGATAGTCTTTTTCCCAGGATGGAAATGGCAAATACTAGAGGGCATAGCTTTAAGGTGAGAGGGGAAAAGTTTAAAGGAGATTTACAATTTTTTTTTACAGAGAGTGCTCAGGGCCTGGAACATGCTGCCATGGGAGACGGTGGAAGCAGATAAGATAGCAACATTTAAGAGATGCTTAGACAGGCACATGAACAGGCAGGGAATTGAGGGATATAGACCACATGCAGGCAGATGTGCAGTCTAAATTGTCATTGTGGCACAGACATCGTGGGCCAAAGGGCCTGTTCCTGTGTTGTACTGTTCTTTGTAACTTTGCTCAATCAGCAAAAGCCTCAAATGTTTTTTCTCTCATAGAAAGCCTAGAATTACAGAATCGTGTCGAGATTCTATTTACTTCTAAACATTCTATTTCTTTTGGATAATTACTTCCATTGATAACAAGTTCCATATTCTGAACACTCTCCAGATGAAGATTTTCTCCCCCCCCCCACCCCCGAGTTCCCTACTTATTTTCTTTGTAAGTACTTCATAGTGGTAGCTTAAAGTATTGTTCTTTTCCTAAGTAGAAACACTCGGGTTTTTCATTTCTACCAACACTCCACATGACTTTAAAGGTCAGCTATCAACCTTCTGTTAGAAACCCAGTATTTACCCGGTTTACCAAGTGCATACTGCTCCAGAACATCATACCCGATTTAGGCATCAGGTAAATTATAAGCCTTCAGGCTAAATGCCATAAAGAAAGAAAAACTTGTAGTTATACAGTCACGACTTCAACGTTTTCCAAAGCACGTTCTATCCACTGATCGTTGATGGATGAATTCAGCATCAGAAAGTGATGATGCAATGATCTACCTTCATCAGGGTCATTGGCCTTAAATGCTAAAGCTGTCCTCTGCACACAGATGCTGCCTGAATTGCTGGGTATCCCAAATCTTTTCTTAAATTAATAGTTGAATATCTTGCTCCATTAATATTTAAGGAATAAACATGGACCAGGTCACCACGCAGAAATAACCTTCCTGCTCCTCTTCAAAATAATGCCTTGGGATCTTTAGCAACAAACAATCTGTTGGAGGAACTCAGCGGATCGAGCAGCATCTGTGGGGTTCCTTCCCCTCCCCCCTCCCCCCAATTCTGCTCCACCCGCTGAGTTCCTTCAGCAGATATTGTGTTGCTCCAGATCACGGCATCTGCGGTCCGTTGTGTCTCCTTGGGATCTTCTACGCCCACCTGAGACAACAAAGTGAGCCTTTATATAAGGCAACATCTTCATCATTGTGGCACCAACTGAGATGGCGCTGTTAACATCCGAAACTTCCTTCACTCATCCTTCCCTCTTTATTTCCAAATGGAAGCCATCACTTTTCCTTCATCATAAGACTGAGAAAAAATAAACATGCGAAAGCCCCTGCGCCGCCGCCGCCGCCGAATCCTCTTTTCGTGGGAGTAGAAGAAGCGCGCACGCACAGCCTGCTCGCCCTCCAGCCTGCGTGTTTTACGTGCTGCGTTAGCACGTCGTCGCCCGGTGGCGCGGGTTTTTGGAAAAGACGACGGGAGAGTGTTGGCGCGAGAGTGACGGGGGAGGAAGTGGCCGAGTGACCGGGGGCAGCGGCTAACGGCGGCGGCGCGAGGGTAACCGGGGGCAGCGGCTAACGGCGGCGGCGCGAGGGTAACCGGGGGCAGCGGCTAACGGCGGCGGCGCGAGTGTGACCGGGGGCAGCGGCTAACGGCGGCGGCGCGAGAGTGACCGAGGCGGCGGCGCGGAGAGGTCGCGCGCAGGGTGAGGGCCTGAAGCTTCGTTGGACGGTTTATCTTGAGGTAACGTTGGCAGCTCTGAAAGTTGGCAGCCAAGCCCAGCCCGAGGCCTGTGAGGTGCACGGTAACAGCTGTCCCTCCTGGTCTGATAGATGAGGTTCGGTACCTCTCACCCCGGGGCAGTTCGGGAACACCCGGACTCATCGGCCGGCTCTGCTGACTTAACTTGTTTGTTCAGCGAGCGGCCACGGTGGTGTGCAGGTGTGAGAGAGTGGCCCTCAGCATGACTCCAGACACAGGTCAAACTGGGGCAAGGAAACCTGATTACTACCTATTGTTCTTTCTCAGCTGATGAATCGGTGTCACTGCACGTTGAACCACGCTAAGAAGCACAATTTACTCTGGGTGTGGGGGACCTCCAACACCAACAACACCTGGTGTTGTTTTATTATTGTCACATTTACTGACATACAGTGAAAAGCTTTTTTGTTTTGCATGCCATCCAGACAGATCATAAGTACATCGAGGTAGTAAAAAGAAATCAACGCAGAATATAGTGTTATGGTTACAGAGAAGGTGCAGTGCAGGTCGACAAATAAAGTCCAATGGCTATTACAAGTTAGATTCGGAGATCAAGAGTTCATTCTTTAGTATATGAGAGGTCCATTCAAGTGGGATAGAAATGTCCTTGGGCCTGGTTGTTCGTGCTCTCAGGCTTTTGTATCTCCTGCCTGACAGGAGAGAGGAGAAGAGAGAATAACTGGGGTAGGAGGGGTCCTTGATTACGTTGGTTGTTTTCCCGAGCTAGCAGCAAGTGTAGATGGAGTCAGTGGAGGGGAAGTTGGTGTGTGTGATAGACAGGGCTGTGTTCACAACTCTGCAACTCTCCGAGGACACCTTCCATTGTGTAGCACTACAAACCTGCTAACTGGGGTAAACCTCTACCAGGTCTGACAGGTCAAAACAGCAACATGAGGTGTTGTGGGATAACAGCAGTATGTAGACTACCACAGTCTGTCAACTTGCAGCTTGGGATATCCCCCACTCATTGATAACTGTCAAGCCAAGGCTTCAACGAGGGATGCAGAAAATCATCCTGAGAGCAGCATCACTCGTGGCTAAAAATGAACTACTGACCTAGTAAAGTTACAATACAGGACTACGTGCATTCTAAACAGCTAAAGCAGCATGAAAGTAGACAGTTAAGTGATATCTTAACTAGTGGATCAGATCAAAGATCTGCTGTCCTACTACATCTAGACCTGAGTGGTGCTGGCTAACTGGAGGAGGCAGTCAAAGAATATCTCCATTCTCAATGATGGCAGAGCCCAGCAGGTGGGTGCTAAGAACAATGCAAATTATTCATAACCATGTTCAACTTGAAGAGCTGAATAGATGATCCATTTTGACTTCTTTCTGAGGTCCCCACCGTCACAGAAGGCAGTCTTCAGCCAATACATTTCAGTCCATGTGATATCAAACTGTGACTGAGCACACTAGACAGCAAAGGCTATGAAATCAGACGTCCCAGTGATGGTAACAAAAACCTGTGCTCTAGAACTAGTTGCATCTTTAGCCAAGCTATTTTAAATTTAATTTAAATTTTATTTACAGCGTGGTAACAGGCCCTTCCAGCCCAATGAGTCTGCGCCGCCCATTTTAAACCCAATTAACCTACCCATATGTCTTTTGCAATGTGGGAGGAAACCCACGCAGACACGGGAGAATGTACAAACTCCTTACAGACAGCGATGGGAATCAAACCCCGATCGCTGGCACTGTAATAACGTCGTGCTAACAGCTATGCTACCGTGCCGCCCCTATTTTGATTCAGATGTAACACCAGCAACTATCGTGATGTGGAAATATGCCCTATAATGTCCTGTTCATAAAAAAAAAGCAGGACAAATCCAGTCTGGCTAATTACCACCCAAGAAATGAACTCCTAATCCTAAGAAAACTGATGGAAAGTGTCATTGACAATGCTATCAACTGACAATTGCTCTCCAATAACCTGCTCCTTAGTGCTCAATTTGGTTTTTGCCAGGACCACTCAGCTCCAGGCCTCATTTCAACCTTGGTTCAAACATGGACCAAAGAGCAGAACTGTTAGGATAAGGTGAGAGTCAATGCTGACATCAAAGCAGTATTTGACTGAATGTAGCATCAAGTGCCCAGGTAGAACTGAAGTCAAAGGGAAGACATTCCATTGGCTGGAGTCATAACTTGCACAAAGGAGGTCAATCATCTCAGCCCCAGTTACAGTTGCAGGGGTTCCTCAAGGCAATGTTTTTGTGATCCAGGCTGCTTCATCATTAACCTTCCTTTCATCATAAAGTCAGAAGTGGAAATGTTTACTGATTGCATGCATTGAATTCCATTGCAACTTTGCGGCCAATGAAGCTGTCCATGTCAACATGAAGCAGGGTGACATTCAAACTAGGGGCTGATACAGGTCCTGCTAAGCTTATGATGCCCGACTTATGCACAGCCCATACGACCGAGCATTTGGGAGACCGGCAGTGTGGATCTACTGGCTGCTGGCATCTTCTGCGCCTGGGACCTCAGTTCACGTTCACATTTCTGACTTGTGTTATGAACAGTTCACAGGAACAGAATCCTGCTGTAACCTGGGGACGACCTGTATGTGTTAAGTAATATTTGTGCCACAAAAGTGCCAGGTCATAACCATCGCCAACAACAGAGGCTTTATCCAACTAATCTTGATATTCATTGACTGTACCATCTCCAAATCCCTCACTGTTAACAACCTGAAGGTCATCATTGACCAGAAACTCAACTAGACCAGCTATAAAAATCAGTTTAGAGGCTTTGGTATCCTACAGAGAGTGACTCACTTTTCGACACCCAAAGTCTTTCCACCATGTATAAGGCATGTTAGGAGTGTGATAGAACATTCTCCACTTACCTGAATGTGTACCATACCAGCAACTCCCTAAAAAGTTAGACGTCATTCAGTCAGGACAAAACAACCTCCTTGATTGGCACCCCATCCATTAATCCAAGCACTCATGGCCTCCCACTAGTGCACATAGACTGCAGTGTGCATGACAGCTACTCGTCCAGGCTACTCCAATAGCACCTACCAAACTTGCAACTTCTTTAGCTAAGAAGAATAAGGGTAATAGGCTAATGGGAATACTGCTACCCAAGGTTTCCTTCCAAGTTGCATACCATTCCTGAATTGGAAATGTATTGCTGGGTCCAAATCGCTGGAATTCCCTCTCCTAGAGCACTGTGAGAGTACCTTTTCCAAAAGGATTGCAGTGATTCAAAAATGCAGCTCACCAGCACCTCGAGAGCAATTGGGGGTGGGCAATAAATGCTGTCTTTGCAAGTGAGGTCCAGATCCCCAAAAAAAAGATTCCTTATTTTAAAATTAATTTCAGAGCTCATGGATTTAAGAATGGAATATGGAACATAGAACAGTAGAGCACCGGACAGGCTATTTGGCCCACATAGCCGATCTTGATGCCGATCAATACTATGTTTATCATCCATATCCCTCCATTCCTTTCATATTCATGTGTCTATCTAAAAGCCTCTTAAACTGCATCAAATTGCCTGATTCCACTACTACCCCTGGTAACCCATTTCCAGGCACCTACCACTCACTGTGTACAAAAAAAAGCTTGCTCCTCTCATCGCCTTTAAACTCCCACCACCCACCCCCCAACCTTAAAAGCATGTCCTATGCTTTTAGACATTTCTACCTGGGGAAAAGAGTCTGACTGTCTATCCTATCTATGCTTCTCATAATTTTAATGACTTCTATTAGGTCTCACCTCAGGCTCCAGCACTCTAAGAAGAACAACCCAAGTTTGTCCAACCTGTCCTTGTAGCTCATCATCTAATCCAGGCAACTTCCTGGTCCACAATCTCCACATACTTCCTATAAAGGGGTAACCAGAATTGCACCAATACTCCATATTGGTCCGACTAAAGTTTTATATAGCTGCAGCATGACTTCCTTACTCTTGTATTCAACGCCCCTACCAATGAAGGCAAGCCCATCAGGCCTGCCATGTTTATTAGCCTGTCTCTTGCTGCCTTTCCTTTCAATCTTTTTTGTTATACCATCTTTTTTTGCCCTCAACCCTACCACCTTTTGCCCTGCTGCTGTAGTTCCCATCCCCCTGCCATTCTAGTTTAAACCCTTCCTAGTAGCACTAGCAAACCTCCCAACAAGGATATTGGTTCCACTCCAATTCAGATGCAAGCTCTCTTGTTCATACAGGTCCCACCTGCCCTGGAAGAGAGCCCAACGGTACATAAATCTGAAGTCCTCCTTGCTGCACCAGCTCCTTAGCCACGTTTTGAACTGCACTATTTCTCACCTCACTAGCATGTGGCATGGGTAGTAATCCTGAGATTACAACCCTGGAAGTCCTGCTTTTTAACTTTCTACCTAGCTCCCCAAAATTATTTTGCAGGACCTGATCCCTGCTCCTGCCTACGTCATTGGTACCAAATGGACCACGACCTCTGGCTGCTCACCCTCCCCTCTCAGAATGTCTTGTACCTGATGCGAGACATCCTTGACCCTGGCACCAGGAGGCAACACACCATCCTGGAGTCTCGATTGCTGCAACAGAAACATCTATCTACCCCTTACTATTGAGTCCCCTTTCACTACTGCTGTGCCTGAGTTCACCCTTCCCTTCATTGCCTCTGAGCCAGGCACAGTGTCACTGACCTGGCCACCAGTGCTGGCCTCTGAAGGGTTATCTTCCCAATCTACCCACACTCCTACCCCCAAAACAGTATTCAAAGGGGTATACTTGTTAATGAGGGGAATGGCCACAGGGGAACCCTGAGCTGTCTACCTACTCTCCTTGCTTCTCCTGGTGGTCACCCATCTATCTGTAGCCGGCACCTGAGGTGTGACCACCTCACTAAAACACTCGACTGTGATGTCCTCAGAATCCCAGCTGATCCAGAGTATGTCCAACTCCAGCTCCTTTTCCTTCACCTGGTCTGTCAGGAGCCGCAGCTGGGTGCACTTCCCACAATGTAGTTATCAGGGAGGCTGTGAGGTTCCCTGACTTCCCACATCTTGCAGGAGGAGCATTCCACTGCCATTTTATCTACACTGCCAAAGGTCACGGATTAACAGGAAAATAAGAACCTTACCTGATTCTTACCTGCTCCTCATCTGTGCCTCCTTGCCAAAGCCTCAGCTCCCTGCTCCTACACTGGCTCACTCTCACAATGGCTGTTCTGCTTGACCTTACCTTTTTATTGGATGGTGTAACATTGACTCAGATACCCCCGCCCAGCTCAAAGTTAAGTTTGACTACTGACTAAGAACTGTTTTGGGGGTGGACTGTGAAGTGCTGTGGCCAAATAGATAACCTGTTGATGATGGCCCTGTCTCTTACCGAATGGGTCATTTTCTCCTTGATGGGTTATAATATGATTAATGTGGTGACTCAGTGTTGGATGTTGAGGCCTCAGCTGTTCACAACCTATATCAATGATTTGTTTGAGGAGAATAAATATAATTGAGTAAAATTCCATTAATGTAGCATGCTTGAGACTTTGCTGCATAGACAGATTTTCTAGACTATTGGATGTTATTCCAATTAATACTTGTACATGCTTTTAATTCATTTATTTATAGTTGTTACACAGTAGTACAATTTTCCAGTAAGTTTACAGGGATGGTGGAAATGGGGCCCCAATGAGTTTCAAGGAAGCATGGGAAACAACCAGGTGAGTTTAAAGGCAGCACGGGAACTGGGGTCTGGTGTGTTCCAGGAAGCTTCTGAATTGGCACCCAGTTGGCCAGAAGACAAACCATCGAGATTTCTCTTGAGTTTAGGTGATCTCATTGAAAAATATAAAATTCTTAAGTGACTCAACGGGGCAGATGCAGGGATGCTGTTCTCCAGCTAAGGTATCTAGAACTAGAGGGTCAGAAGTGAAGTTAAAAGAATTTTCTTGACCTGTATGATAATGAGTGTTCCTGACGCATTCTCGCATCATCAGCGTCATTACCCTCCAGCACTCTTGTGCCAACGCTCGCATGTGTTGGCTAAAAATAGAAACACTTTACAGTGATATAGATGGTATAGAGCTCTGTGCCAGAGGCAGACATTTTTTGGTATTAAGAGGGATGTGGAGTCGGTTCAGGAAAGTGGGCTGAGGTAAAAGATCTGCCATAATAATGAATGGTAGAGTGGGCACAAGGGGCTAAGTGGCCTACTTCTGATTCTTGTGTTCTTCACACTGCTTGTTTATATGTCATAGTACATGTGCAATATACATCAGTTTCTGAGTGAAAGATTGTGCATATAAACTGTACTTAATGTCTGAGTCCAGTGTAAGGATACTACTCTTCTGGTCTTTGCAAAATGTGAAGATCTAAGTTGTTGTTGCTGCTTCTCCATCTACAAGCTTAGATGGCATTTCATGAAGAGGAGAGTCTGCTGTAGGCTGCAGAAATAGTAGGAAGAGTGGATCTTGTAGCTCCAAAAGATCACTGCCACGGCTATGCTTGGCTCTCATGAATTTGCTGATTTCCATTGATATAGCCCAAACATAAAGCTTAGTTATGGATGATCTTAGGCCCACAGACCACCATCACATTTCCTTTTTCTCTATTCCCATGGCCCTGTTCTCCTGGCCCTAATCTTGCAACCTGTGTTTGTTCTCTTCCAAGGCCTATTCTTCAGGTTGATTTTCCTATCTACTTTCCTCTTCATCTTTTCCCTGAGTCCAAAGCTTGTTTCCCCACCTGTCTTCATCCTCTCTGCCAGGCTGTCAAGCACCAACCTCTTTTCCCCTAAACTCTGGTCTCCCTAGACTGAAGAGCAAGTAGATGAAAACAGCCGAACATGCAACACCTTTAAAACTATGGTACTCAGCTTATCTCTTATTAACAGTACCTATTATTCTTTAATCCAAACGTACAGTCCTCTTCTTCAGCTATCAGTTTAATTTTAATAATGAAAAATTTGCTTGCAACATCCAGTCATGAACTTCAATTTTATTTAAATTTCAGTTCCACAATGGCAATGCAAACACGAGCTGAGGAGAACACTGCAGCTGAAGAGGAAAATTTCGGGCCACAAGCTATATCACGTTTGGAGGTAATTCTCTTCTGAGCAATTCACTTTCAATCCCTGTTTGACTCTCTCCAATAGTTCGAAAGAAATATTGAGCAGTATTTGTTAAGTTTGAAGCACTGGTAATAGCTTCTTGAGAAATTCGCTTTTAAACCAACTCTTTTCTCATGTGGCCTTTGTTTGTGCTGATATCAGTGTGATTGTTTTTATTTCATTTCTGGATTTGTTGTCTGTTTTAGCAAATTAATCAGGCTATAATGGCTTGGTGTAGGTGCCATCTTCGCTCCCTACCAGATTGTCACATTTTGTAAGTTAAATATAGCCACACCACTGGTATTGGTATCCATTGCTGAATGTGACTTGACCACATTAAGCATTATTGTTCCTCTTTCTCCAACCAAACAAAGCTAATGATTGTATTGGAGCACTGGGTCAACTGGAGACTGATTCACTCATGTCTAACTGCCACATTAAATACCTTTTTCTATCGCATTCACAGTCCACACTGGTCATTTGTCTTGTAGCTGTGCCTGATATCATGCAGACCATCTTGATATATACTCCAAAAGAGAAATTAACAGGATCCATAACTCAAGATTAAGGGGAGTGACTTAGGAATCAGATACTTCAGACCAGGATGTGAATTTCTTTATCAGAGGGAATGTCTTGGGACCACAAAGTCCTCAGAAGGAAGAGTGACCTGAAGTGCAAATACTTCCCAGTCTGGGGGGAATGGCTTGGGGTACACATACAGCAAATCGGTGATTCGGGATCCTTGTGTTCAAGATCAGGCAGAGTGACTTGGGATTCTTATATGCTAGACTGGGAAATGTCTCAGCACCCACATACACTATATTGGGGAGATTGCGTGGGAAAGAGTGAAGTGTGGCAATTTTTGGGGTGGACCATCACCCATGAAAGGAACAGGCGGCAAGCAAATGGAGAGCAGGACGTGATGGAGTGTGGTGTTGAGGAAGTGGTTGTGAGTGGAGAATGTCTCAAGTTATTTATTTGAACCTTCAGAAAGCATTTGATAAAGTCAATCTTTGTAGGAAAGTGCTAGCTAGAGTTGTAGTCCATGGAAATAGTCATAGTCGTACAGCACAGAAACGGGCCTTAGAGCCCACCACATCCATACTGACACTTTTTGCCCATCTATACTAATTTCATCTGCCCTCATTAGGTCTGTATCCTTATGAGCTTGCCTATTCAAGTGCCTGTATTAATTACTCTTAAACATTGTGATTGTTTCTGATTATACCACCTCCTTTGGCTGCACATTTCAGATATCAATCACTCTGTGTTTCACAAAAAAACATTCCCCTCAGGTCCCCTTTAACCTTTTTCCTTCCTCTCACCTTAAATCTAAACCCTCTTGTTTTTGATACTCCCAAGCATGAGCAAAAGATTTTGATCATCTACCCTACCTATGTGCCTTGTAATTTTATGTACTTCTATCAGGTTACCCTTCAGCCTCCTTTGATCCAGGGAAAACAAGCCCAGCATACTCGATCTTTCCCATAACTGAAGTCCAGGCAGCATCCAGTCAATCTCCTTTGGACTCTCTTCAGTGCAATCATATCCTTCCTGTGGTGTTGCAACCAGAACTATACTCCCAAGTGTGACCTAACCAGTATTTTGTAAAGTTGCTACATAACTTGTTAACTTTTTTACCTTCTATATCCTGATCTATGAACGAAAATATGCCACGTGCCGCCTTCACCACCCTATTTACCCTGTATTGCTGCATTCTGGGAAGTGTGGACTTGAACCCCAAGGTCTTTCAGTTCGTCAACATTCCTTAATGCCCTAATATTTACTGTATATGTCCTATCTCTCTTTGACTTCTGCTCATCTTTCCATCTGATCTACATCCTTCTGCAGCCTTCGACAACTTTCCTTGCCATCCACAAGACTATCAACTTTCATGTTATCCACAGACTTATTAATCATACCTCCCACATTCACATCTAAGTTGTTACTATATATCAAAAACATAAAAGATCCCAGCACTGATTACTGAGGTATGCCACTAGTCACAGACTTATAATCAGAAAAGCATCCCTCCACTACCACCCTCTGCCTTCTATCATTTTGGATCTAATTAGTCACCTAGCGTTGGATCCCATGTGCCTTAACCTTCTGAACTAGTCTACCGTGCAGGACCTTGTCAAATCCCTTACTAAAGTCCATATAGACATAATCTACTGTCCTCCCTTCATCAATCATGTTAGTTACCTCAAAAGAAAAGAAACTAACTTATTTGTCTGAAGATGGTAGGATTGATGGATAGGTGGTTGCATTGGCTAGACTAGAGGTCATAGAGTAATACAGCACGGATACAGGCCCTTTGGCCCAATGAGTCCATGCCAACCACGGTACTCACCCAGCTAGTTCCAAGTTCCTGTGTTTGGCCAATACCCCTCTAAGCCCCAACCCTGCATGCATCTATCCAAGTGCTCCCTAAATGATACCTCACCACCCTCTGTGTGAACAAGTTGCTCCTCGGGTCCCTTTTAAATCTTTCCTCCTCACTCTAAATCTATGCCCCCCAGTTTTAGACTCCCCTATCCTGGGGGCATATATGTTTAAAAGTATCCTGCAAAGATCAATCATGGTGGGCATTCACTGTACATCATTTAATGACTTAGATGATTAAATAGTCCCTGGGTCCAAGTTTGCTTATGACAAAAGATAGGCTGCTGTGTACTTGGAAATATTAGATTACAGAGGGATAATCGATGGGAGGAAGACTGGCAAAATTTTTTTTCAAATCTGAGATTATCAACTTGAGACCCTGAAAGGATTGAACCAAATACTTTCTCCATGCTAAGTGGTAGGTCCAAACACATTGGAGATTTCATGTTCATAAATTATAAAAAATGCCATGCTGTATGCAGAGAATGTTCTTCAAAGGTAAGATTAACAATATTCTGGAAAATCATGGCTGGTGCTAATTAATGGGACTAGTGGTCCAAGGAAATGTTAATATTTCTTATAAATGGAGAAATAGCAGGAGTTAAAGTGAGATTGCTTATATACTGTATGTAAAAGTGATAGTAGAGCTAGAGATAACCAGCCTGGGAGCTGTTCATTTTTGTGGGTTGAGTTCTGTTATCGTCAGTTCTACCTCATTTCACAATACATGTACAAATGAACAAATTAAAATAGTTGGCCAACTTTTTTCATTTTGTTTGGAATATAAAGCAGATCAATATACTGACCACTGAGTGAGAAGTAGTAACAGTGGTGTTCATTATCTTTCGGAATTGGCTGATCAGTTGCATTGTGGAATGAAAACTAATCCACTTTTTACACCAAATTGTAGAATGTTGATAAGGTACATTTTAGGTTTAAAAACTGAATTTGTTTGTAATTGTTCAGGACATCAACTTTATCCAAACAAGAATCATTCATTATTGTTGGCCACTTTTTTTGTGGCCAACATTAATGAGTTATTCTGTGTTTGGATAAAGTTGATGTCCTGAACAACTTGCAAACAAAATAAATTAAATTCAGTAGAGAAAATTGCATGTTCCAGTGGAAGCATGTTGAATTATTTAGGCCTAAAACTGCTCAGTGCCATTGGAGTTAAAACAGCTTTGTGAATCACCCAGTCTTGATTACGTTAAGAGTGAGAACTTAAATTATGGGATTCACTGAACAATGTTATTTCCCTGTATAATGCCACGCTAAAACTGACTTTTTCATATTAAAGTGAAGCTAACTTTGTTTCAGATGTGTTGCAAGTTCATGCAGTTCTCAGTGTGTAGTTCTCCAATTTCTGCTGCCAGATCTTAAACAGGGTCACTGATGACCTGACTGAAGGAAATCCTACATTACACAAATTTTTCCATACATTTTTGAAACCTTTTTCAAGATAGTAACAATAAAATGTTTTGTGGTGTTCATTAATGACTGGATACAATATATATTCCAGTGGTTTAATCTTGGAAAGTGTTATGGTAAATATTTGATGAAATGAAAGAATTCTATCAAGTGTATATAGAGTGATATGATATGGGTACTTGTAAGCGGATGTTTCTGACTTACGGTGAAATCAGCCTATGAACTGTTCTCAGAAACAGAACCCCTGCATAGTGCAGGGACTGTGTGTACCACAATACAAGTACCAAGGGTGTGCTGCTACTAAATGAAAAGATGCTCTATTGAAGAGTTGTGAGGGGGTAGGGGCAGTTGGGAGAGTGCTTTCAAGGGATAGGACCGATCTGGTCAGACTTGGAGAGTGCCTGCAGGAGGCACGTTCCTTATGCAAGGGGGCTGTGAAGGCCATCCAGACATGTAGCCAGATGCTTCTGGTAGAAGATTGCCTGAAAGGTCCCTGTAAGAACATGCATGCAATCTTGGAAAGTCTGCATTGCAGGAAAGTTCTTGCAGCCGCTTAACCTTCTACTATGGAATGAAACAAAATACATCATTGCTTCTCCTTTGTAGAGTTTGGGGGACCTCCTTAATATCCACATGAAGTGAGATTTAAGATTGCAAGAGATCCTAGATTTCAGAGGACAAAAATTGCAGTTCAGATATTGACCCATTTAAATAGCATGACTTCAGAGGAAATGGGGCTAATAATTGGGTCTTCTAGGAGTAAATAAGAACTGTCACTTTTCAGAGCCAGAGGTTGGAAATTTTCCTGCAGTTGCATTTTGCATGTTGTGACATTGTTGACATAATTTGAGGATACTTACACTGGATTGCCAAGGAGTACAAGAATCCAGCCAGAAATGAGGAGATGAATTTCCCTATGGAGAAAGGGGGAAATAATTTGTGTCAGGAAGCAGGTGTGGAGAGAGCAACAGAGTCATCATTTTTAGTTGGATGACTTTCATTACTAACAATTGTTAAAAGTCATCAATCAAAAATATTGGCTGTGTTTCTGCTCACATTTCTGTTCATCATTCTGAATGATGAAAGTCGTCAACTGGAAGTGTTGATGCCATTTCTTTCGGATGCTGCCAACTTGAGTATTGGAATGGTAATGGTATCAACAAAGTTATGCGTGAATTGGATGGATTATGGTAAGACTGGTGAAAGGCATTGTTAAATATTTGAAAGCAAATGGTTTTGATTTTTGGAGCTGGTATGTGGGCAAAAACTCAACCTGAGGTTAGATGCGACATCAATGTTGCAAACAATTTTGTTCAGTCTTAGACTATGGTAAAGGAAATGAATGGCTGCGGTGGCTAGAGGTCAGAGCTTGAGGTAGGGATTGAGATGGTGGCTCAGTGGTATTTACTATGGAAATATTGCTCTTATCCAACCTTGAGTATGTAATGTGAACAATTTAGAGGAAATAGAGGTGATTTTTTTTTAATTTGGGGTTCTTTATTCTGCATCATCTTACTACCTTTGAAACTTGACCAAATAACAATATGGAAGAACAACTTCAAATTTCGGTTGAAGTAATTGTACAGCATTTCTCTTATCCAACATTGCTGCATGTGCATCTAGTCATCCTAAGTTCCTACCAACTGGAGAATCATTGGATCATTCAATATGCCAGGCATTGCATTGCTCTTTCTGGAATCATTTGAATTTAGAGACCACCCAGAGTTTGCACTTGTATAGCCCTTTTGATGACACTTTACAGACAGTGAAGTAATTTTAAAACATAGTGACTGTAAAGCAGGAAACAAAACAAAGTCTCACAAACAGAAATTGATGATGACCAGATGGTAACTTGTTTGTTGCAATATTTGTTGAGATTAAAGCATTGATCAGGATATTGGGGAGAATTTCACTCCTCTAGGAAATGGTATAAGGGAATCTTGCTTCTGAGAGTAAACGCTAGGCCTTTGACATAAACGATGGTACTTACGGCTTGGTAATATTCCCTTCGTGCCACACAGTGACAGCCCAGATTAACTAATTATTATTCAGGTGAGGATGCTGTCTCAAGTGGCAAATTACTCAAAACAGATGGACTGACTCATTCTATTCTTTGTGTAAGGATCTTAAATAAAATGTATTCTTTTCCCCATTTTTCTGAGACCGTATAACCATTTCAAAATTTGGCATTAATTCATAATCCAGTACATATTGACAAGTTGGTCAGTATGGACTATTGCAGTGAAAGAAAGAAAATAAAACTTGCATTTTCGTAGCATTTTTCACCTCCTTGGGACAAGTCAAAATTAATTGCAGCCAAATAAATACTTTTCACATTTATTCTGTCATTTTTGTAAACTAATACAACAGATAATTTGCACTCTTTAAGTTTGTCAGATAGCATTATGTCTTGGTGGTAGTGGGGGAAAAAAACATATTGGCCAAGATGCTTTTCTTCTGTGCATAGTGCTTTAATTCATCTGAGAGATGACATCTGTCAGTATTGCACACACTGCATCAACCTGGATGATGTGATTTTATATACAGGACACACTTTCTGACTTTGCTTGGCTCAGGGGTGATACTCTTTCCTTGGTCGAATGCTGGGACCAAGCCACCTTGAATTATGGGAATGCCTTTATTTTTAACCTATGTTGTATTATGTACTTAAAAGTTGTGAAGGTGTTTAATCCAATACCATTAATCTCTCGAGTGAAACAATCAAAATTGTTTCTTTGTATCCTTTGAAGATTAAAGAATGTAGGCTTGATGTTTGCTGTAGATGAATATCTGATTCCAAACAAAGTTTCTTTCCTCACGCAGATTCTGTCACCAAGACAGCAACTTTTCTGCAGTGTTGATCATCTTGGGCTCTGTCTAACCCCTCTGCTGCTGAGACCCTATTCTGTGCCACTTTTATTTTGAGGCAGTCTTCTCATATTGACCTAGAATCTTAGAGTTGTCATGGCAGAGCAGGTGGCCATTTAGCCTATGGAGTCGAGGCAAAAACTATCCAGACTATCCAATTCACTGGTTTTGTACTGTGCATGTTATTTATGAACTCTGGCTCCTATATCCTTTACTAATCATGTTCTGTAACCTTCAAAGATTTAAGATTTAAAGATGTACCCAGGTCATTCTGTTCCTTTTAGAATCCCATTTCACCTTTATTGTCCTTTTGTTCTTTGCCAAAACGTACCACTTCACATTTCACAATATTAAGTTTCATTTCTTCATCCAGAAATAGTCTGGATGGCAGGTGAGTGCATGAGGTCCAATGCCTTAACTCAAACTTCTGCAACAATTTTGTGGGGATAAGCTTTGCCAACATTGAGGTTAAACTGAACACACTGAAATTACCAGGTATCTTATTGCACTGTTTGTTTTTTTTTGGAACATGTGTCCCTTTTGCCATTTTTGCAGTCCACAGGCACTTGCCTTCTATCTGCACTGGACTGGAAGATTACCCTTCTACCCTTTTACCATGTTGCAATTTCTACCCCTGACCACTCAATTCCCTTGGCAACAGACCAGGTAAAATTTACTTTAAACCTATCTAGCCTATTTAATAGCTCATCAGTTATAATCCCGTCCACTCTATCCATCCATTTTCTCCGTCTGCACAGGTAGTGATTTACTTGAGAATGTTGCTGTTTGTCCTTGCACATTCACCCTCACCTGTACTTTCATTGACCTCGGCTCCGCCAGGCAGAACAGAGAGCTGTGAGATTTTAAGTTCCCATTCGCACCTTAAGTTGGATCTATAGCTGTAACTCGTCTGCCTAATAATTATTATTTTGCTCAGTTGTACTCTAAAATGCAAAGAGTTTTTTCTTGCTCATCCTGTTTCTACATGTGCCAATCACTGTTGTATTCACCAAGCCCTGCTCTCTCAGGCTTTCTGCCTTAGCCCCTTACTCACTACTCTTCACAGTTGTATTTTCCTGCCCTGGATTCCATTTTATCTATTTTCTTCTGCTTGGTGTCTATCTTGTTTTGTGCACTTTGGATTTATTAGTGCTGTATAAAGGTATGTAGTTGGCTTATGCTATTTGATTCAGCATTCAATTGCAGGACATGGATTCTGGGGAGATTATTTCAGTGAAATTGAACGGTTTTTACTTCTGTTTGCAGCAATGTGGGATCAGTGCTAATGATGTGAAGAAGCTTGAAGAGGCTGGTTTCCATACTGTGGAGGCAGTGGCCTATGCCCCAAAGAAGGAACTGCTAAATATCAAGGGTATCAGTGAAGCTAAAGCAGAGAAGATTCTGGTAAGAGTGGAAGTAAATCTATTAATTACACAATTTTTAAGTGAGATGAGAAAAAAAGCTCCTTAGATCCTGACTCGTGACCTGTTTGCAGCTTAAAATATAAGCAATTTTAGGACTCTGCATCAGCATTTTATGTAGTTTTCAACTTACTTGCTGCCTCCAGAAAAAATTAAGGTTGGCATAAGCTTAATATAAAAATTAAACTGAGATAGCTCATTAACTTTTAAATTTCCTGCTTGAGTTTTATTCATGTCCTCTTATAATTTGAGACATATTTGCATATGGTAGAGTGTAGACGATTATTGTAAAATGTGTGAACCTGGTCTGAATTAAATGTTTAAAACCATTTTAGTGAGCTTAAACATAATGCATCAATATTTGGCCGCCTTCTGTAAATTTACATTCTATAATTAAGCAGGCTACAATTTCTCTTTGATAGAAGTTTTCTACAAGTAGATCTGTAACCTACAATTTACTGTTTCTATGGTACCAGTCAAAAAAAGATTAACTTTCCGACTTTCAATTTGATGCTTGCAACTCAAGAAAGCAGCTAAATTGAAAGAATCTCTTAGTTAACATCATAGATTTCTGTGCTGTCAACATGAACCTTAGACAATGGAATTGTTTGTACAAATGTTGGGATCAGGGCAATTAAGACAAATGAAGCAAAAGGACAAGGGTTCAGTGTAAGTAGATGCGGGGCAGGAGAAATATAGGAGATAATTTGTTTATATCTTTATAAGGTACTGAAGGTTCCTCTGGGACATGGAAAGCCACTTCCTTTTAACGTGTACTCAGTAGCCAATCCCATATAATCTGATATTTTGAGTTTGACTGCAGTTGGCTTCTCAAATGGTGTGTATCTGAAATGTATGCTGCAGAAGAATGTCCAGAAATACAACCTAGTTAAACATGAGTAGATCATGTCAACATCTGTTGGCTTTATGAATGTCTGAATGAGCTCTTTTATTTCTGGATACAGCAAATTATATTATATTTAATGAGTTCTATAAATGGATTCTCATTTATCTATTTTCTGATCTTGTTGATTTCCAATAGAGAGGAAGGCCTTTTGCAGAGTTACAATTTTGGGGATCGTGATGTATTTAACCTCTGAGCTGGATGATGTTTCCCAGTATCTAAACCAGCTAAATCTGTGAGAGCTATTGATCAATTAATAGGATCGAAAATGACAGACTGGTCCAAAAACAAAACATCATAGAAAAAGAAAAGTGAGCCAACAGAAAATGCTCAAAATAGACAACTGGTCAGGCAATGGAAAGAGAACCACTGTTAAGTGTTCCAGCTCGATGCCCTATCTTCAGAATTAGAAAAAGTTACATCACTGCTGAACAAAATTAAGGGGCAGAGAAGGTTGGGTGAAGGGAAAGGATGGGATGGTGCAAAAGAGGAGGAAACTAAAGTGATAGTCTGTAAAAGAGTCAAAGTGAAGAACGATGGTTGAAAGCAACAGGCGATGGCAATATGATGAGCAAAAAAATAAATCATTGGGTGAAAATCAAACAAAAACTGCAGATGCTGGAAATCTAAAACAAACCAGAAAATGCTGGAAGTACTCAGCAGGTCGGGTCACAATTGTGGGAAGGGTTTTCTATTTTTGTTTGAAATAAATTGTTGGTCTTGTCCTGTTTCATTGCTGTAGCCTTTTGGTTAAGTTAAATTTGTTTATTATTGTCACATGTACTGAGGTACAGGTAAAAAGCTTTGTATTGCATGCCATCCATACAGATCATTTCATTACAACAGTGCATTGAGGTAGTACAAAGGAAAACAATAACAGTGCAGAATAAAGTGTTACAATTTCAGAGAAAATGCAGGCAGACAATAAAGTGCAAGGCCATAATGAGGTAGATTGGGAGGTCAGGAGTCCATTTTATTGTTCTAAAGGACTGTTCAATAATCTTATAACAGCAGGATAGAAGCTGTCCTTGAGCCTGGTGGTACATGCTTTCAGGCTTTATCTTTTGCCCGATGGGAGGTGGGAGAAGAGAATGTCTGGGGTGGGTGGGGTCTTTGATTATGCTGGCTGCTTTACCGAGGCAGAGAGAAGTCGAGGCAGAGTCCACGGAGGGGAGGCTGGTATGCTGAGCTTGTCCACAACTGCAGTTTCATGCAGTCACTGGCAGAGTAGTTGCCATACCAAGCCTTGATGCATCCCGATAGGATGCTTTCCATGGTCCATCTATTAAAAATGGGTGAGGGTCAAAGGGGACATGCCAAATTTCTTTAGCGTCCTGAGGAAGTAGAGGCGCTAGTGCACTTTCTTGGCTATGGCAACAATCTGGTTGGACCTGGACAGGCTATTGTGATGTTCACTCCCAGGAACTTGAAGCTCTCAACCCTCTCGATTTCAGCACTGTTGATATAAGCAGGAGCGTGTTTGCATATCACTAGGCTCTCTCTCTCTCCTTTCTGTACTTCGACTCATCATTATTTGAGATTCAGCCCACTATGATGGTGTCATCTGCAAACTTGCAGATGGAGTTAGAGGAGAATCTGGCCACATAGTCGTGTGTGTTTAGGAAGTAAAGAAGGGGGCTGAGGACGTAGCCTTGTGGGGCACCAGTGTTGAGGATAATCGTGGTGGAAATTTTGCTGCCTATCCTTACTGATCGTGGTCTGTTGGTCAGGAAGTCAAGAATCCAGTTGCAAAGTGGGGTGTCAAGTACCATGTCCAGGAGTTTGGAGGTGAGTTTGCTTGGAATTATAGTATTGAAGGCAGAACTGTAGTCAATAAGCCATAGTCTAACATAGGTGTCTTTACTGTCCAGATGCTCCAGAGATAAGTGTAGGGCCAGGGAGATGGTGTCCGTCGTGGACCTGTTTCCGTGATAGGTGAATTGCAGTGGGTCAAGGTTGTCTGGGAAGCCGGAGTTGATGCGTGCCATGACCAGTCTTTCAAAGCACTTCATGATGGTGGATGTTAGAGCCATAGGACGGTAGTCATTAAGGCATGTTACTTTATTTTTATTGGGTACCGGCATGATGGTGGTCTTCTTAAAGTGGGTGGGAACCTCAGATTGAAGTAGGGAGAGGGTAAAAATGTCTGCAAATACCCCCATTGGTTGATCTGTGCAGGATCTAAGGACACAGCCGGGGACACTCTCTGGAAGACTGATCTGATGTCTGCAATGGTGATTGTGGGTTCAGGACCATCGAAGGCTGAAAGGGACATTCCATTCCCCTTCTGTTCAAAATGTGCATGGAATGCATTAAGCTCATCAGGAAGGGATGCACTGTTGTTGGCGATGCTGCCCAGCTTTGTTTTGTAGCCTGTTATTAGCATGTAACCCCTTCCACGACTGGAAAATGGTCTGGGACTCTATTTTGGACTGGTGTTGTCTCTTGGTATCCCTGATAGCTTTATGGCGGTCATATTTCAATTTTTTTTTGTATATGTCAGGGTTACCTGATTTGAAAGCCACAGTCCTGGACTTACTGGAGTGGATCTCCTAGTTCATCCATTGCTTCTGGTTTGAGAACACCCAGATTGACCTCTTTGGTATATAGTCCTCTACACACTTGCTGATAATGCCTTGTATCCCTTTTGTTATTTCATTATTCCTACCTAATGGAATCCTTAATTTTATTCTTTGTTTACCCTCTCTCTGTGCTTGCTTAAAACCTGCTATATTGTCAGACTCTGACAAAAGATTATTAATAGAAACATTAACTATTTCTCTTTCCATAGGAGATGTCTGACTTGAGTATATTCAACGTTTTGATTATATTACTGGTAGCCTGGGAATTGAGATTCTTTTCATCAATTTCTTGAATTATCTAGGCGCAATGTGCCAACAGTTATGACAGCCCTGACTTGATGAGCATTCAGGATCTTGTGTCTCTGATGTGATGCATCACTTTAACTGATTATATTCCTTATTGGCCTTGTGCTCATGTTAGTTTGAGAAGTATGCCCCTAAACCTTGGCTCTTGCTAATTTATGTCTGACTGTCTAGAATTTGACAAGAGGTTAGGTGCAAAAAAGAAATTAATATGCTGATTTCCTAGCAGCTTATCTTGGTAAGTCCTAAATGTACTGATTTTTTTTAATGCATCAGGCTATCAGAAACAATATCTCTGTAAAAACATTGACTTGAAAGAATTTATGGATTAGCAGATAGATGGATTAGTTTTAGAATGAGTTTTAGGATTGTTGGACCCAAAGTCTTTTTCCATTGCTGAAATTCTTGCATCTGCATGCCTTTTACTCTCAAGTTCACAGTTGCTGCACACAGAACAGGCGCTTCAGTTCGTATTTAGTTTTGATTCTGACTTGAGCCAACAAAATAAAAGAAGAACTTTAATGCATGTAGCATCTTCAACATGCTAATAATTCCCCAAATGCCTCTCAGCCAATAAAATATTGTTGAAATTTAATCATTTTTTTTCAAGGCAACAAAATAACTAAGTTTCATACAACTATGGCCTACAAGCAGAGAGTTCATGTTGTTGGTGTTAAAAATGTTCTCAATGCATGCCATTTCAGCATGCCCTATCGTGCTTGCTTTGACAGCATTATTCCTGAATTTGAATTATCTACTCCCAGCTCGCCAAACAAATATGACTAACTTTTTTTTGATTTCATAATCCCAGTTGTCTCCATGGATGTACAGCCCCTTTATATCTCCAGTGTAGTCTCCAAACTTGCTGTTTCGTTGAAGGCCATACTGAACCTCTCGCTTTTCAGTCTGAGGTTCCCATCTGCTTCAAAAAGGCATGTTGAACAAATCATGTACAGGAGCGAGATAGGACACCTGGTTGAGTGGTGCTGCAACAACAACCTCTCACTCAACGTCCGTAAAACTAAAGATTGTTGAGTTAAGGAAGGGGAACATGCACCAGTCTACATTGGGGTACCGGGGGTGGAGAGAGTCAGCAGCTTTAAATTCCTGGGAGTTAACATATCAGGTGACCTGTCCTGGGCCCAGCACGTACAGTAAATACAATCACAAGGAAGTCAAGCCAGCGTCTCCACTTTCTTGGGGGGTGGTCAAGGAAGTTCGGCTTGTCACCAAACACTAACAAACTTCTACAGATGTACTGTGGAAAGTATCCTGACTGGTTTCATCATGATCTGGTATGACAATTTCAATGCGCAGGAACGAACGAAGCTGCAGAGAGTAGTGGACTCAGCTGTTGGCATCATAAGAACATCCTTCCCCACCATTGGTAGTATCTACAGGAGGTGCTGCCTCAAGAAGGTAACCTGTATCGTCAAAGGTCCCCACCATCCGGACCATGCCATCTTCTCACAGCTACCGTCGGGCAGGAGGTACAGAAGTCCCACACCAGACTCAAGAACAGCTTCTTGCCTTCAACCATTCAATTCTTCAATCAATTGGCACAACCCTAATCACTACAGTTTAGCAACACTATGACCACTTTGATCACTTTGCACTAAAATAGACTTTTATTTGGTCTAATTCTTTCTTGTAAAATGTGTGTATAATTTATGTTTTTCTTGTGAATGTTGTGTCTTTAATGCTATGTGTTTGTGATACTGCTGCAAGTGAGTTTTTCATTGCACCTGTGTATACATGTACTTGTGCGTATGAAAATAAACTTGACTTTGGCAAATTGCTCAGTTGCAAGAATCAAAAGATAATGGTTGACAGCTGTTTTGTTGACAGATGGTTTGCAGGAATTACACAGTACACGGTCCCTTCTATTTATAGTATATGTGAATGATTTAGTCTTAACTGTAGGGGACACAGTAAAGAGATTTTCACGTGATTGAGGGGAAAAGGGCCACCTGGTTGACAATGAGGAGGAAAGTAGACTACAGGAGAATATTTATGGACATTGTTTTCATAATGGTGGAAAATGGAATTAAATCCAAATCAGTGTGAAAGAATGTGTTTGAGAAAAAGCAGGAAGTCAAAAGAAAACAGTAATGAAAGGATGCTAAGGTATATGGAAGGCATAGAAGCTTGGAGTGTATGTCCACAGATCTCCATACAGCTATCTAGGCAGTTCTATATGGTAATCAAAAAGACATACAGGGTGCTGTCTTTTATTGGCAGAGGTATAGAATATGGGAGCAAGAAGGTTGTGCTGGAACAATATACAACTATGGTTAAGCTAAAGCTTGGGTATAGTGTACAGTTCTGGTCATCACATTACAGGAGAGATGTGATTGCAGTAGATTCAGAGGAGATTTATAAGTATGTTGCCAAGGCTGGAAAATTTAACCTTTGAGGCAAAGCTGTATTCTTAACGATGCATTTATATTGACTTGTATCACCAAAGTTCTTTTGTAGCCGGTGAAGAACTTTTGAAATATAATCTAAGAAAAGCAGTATTGATTAATTAAACAGCAATGTGATGGCAGCCAGGATAACCTATTCTATTGATTTAGACAGACACTTAAATAGGCAATGCATGGAAGGATGCAGTCCTAATCAGGGCAATGGGGTTAGTATAGTTGGGCAAGAAGGTCGGCATGGATGTGCTTATGACACTGACTCTATGACGCAGATTAAGCAATAGATATTGACTTGGGACACCAAGTACTTGTTGTGGGATTTTCTATGACCAAAGAGAGGGCCCGTGGAGTCTGGTGCAAAGCATTGCACTGTTCAAGACTTTAGTAAAGCATCATTCTAAATCTTTTTGCGTGAGCCTTTAGATTGAGATTTGAACCCATAATCTTCAGATTCGTATAAGGGCGCTAACAAATGACTCACGGCTGACGATTTCTATGTTATTGACTGGGCTGACAAACATCAAGTAAATATGAGTGAATATTGAATAAAAACATCAACAAAAATTAACATCTAGCTCTTGTTTTTGTTAAGTGTTATGACCCTACAATAAATGGCAATTAGTAAGCATCAATTCACTGTGGGGTGGTGATTACTCCTCACAATGAGGAAAATCATGTTATTGATATTTAAAATTTGTTTCTGTAAGAAGCACATCATGTTGGCTGCAACTCAATTATTTAACTTTGTTTCCAGGTTCCTCACCATTTCTCCTATGCAGTCTAATCATCTTCTAAATCATTTGTGGAAATGCTTGTCTACCTCTTTGAATTTCCAAGTTTATGAAATAGCCAGTCCCATCTTTAACAGCTCATTGAAAATGCAATACTGATTTAATTAGAAAATGTCCCAAAACCCCATAATACACAAAATGGGAACCTGACTGACTGACCGATGCTGACGAGCCTTGACTCTGTGTTAGGTTTGCGTTAGAGACATATCAAAAGAAATCAGACTAGGTTTGGAACAATAGTAAACCAATTACCAAAATACTTTATGGGTTTCCTTAGTGATCTGAATATGAGGTTGGCTTTGACCATTGGTAACCCTTGCTTAAGACAAGAGTTTTTGTCCAGAACGTAAACACATAATTTAGCTTGAATGTTTGGTGCATCAAAGCTTCTCTTTATGTTGCTCCTTTATAAGAAGGAACACATCCAAGATCTTTCAAAGAAACGTCATCAGAAGTAAATTGACAATCTCAGACAATTTGTAGGTTTCTAACCACAAACTTGAGTTAAATAACTTGGGTCTAAGTTGCCAATCCCATTTTCTGTCAAGCATTCTGTTATCATTTACATCAATTTTGTGTTTCCACATCCAAGTGTTAGCTTCTATTGCCTTTTTTTTGTCACTATTCTCTTCTAAATCCTAATGTGGAAATCTTTGTTTTTGCTCATTTCCTTGGTTGTATGTTTACATTCATCCTCAGTACAAATTCGAGTGAAGAATCATGAATTTGAAATATTAATTATGTTTCTGTCTTTTTGGATGCTACCGAACCAGTTGAGTATTTGCATATTATTTTTTGTTTTAAATTATTTGTACAATACAGTAGTATCAAATTTTCTGTGCCTGTTCATTCAAAATGCTAACAATTCGGTTCTGATGAAGGGTACTTGACTAAAAATGTCAACTGTTTTTATCTCCTCTGCAGCTTGATTTTTTTTCTGTCATTCTCTGCTTTTGTTTCAGGTTTCTGGTAACTGCATTTCTTTTCCCCCCCAAGATCATCAGTATTTTGCCTTTTAAAATACTTCATCAATTTCTTTTTGGAAGTTGTATTAAATCTGCTTACACTCTCCTCTCATGCAATGTGTTCCTTAGTTCCCATCTGGTTTGTTTGCCAGCTCTCAAATCTGAGATTTGTGGTACCTGACCTTCCTATCAGTAGAAATGATTTCTCCTTGCTTTATCAGAAGATCTAATTATTTTGAGCACTTTTGTTAAAACTCTTTTCAGACTCCTCCTCTTGAAAGAGAAGCTACTATAGTTAACTGGTTCACCTTGTTGTTAGTAAGGCCTTGTCAGCAAGTACATTGTTGTCTTTGCAAACATCACATGGACTAGATTACAGTTTTGGAGAAATTCAATAGATGTGCAGTGTTTTGTGGGATGCTGCCTTATTACCATTAATTGCACACATTTTTCTTGTTGTGAGAATCTAGCCTTGTTACTCTGAGCCTAGGCTTTGACATTGCCTGGGTTGGTAATGTTGCCCTTATCTAAAAAAAAATGCAGCCTGTACAAAATACAATACCGATTTCGTGACTGGGGAATATTTTAAGTATTACAAGTGCATGAACCCATGTTTAATAGTCCAATGAGGATGTTTTATTCTAAGAGAGCAGCTCTTGGAAGTCATATTAAACTTTGAGTGGTGATGTATGGTGCTAGCACAGTCAATAAATGCATGATCCTATCACGGAAACAAAATACACCCAGGAGCAGAATGCTATTGTTAAAAGTGGTATCTTATCAGATTTTGGATTTGGAATAAAATTTTTTGCCCCTGGAAACATGGATATAGAAATCTGATTTCTGGATTTAATTAGGATCTTAAGGGTAATTCTGTTCCTGTGGTAGTTAATGTTTAGTGAGGCTGGTAGAATTGGGTACTTTTGTATTTATAACAAAATTGTAGCATTTATGAACACTTAATCAAACAAAAAAAACGCTTGAGGTCAAATTTAAGTGTCTTCCAAAAATGTACAACTGTTCCTTAGTCACGTCTTTGTTTTCTTCTTTAGGCTGAGGCAGCAAAACTTGTACCAATGGGATTTACTACTGCTACAGAGTTTCATCAGAGGCGCTCAGAAATCATCCAGGTCACTACGGGGTCCAAGGAACTTGATAAACTTCTACAAGGTGTATATTAATTTTTGAAAATTTGTGTATTGAAATAGTAAGGTGAATTGTATGTTTTGGACAGCCTCTATTCAAACAGGAGAATCAAAGTTGACATATTTGTTAAGAGTCCTTTTAGATAGATTAGGCGAGTCCTCCTTTAAGACTTGCTCATTATATAAAAATCATCAGTCAAGTTTGGTTTACTATCCTATCTCTCTATTTTGTTGATTAGTGCCCAGAAATCTATGGTCTTAGTCTTGTGTTCATACAAAAATTCTGCAGTCTTGTGCAGTATTTACTGTGCATGAATTGGTTGCCCCATGTTTTGAATTTTATATGAACATACTTTGTAAGTGCATCACTGCTAAGCAGTGGCCTGAGATCATCAAAGGAAATTTAAATGCAGCTTTTTCTTTATGGTTTATGATCTACTGGCCTTGTGGTCCTTCAGCAGTAATATTTACCTTGATGAGCTACAAATCTCACAATTTTAGAAACTGTAGTATGTTTAGAAGGCTTTATTTTAATATGTGTTAAGGCTTTTTAATGTTGTGCATGTTCAGAATTATAGGTGTGGCATCCTGAAGGCCGCCTTAAATTATATTTTAATTGGTTTGAATATGTTTTTCATTATACAAATGGTGTAAAGACACCAATAATTTACAGGTCGATGAAAGGTCATCGGTCTGAAACATAAAATCTGTTCCTCTTTCCACAGATGCTGAGCATTTTAGCACTTTATTTTATGTAGAATTCCCTTGGTTAAAATTCAAAATCTTAACAGATATATTTTGGTATATACTTCAGAGTAAAGTTTTTGTTTTAAGTATAAACAGTAATTTGTGGTGTAAGAATGCTTTTCTAGCCAATTGAACTAGTAGAATCATATTGTGATGCATTTCTTCCTGTAATGCTTGTATTTCAAACAGCTGCAGCAAGAAACTTGTATAGCATTTAAACCACTTTATGTTGCACATGCAGTCTTTTGATCTTAATATTCCAAAAATATTATTCATGCATCTTTAGCATCTACATTTTCAATCTGTCTAAATTCAAGACTTTTTATTTGTGATTAAAATGGAAATTTGCGATATTACACATTAATACTCTTGAATATTGTACAGGTAAATTGCACATAACAAAATTTACAAACATGACTTAAGTGGAACAGTTCTCTTAAATTTATAAATGTGAAAGCTTTGAATTTTAAATAACTTTAGAGCTGTGCTTTAAGTCATAACTGTATGTGGTGATTTAATTGCTTCCTGATGTTTGTGGTATTGGGGGAGGCAAGAGGGCAAATATCATGGTCACAACAAGTTGTGAGCAGCCTGTCTTCCAATGGTGCTTTCCATGTGTTTGACTGTGGTTGAAGGGACATGCCTATTCCACCATAAGAAACTACATATGCTGACATGTTGGCTGCACTGCCAAACTATTATAAAAGTACATAAAATATATCCCAGCTGACAAACTGCAAAATATCTAGCCAAATATAAAAGTCTGTTTTGAAGAGTTTTAAATTGACTTAATTCATCTTTCCAGTTGAAAGTACACTTGTATAGTTTTAAGTGAACCCATTTTTGCTTCCAGGTTTTTCTGCTAATTCTAACCATATTGTGAGGTAGTGTGCTTTGAGATAATTGCACACTCTAAATTTCCATTTTCATCATATTTAGAGTTCCTATTGTCCCAGGTCCTGCAATAAAAACAAAATGCTGGTTTATCAAGTAGCGTCTGAGGAAAGGAAAATAGAGTTAATATTTCAGGTCAAAGATTCTTTCAGTTCTGACCTGAAATGTTAATTCTAGATCTTTCCACAGATGCTGTCTGACCTGATGAGTATTTATGGCATTTTCTGATTTTATTTCAGATTTCTAGCATCTATTGTTTTTTTTAATTTCAATATCCTTGCCTTTAGCATAGAGAGTCTGTAGCTTTATGTAATCCAAGTTGGGGTTTCCAGTAAAACTAGTTGGCCATTTTTGTTTTAACTTTCATGTGAACTGCTCTGTAATTTTACCTCCTACACTGTTCTATTTGTTTTTTCCCATTTTATGAGATGCGTCTCTTGCTGACAAAACCATTGCTTATTGCCCTTCACTAACTGCTCTTAGGAAAATGGCAGTGAGACTCCATTTTCAGCCCTTTCTTAAAGATGGTCATTGCTTGGTTCCTGCGTGGTGTGAATTTTACTTGCCATTTATCAACCTGTGTCTGAATGTTGACTAGGTCTTGCTGCATGCTTCATTTTTTGAGGAGTTGCAAATGGAATGAAATGTTGTGCAATTGTTTATTTCACACCTGAGTGATCTTTGTAAGGATCTGTCAAAAATAATCAGCGTTTAGTTACCGATTTTTGTGGCTGTGCTTGCAGTTTTTTTTATTTGGTTTTGCATGCAAGACACAAAGGAAACATGCAGTCATATTAAAGCAAATGGGCATTTTTAAAATCCACTCAATCCCTAAACTTCCATGCCTATTGTTTTTAAAATTTCTTGTTGCTTTATTCACTTGCTGTTGCCTCTGCTGAACTGGTGAAAATAATGTAGCACTTCTATTTAGAATGACACTACTGATTCTGTAAGTTGATCAAGAAAAGGGTCTTGACCCAAAATGTCAACTGTTTATTTCCCTCCATAGATGCTGCCTGACCTGCTGAATTCCTCCAGCACTTTTTGTGTGTGTCGTGTAAATCTGCTCTTGGTTCGCTTGCTTTAATTCACTAGATAAAATCCTGATTTAACATTTGTAACAGTTATAAATCTATCCATAGACTACCTCCTCTGTAGGTAGTCTATGGATAGATTTATAACAGTTACAGATATAACAGTCTGTAGTTACATGAAAATTTGATAGTGCTGAACTGTCCCAATTGCACCTGTTTCTCTCTGACATTTCTTTCCAAGTTTATGAATTTATCTAGATCCTTCCAGGTTTTTAATAAGTTATTTTGAGTTAAATGTTTTCAGAAATTAAAGCAGTCATTCTTATAATGAGTATAGTCACATTAGAATTGGCAGCCATTTGGTCTCTTGCTCACATTCACAATTTTTGCAGCAATCCATAGTTGTCATATTTGATTTAGAACAGTTGTTTTCAAACTTTTCTGCCTTTGGGACTCTTTTCAAGTATTTCCACCCTCTAGGACCTGTGTTCTGATACCTGAAATGTACGATGAGGATAACTGCTGCAGTTATGAAACGTTAACAAGTGTTTAAGGAACAATAAAAATCCATTAAATTGCAGCTTGGAAACTTTTTTTTGCTATTAACCCATTTGGAATTGTTTCTGTCTTTGGATCCCAACCTTTATATTTGAAGTCTGATTGTCTTATAAATAAATGAACAGTGG
Organism: Pristis pectinata; assembly: GCF_009764475.1. Lineage (NCBI taxonomy): Eukaryota > Metazoa > Chordata > Chondrichthyes > Rhinopristiformes > Pristidae > Pristis > Pristis pectinata. The sequence continues at coordinate 87,117,928 of NC_067405.1, read as the reverse complement.
TACCAAGGTACCTTGAGCCTGTTCCCCACATGTGCATCAAGACATAGACTGTACTTCTAACCCAAAACCATTATGTTTTTTAGGAGAGGCAATAAACTGAAGGCAAATATCCAGATCAATTAATAGCAATGTCTGGCCCACTTAGGTGGTTGAAAATAGACTAAGAGATTATTCTCTGTACTCCTTGAAGAACCTACTTTTTCCCCAGAGATTATGTCCACCCTAGCCAGAAATCAATCCAGTTTTTGCTTAGGGTATCTCAATAAAATGAAATCCACAGCACATTAACATCCTTTTCCAGAGGTCTACTGCTCTCTGGAAAAGGACCACGACCAACTGCCAACCCAGATTTAGCTGCCTACAGTTTAAAATTTGGAACCATTGGTCATCCTCAACCAATTTAGTTTAAAACAGTTATCAGTTGAAACAGTCTTTCATTTTGCTTATAAACCTCAATCAATTTGTGCTGTCTATACTTTTCTAAAATTCAAAATCCTTTCTCTTTCTAACTAAACTGGGAATGAGTCAAATGTCTCCCCTCTGTACTCTTTCCAGAGCTTCAAAACAAAATAAATCATGTGAGTGGATCAAAAAAAGACATCATGAAGCCAAGTCAAAATTTTATACAAAAGCAAAACAGTATTCATGTCTTTAAATTAATTTTTAATTAAATTAATCACAACATTCTACCTTAGTTATTGCTTCACACTGTTGTGTACTGTACTTTCATAAATGTTTGCATTAGAATTCTCATTTCTTGTTTTTTAACTTTAGAGTTTTCCTGAAGTATTTTTCTATTTGATCTGCCCACTTGCATAACATTTCCAAACTTTAAAAAAGACATGTGACCAATGTATCACGATCTGCCCAAAACTGTCAAGCATTTTCAGTTTTTCCATTCATTTAAGATCTTGGAATGACTTCCAAATTTGCAGATTGTCATAATGTGTGTGCCCAGATTATTAATTAAAAAGTGCAAAACACCTGCCTCAATACTAATCCTTGCAGGAGACTATTGGTGACTGGTCTTAAAACAAAGTTACGCAAGGATCCTGATCAGCTAGGTAAGTGGGCCGAGGAATGGCATTCAATTCAGGTAAGTGCGAGGTATTGCATTTTGGGAAGTTAAACCAGGATAGGAGTTTCACAGTGAATCGTAAGGCCCTGAGCAGTGTTGTAGAACAGAGGCACCTAGGAGTGTAAGTACATAGTTCCCTGAATGTGGTGTCGCAGGTAGACAGAATGGTGAAGAAGGTGTTTGGCACGATGGCTTTCATCAGTCAGGGCATTGAGTATAGGAGTTAGGATGTTGTGTTGCAGTTGTACAAGACTTTGAGGCCTCACTGAGAGTATTGTGTACAATTTTGGTCACCCTGTTATAGGAAAGACGTCATTCAGCTGTAAAAAGTGCAAGGAAGATTTACGCAAATCTTGCCAAGACTTGAGGGCCTGAGTTATAGGGAGAGGTTGGGCAGCCTTGGAGCGTAGGAGACTGAGGGGTTACCTTATGAAGATGTATGAGATCATGAGGGGCATAGCATTGCAGAAGCATGGCTGCAGGGTGATTGAAGCTGAGAACTAAACATTTGAGTCATACAGCACAGAAATAGGCCCTTTGGCCCACTGAGTCGATGTTGACTACCATGCTCCCATTTACACTAATCCTGCATTAATCCCATTTTATCCTCCAAACATTCCCATCAACTTCCTCTTGATTCCACCATTCAATTCCACACCAGGAACAATTTACATTGTCCATTTAATCTGCAAACCCACATATCTTTGGGATGTGTGAGGAAATAGGAAGCACCCGGAGGAAACCAAGCAGTCACAAGAAAAACCCTGTCCTGACCTCCAGAACTCTAAAGTGCCATCTTTACTAGCTGTATCATTGTGCCAGAAAGGATAGTTAACATTTAGGAAGGAGGTGAGAGGAATATTGTTAATAAGGGATGATATCAGTACAGTAATCAGAAAGAATCTTGGCTTGTTAGATTTGATCCGAGTAGAAGTAAGAGGCAGGGTAGCAAATATTGGTGGGAGTTGTTTATAGACCTCCAGATAGTACTTGTAATGTAAGGTGCATTATGAATGAGGGAAGTAGAAGTGCATGTAATGGGTAATACATTAGTCAATGGTAATTTTAATTTACAGATAGGCCAATTGAATTAGCCCCAGCAATGTACAGAGTGAATTCCTGGAATGTATGTGAGGGGAACCAACTAAAAACAAGCTGTTTTAGATCCAGTACTGTGCAATTAAAAATAATTGTTATAAAATAATGATTCTCCTGATCTTTGTATTACATGTACAAACATTGATATATTAATCTGTATTAATTTGAAAACTAATAAAAAGATTGAAAAAGAAAATAATGTGTAAAATTCTAAGGTTTTATAGTTCCATCTGAAACCAAGGTTTTCAACCTAAACAGGAGGAATCTGTAGGCATAAGGGTTGGATTGCTTGGGTAGATTGGGAAACTACATGACAATTAACAGGAAATGTCAAATGTTTAAAGAAATAATATGATTTGACATGAATATACATTTCATGCCATGTGCATAAAAATGGTTCATGGATTACAAGAGAATATTAAAGATAATTTGAATTAATAGGAAGAGGCTTGTAAAGTTTCCAGAAAAAGCAGTAAGAAAGGATTAAGAATGCTTTACCAGGAAATTGATACAAAGTAAAGGTACAATGTGAAAGTAAACTAGTAAATGCTTATGTAGGTGTGTAAAAGGGAAAAGACTAGCAAGGGCAAATGTGGTCCCTTGCAAAGAATTTAGAAGGGTGGATACAGAAATGGATGAGGAATTAAATAAATCATAAGTTACAAGTTGATAAGTCATCCAGTAGTTTTTATGAAGACATTTTGGGATTCCTAAATGTTTTTCTTGCTTTCTATGTAAGTGTAATGCACTCTAATAACCATCTTTTCTATTGCTAATAATACTAATGGACCTGCAGCTATCTGTGTCTCTTTGTCAGTATTTTTATAATAAGTGAGGAGCTTTATCTTGTAGGTGGTCTTAATTCACAGCTTTAATACAGGGACTTATAGACTGCAATCAGTGTTATACTGCTTTGTTCCTTATGTCTAGCTCAGTATATTGTTTTGCTTAAACTGCACTCCAGGCTGTAAGAACTCCCATTAAATAATCTTGGTAGATAATATGCTGGGAGGCTTTTGAAAGAACCAAAGAAAGCTGTACAGAATTAACTTTTCCTTCCAAAGCCAGCCTTTCAAAAATGTTGGCATTGTGCAATCTAACCCTTTCAGTGCCAGAAGCTGCTTCATGATTGGGTTGGAGATGAAAGCAAGAACAGCTGAAAGTTGCTTGGAGGCAACAGCTACTGCTGCCACCACCATCCCCTTCTTTTAATTTAAAATTATCTTCTCTGTTTGGACAGTGTATTGCCAAGAAACGAAATGAAAATTTCATGCTGGATGGCCTAGTGAGAGAGTAGTTAATGTAGACTCTTAATCATCTGTAGAAATGCAAACTGTAGAATACTTACTTGAAGATTCCTAGTTGATTGCTCACTGGGTTGCAATTACTAGTGCTAAGTTTTGAAGTTTTTCTTCAGAATTGTACCTAATATTTTAGAATCTTGATGGTAGAATATGTATCCCTATAATAATTCAGGGTATGAGGTTGGAGCAGAGACGAAGGAAACCTATATTTAGATGTTCTGAAAATTGCCAAAAATGTAGCTTCTAAATTACCTGACCCTGGGGACTTGGCTGAAATTCATGATGTGAATAAGGAAGCCCTGCCCATCTTTGAGAGAGTGGCTGTAGAGCATTTGCATGGCCACCTCTTGTCAGCATCACAGTCTACCAGGCAAATTCACAGTCTGGTTGGAGGAAACAATGTGAATCAGTAAAAGGCTGAAGCTTGGACACTTGCAAGTGTCACCAACACTATAGGATTCATCAACTCTGGCTCTAATTAGTCATGGTTGAAGTAGGCTACGATCAAAAGAGAACATTATGGAGGGCTGAAGGTGCTTGGGGAAAGCCCTAGGCCATGAAAAGTGCTTCATTAATACGTTAGTTGTGTCTTGTATAGCAATTGATTTTGTTTAAAAGATGTTAATAAAGTATACAGAAGAAAATTATGCAGTGACAAACCATAGAGACGATTGTGTCCATCTGAGGACATTTGGTTCCATTTCGACCACCCTTTTCCTTGGACTCCAAAATCGGCATTCTCAAGTTTTTACATAATAATATAAGAGATAGAAGTAGCCATTCAGCTGCTTATAACAGCTCTGCTAGTCAATATTATCATGGTTGAACTTTTACCTCGGTACTATTTTCCTGCACTGTATTAATTTGCTGAATGTCTGAAAATCTATTGCTGTCTTAAAAATTATCAGCAATTCTCTTGGCTAGTAACTTCCAAAAATTCACCACGACCTGGGTAAAGAAATTTCTTCTTACCTCTGTCCTGAGTAGCTGACCCCTGGTTCGAGTCTTTAGCTGTGGGAAGCATTAATCCTCTGCTAAGCCCTGTTTAAAAAAAATGCTGAAATACAAAGATCACCTGAAGAGTTTAGGCCCAGTCTGCTACAGCTCTCCATGTGCAACCTGATGAAGCTTCCCAGCACTCCCTCTTTTTGCAAGTATATCCTTTCAGGAGACAACTTGCTAATGCTCTATATATTCTCTTTACTCTTGGATTCAAATTCTCATGCAATAAAGGTTAAACCTACTGTCTACCCTCCTAACTGTTTGCTGATCCTGCATGTTAACTTTGTGATCCATGTGCAGCGACTTTAGTGTCCATGGGAACACCGAAGCCTTTCACTCTCTCACCATTTTAGTAATGTTGCATCTTTCTTCTCTCAAAAAGACAGTAAGATGTTCCTTTGTATTCTAGAATTCATCCATAGCCCAGAGCTCAAATTTATTTGCTCCTTTGACAAGTCATCGTCAGATAACTTTGTTCCAGACTATTGTTTTCTGATGTCTGATGTTGGTGCCTTGTTTCTTTGCATTGTCTTGAGGGTAAATTCAAACCATTTCTTTTGTCCTCTATTTCCTTAACTAATGTAATTATGTTCCATAAAATGTCTCTGGCTTACGATTTTTACCCAGAGACATTTGTTGCCCATTTATGCATGACTTTTTCTGTAAGCTTGTGTGATTTTATTTTTGTGTTGTTGCACCAGTAATGTCAGTAGTCATTCTTCCATGAGACTGAAATGTCTGAACTGTCATTTGGCTCTACTCTTGGGACTGTTTTTCCTCTCTCACCATCTTCTGTCTACATGTTATAACAGATGTGTGATACAGTGGGATGCTTCTAACACAGTTAGTAATTGGGTGAGAACTAGTGATGGCCATAGAAAAATGTATCTGTAATAAATGGAACAGAGTGAAACTTAAATATTGAAATCAATGAAGTTGTACTGACCTACTTTGAACAACTGCACATTGTGCCATCAAGATCCTAAAATACTCATCAACCCACCCCAGGTTCTACCATCCACCTATATGAGAAACAATTTACAATGGCTAATTAACCTACTAACAAGCATGACTTTGAGATGTGGGAAGAAACGAGAGCACCTGCAGGAAATCCACAGGATGAATGTACAAACTCTACACAGACAGCACCACTGGTCAGGATTGAGCCCAAGTCACTGGAACTGTGAAGCAGCAGCTCTATTAGCTGCACCACCCACCCTCCTTGTAAAATCTTACCAGAATTGCATCAGAGTTGCATCATGCAAAATGCACCAGAGGTGCATCTTTACATGATTGAAAGGCCGAGTTGCATAGTTTTTAAGGTTAAATATATGAAGGCAAGTTTATTCTAGTGCTTAACATTTTACAAGGAGGGTGGGAGGTGCAGCTAATAGAGCTGCTGCTTCACAGTTCCAGTGACCTGGGCTCAATCCTGACCAGTGGTGCTGTCTGTGTAGAGTTTGCACATTCATCCTGTGGATTTCCTGCAGGTGCTCTCATTTCTTCCCACATGCTGGTTAGTAGGTTAGTTAGCCATTGTAAATTGCTTCTCATATAGGTGGATGGTAGAATCTGGGGTGGGTTGATGAGAATGTGGGGAGAATAGGTTACAGGGAAAATTAGTAAGGGAATGGATTACTCTGTGATCTGGCATAGGCTCGATGGACCGAATGGCCATTTATATTATAAGGCAATATAAGATAACTGCAAAAAGTATAAATTGTGACTGCAAAGTGTGCAAATTAAAAGTAAATTATCTAAATCCAGAATAAGTTTGATGCTTAGTTTTCTGTAGTTTAATTAGCATTGATTATAAAAGGGTGATTAAGGATGTAAATTTTTTGTGTGATTGAGTGCTTGTAGCAGTTGTCTGTTGAAGCTTGCCGAATGGTCAGGAGAGGTGCATGCAATTAATACTTTATGCTGTTGACAAAGACACACTACATTTTGATACTTTTTCATAATTATATTTCTTCAATGATCTTTTTGAAAGTTACTTTAAATGTATTATTTTCATTAGACCATAAGGCATAGGAGCAGAAGCAGGCCATTTGGCCCTTTGAGTCTGCTCTGCCATTCGATCATGGCTGTTTAATTTTCCCCTCTCAATCCCATTCCCCTGCCTTCTCCCATAACCTTTGATGCCCTTACTAATCCAGAACCTATCAACCTCCGCTTTAAGTATACCCAATGACTTGGCTTCCACAGCCATCTGTGGCAATGAATTCCACAGATTCACCACCCTCTGGCTAAAGAAATTCCTCCTAATCTCTGTTCTAAAGGGACGCCCTTCTATTCTGATGCTCTGCCCTCTAGTACTGGACTCTCCCACTACTGGAAACATCCTCTCCACGTCCACTCTATCTAGGCTTTTCAATATTCAGTAGGTTACAATGAGATCCCCCCCTCATCCTTCTAAACTCCAGTGAGTACAGGCCCAGGACCATCAAACACTCCTCATATGTTAACCCTTTCATTCCTGTGATCATTCTTGTAAACTTCCTCTGGACCCTCTCCAATGCCAGCACATCCTTCCTTAGATATGGGACCCAAAAATGCTCACAATACTCCAAATGTGGTCTGACCAATGCCTTATAAAGCCTCAGCATTACATCCTTGCTTTTATATTCTTGTCCTTTTTGAAATGAATGCTAACATTGCATTTGCCTTCCTTACTACCAACTCAACCTGCAAGTTAATCTTTAGGGAATCCTGCACTAGGGCTCCCAAGTCCCTTTGCACCTCTGATTTCTGAATTCGCTCCTTGTTTAGAAAATAGTCTACACCTTTATTCCTTCTACCAATGTGCATGGCCACTTCCCTATGCTGTATTCCATCTGCCACTTCTTTGCCCATTCTCCCAACCTGTTCAAGTCCTTCTGCAGACTCCCTGCTTCCTCAACACTATCTGCCCCTCCACCTATCATCCGCAAACTTGGCCACAAAACCCTCAATTGTGTCATCCAGATCATTAACATATAACGTGAAAAGTCGAGGACCCAACACCGACCCCCGTGGAACACCACTAGTCACCCGTAGCCAACCAGAAAAGGCCCTCTTTATCCCCACTCTTTGCCTTCTGGTAGTCAGCCAATTTTCCCTCACTGCTGGTCCCTGTGCTGATCAATATAATGGAACTGTGATGCCAAGACGCAAATATTATAAGATGTGATGGTCAACTAAGCTTTAGTGGGCAACAATACACGTGCATTCTAAGGAAACTACTTCGTAAGATAATTCTCAAAAATGTGTATGCCTTCCAACTTTAAAATTCACTGGATATTTGGTTTAAAATGCCACCAATCTACCATGTGAATTAATGTTGTGTGCAGCTTTACTGAAAATGCAGTTACTTTGCTGCTTGCTGTGGTATGGTATCAAGCATGCACTACTTTGAAATGAAATAACTACTTTCCTTCTGCCCCATTTTGTTTTCCTAAAATTGTGGGTGTTGAGGATTATGTGCTTTGTGAGCAGAAGCCAATGCAATGGTATGTGCTTTTTCTTTCACTTGGATTTTGTTTTTCTGGTGTTTGCTGCTGGTACAGAAGGAAAGGGTATTCCAAAATATGTAATTTAGTGCTTCATCTTTCTCAACAGGAAACAGCCATGTAATTTTCAGGTATCACATGTTATTCTAATTTGCAAAGAATGGAACAAAGTTTTGAACACAAATGAAGTTTGGGCCAAATTTAATTGCAAAGACATTTTTTTCATTGTGGTATCCACTGTTTCTTTCCTGGATGTTAGTTCTGATATAGTTTATTGGGAATGTCTCATATATAGTTAGGTCATATTTGGCTCTATGGTTGCTGTTAGCATTAACATCTTGTGTGTGAAGACACCACCTACTTTGAGCTAGCTGATCCTAGGACACAGGTTAAGAGATAACAGTAGGTCTCAGAATGCTGGACTGATTTGCTGCTCATTGACTTCTGAAAACTATACTTTGACTTGGAATTAGATCAGTGGCAGTGCCATGATATTGGTATTGCCTTGAATACTTGCTCTTTGTTTATATCATGGACTGAAATGCTAAGTTGTTGGTGGCTATAGAAGTTGAGATAGTGTTATTGAAGGAAGATGAGGGAGGAAAACTCAGCATATGTTCTTGCATTATTAAGAGGACCAGTATTGCATTAGCTAGAGTGCTGGCAAGATGTAGCTTCAAAATTGTTTTAATTCATTACACTACAGTACAATACCATTTTGACATTGTTACTCCATGATGAAAGATAAAACAAGATATTGTTTGTCTTAATGGGCAGAGGATTCCATGCTGCTCTTTCCACTTGTGTCACCTCTATATAGAAATTCTGACATATGCAGATGAGATGTGGAGATCCACACAACACTTTTGTGCAAGGCATCCTGGCTGAAATAGTTTATCATGCATTTGGACAAGATGTTTTCAATAGGCTTTACACATGAAAATGTGCACCAAGACTTTTCATCTGAGCTGTACCATAATGAAACTAGTGGAGGAAATCAGGTAGGCTGTAGGAGTGTGGTGATTGAGGTTTGGAGATGTGTTGTACAGTGAGAAACAGATGGCATACATAGAAGGGACTCAAGTGTTAGTTTCAGGCACCTGATTACACTGGGGAATGTGCAGCTGTGCTTCCATGAACTGAATTGGGGCCCTGAATAACATCAGTAACAAGGTAAGGGTGGGGGGAGAGAATCACCAAGCAAAGTTCTTAAAGAAGAGCAGGAAGAAACTTGCTGATTTGTTCTTCCTTGTCCAACTATTAACTGACACAACATAAATTGCCCCATTCGCAGGTCTTGAATACGCAAATATAAATGAATGTTGTACAAGTGACTCTGCCAATATTTTTTAGTGGGCTTCTTTGCAAGTCTGCATCATACCCTCTGAGGATCCACAATAAATTTTCGAAATGTAAGAATGCATTTGCTCTGTGAAGAGCCGTAACAGCAAAGTTTCACTTTGCAGGAAAATTTGCAACCCCATATATTAACTTAGTTAAGTGTACCTTTTCCATGGCATTAAGTCTGAAGTTTCCTAAATCTCTGGGTAATTAATAAAGGTAATTCTCAATCTTCAGATTACAGTTGTATTCAACTTGCAACTGAGCAGTTTGAAATGATTGATGTAGCTGTGTTTTTGTAGCTGTCTCCATCCAGGCAAATGGAAAGTATTGATTCATGCTCCAGATTTGTACCTTGCAGATGGAGGAGATGTTTTGGGAAGTTGCAAGGGCTCTTTTTTTTGGGCTGGACCAATTGAGTTTCTGGTTAAAATAAGCACCGGATGTTTTGCTGGTGGTATCCTCTGTGATATTGCAACGGCAAACTGGCTGGCTTTCTATTTTAGAGATGGGCATGTTGGATTCGACTGTTTTAATTAGTTTTTTAACAATGTATAGTGTTTAATACACCTCAAGTGGCTGCACAGGAATGGCCACTTACTAGCTTATTGGTTCATCCATCAGGTGAATATGTGTTTTTTTTTCATTGGTTGGTTTGGCCATAAGTATCTAATAGGTTTCCCGATTGGACTATGGTTAGCTAAATGATACCTCTTATCTCAGGTATAAAAAGGTGTTGTCTTTTGTTAATCTCTCTCTTACTCTTCCTCTCCCCTGGCCTGAGCTTTCTTTTGTTCCTTTGTCTCGGCTCATCAAAGCTGGTGCCATGTGCTCTGTGACTGTTTCTTTGTTTTAAACTTTTCCAGTAAAACTTTGTGAAGCACCAAGTTGTTTTCAACTCATTCCTGAACTCCTGAAAGAACCTGTGGATTCGAAATAACCACATTCGAATTTGAATTTCTAGACATGTTTTTAATAAATAAAAAAAAGGCATCATCAACAACCTCTGAAGTCAAACAGGTTGTTGGGTTGTAAATATTGGACTCCATCATTGAGAATGGATGAATATTTATTTTGGTTTTGCATTTACCTACCATCATTCTTAACAAGATGTAGCAGGGTTGAAGATATTTGATTTAATTGTTGTATAGCTGTGTCTGCAACTTATTGCTTTTTCTGCATTTATGTTGTCCAGTGTTGTAGTTTCATTAGTCACCCACCTTTCAAATACGCTTGGTGTTATTTTTCATGATCATTAAATCATTAAGCCACCAGCTAATTTGTTACATGACTTCATGACATAGCTATGAGGGTATTATAGACTGTTAGATTGCAGGAAGTTTGAAGATATTTTGTTAACCATTCCTGCTTTGTTTCTCTTGAACCAAAAATACAGCACCCTGGACTTCTTACACATAGACCTTCAGCTGCTACAGTTTTGCCCACACATTTAAATTGATTCTTTCTATTCCATCTCAATAACAACTGTGTCCATTGATTCAGTGTCCTCTACAGGCTTGAATGTGCAATTCTATCTATGTCATTGGTATATAAGATCCAGTACAAATTGCTGGTGAATACCATTTGTTAGATCCCACCAATGGGTACTTTTCCATTGTTTCGTCTAATAACATATAAATTGCTAATCCATATTCAAAGACTTGTAACTCTAATTATATCCGTCACATAAAGCTGTCCTGATCAATTCACTGTTTGTACTCTACCTGCATAATTCTTCTTCCTCCCAATTCACTTCCACCTGCACTCAGAAAATCCCAGCTATCTAGCCTTTGAGCCTTTATTCACTGTAATCTAACAATCTCCTTCACCCAGGCTTCCATCTACAGTGTGTGCATAGCACAGTCCTCAAAGATGAATCACCTGTATTTCTGTACCACATCAATGATATAAAAAGGGGGAAATGAATGTTGTGAAGAGGGGGAAGTAAAGTGAATGAGAGAATAGTCTCCATTATCAATGAAGTTCTTATTAAAATTATCTCAGCCTGGATGTTCACTATTGGTAGTCTGCTGGATCTGCCCAGAGGGCTAGAGGACGATTTTTAGACAGAAATCATGGGGTTTTGTGATCAGGCAGGAAAGGAAGGTATGGCCAAGACTAACTACATTTTGTTTAGAGGAAGTGAGTTCAGTTAAGGGAGATGATGTTCATTATGAGAACTCTAGCTAAGAGACTTCACATGGGTCCAAGCAATGCCTATCTCTTAATGGGATGTGAACAACATTCCTTGTTTCGGTCATCCTTACTTTTTGTTTTGAGTACATTGGGAATGATTTCACTGCTGCTTCCCGGTCTTGAACAAAATTTCATCACCTTTGATAATTTCTTCTCTGTTTTCACTTTCACGTGGTGTATCCATTATTTTTCACCTTCTCTGCTTTTAATGATGAGTATCCACTCAAGCCCATGGGTACCCAGTGCTGTCTTAATTTTCACCTTTCTTCTGAGGAGTTAATTCCATTCTCTCAGATTCTCTGCCTTGTTTCTGTCCCACCCCACAACTTCTGACTTCCATATTAGATGACGTATACGGTGCTATTTGCTCATTGTGTACTGAGTCTCAAGTCTGTCATTGCCCATTTATTTAATGATAAAGAGAGACCTCAACTATTCAGTCCTTGCAAAAGTCATTTTGCAGTAACATAAAATTTTGGTTAGTCTGCACTTGGAGTATTGTGTGCCATTCTGTTCGTCACATTACAGGAACGATGTGAAAACTTTGTAAATGTACAGGAAGGATCTACTAGGATGCTGCCTGGATTAGAGGGTATGAACTATAAGGATAGGTTGGACAGATTTGGGTTGTTTTCTCTGGGGTGTCAGAGGCTGCGGGAAGACCTGATAGAAGTTTATAAAATTATGAGGCATAGATAGGATAGACAGTCAAAATCTTTTTCCCAGGGTAGAAATGTCAAATACTAGAGGATATGCATTTAAAGTGAGGGGGGAAAGTTTAATGGAGATGTGCAGGGCAAGTTTTTTTTTAAAAGAGTTTTGTGCCAGACATTGGAGAGTTTTGAAGAGATAGGAACAAATATTTTGTATAAAAATAGCTCCTTGGGACTATTATGCGCCATTTAACAAGGTCTTGGCCAATCTAATCTTGGTCTTAGTTCTACTTCTGTTTGCCTTCCCAGTTACTTGTTATCTGTTGATTTGCTATATGTGTAGTTTGCAACGTCAGCTGCAGGTCCCATCTCAGTTTTGTTTTGAAGGCTTTGCTAAAAAGATTTGAAACATCTTCAGAAGAGTGGGAACACATACCGATGTAAAACTTTATCTTTTTTTATATATATGATAAATGACCAAATAAGCTTGTTAATTTTGGTGGAGAATTAGTGCAATCAATTTTCAGACCACTTGTGTCAAGTGACTTCCTACTGTGTAACATTGCAGCCGCTGTTCTAATAGACAGCAGTCTTTACTTACACATCTGCATCTTGTGACTTCAAAACTCATCAGTGCTTATAAGTATCAAATCATTCAAAGCATTTTTTTGTGGGTATATTGGGTAGAGAGGAGAGGGCCTTGGTGATATCTGCATTTTTTTTATTATCTGAAGGAAGTCCCTCAGATGCAACAGGTTAACTTTGTGCTTCATGCATAAGGACGCATAGATCCCAGTGTACACCAGTATTCTGTTGTCTATCCATTTAACCATTTTTCAGTTTTCTTTTCTTCCTATCAAAGTGGATAACCTCTCTCTTCCCCACATTATACTCCATCTGCCAAATATTTGCTATTCACAACCTCTCCATAACCTTTGCACAGTCTTTGTATCCTCGTGACTTTATTTCCTTTATGTTGTCAGACTTCAAGAAAAAGGTGTGCAGAAAATGGCACAGGAATTTAAAAACTTGGGTGAATATTAAAATTGAAGCAATATTTAACCAGAGACCAAGCACAAAGTGCAATGGATGAATGAGAATTGGTGCGAGTTACAACACAGGATGCCAATGTTAAATGAGAATTAAGTGTTTTTTTTCATCGTTTTCATTGATTCTGTGATACTATGAGCTCTGCTTGGTGTTTCAGGTGGGATAGAGACTGGTTCAATCACTGAGATGTTTGGAGAATTTCGTACTGGGAAGACCCAGCTCTGTCATACATTGGCAGTGACGTGTCAGGTACCTAACATAGTTTAATTTTAGTACTTCAGTTGAGTCACTTTCTCAATTGTCATCTATTTCTCCCACCTCCAGACATTACAAGTTAACTTTAAATATTTCAGGTGGTGAACAGTTGAGCGACACGTCCTTTAGTCAACTTACTTATAATGTGTATTTTAAAAGAAGGCTGATGTTTTCTGGGAAAGTGTTTTTATTCCACCTGACACCTTTCAAGAAATATTTCATGATAACATCTCAGTGGGAAATTGAAGTTTTTTATAACTTTCTAAATTTAAAAAAGGTAGATACACTATCCTCTGACATTGTAGGCCAACAGTGTGAATTTTGGCATCTCATGGGCAGCCATATATTTAGCTAAACCCCTTAAATACTTCCAACTTGTAAACAATTATATGGAGATGGAAGCTGCTGATGCTGAAGGAACTCTTTCTGCCTTGTTGAAAACTTAATGTTTTTTCCCTTCTGCCTTACTGGTTTGCAGTTACCCATTGACCGTGGTGGTGGAGAGGGAAAAGCTATGTACATTGATACTGAAGGTACATTCCGCCCAGAACGCCTCCTTGCTGTTGCTGAAAGGTTTGTATTGCAATGTAATTGTTATGTCGTAATAAATTTAAAACAATCTCTAGATTGGATGAACATTCCAACTTAGTTTTCCATTATATTTGGCTCATCCCCCATTTCCTTTATTAAAATAGACAATCCCAGGCCAGCCTAAGCAGCCTTTTTACTTAATTTAATGTGTCTTGGGTGAAGGAGGTATTACACGAGTTATGGGTAGAGATTTGTCCTTTGCACTTGGGCTAAACATGGAATATGTTAGTGACTTCAAATGAACCAAATTTTTAAAATGTAGAAGTGAATTGTGCTTCTGTTTTGCACATTCAGTGAATGTGACCAAGGACAAATTTCCACACTATTTACTTTATTCTGAAAGTGATGAACACCTATGATTTAGGAAAACTTCTGAAATTGTTGTCAAGAAGAGAATGTATTGTGTGCAGGAATGATTCAAAGCAAAAGTTTATGAAGTTGCAGAGAGTAGGGGTGATGATACACAGAGCTTGGACTGGCAGGGTCCTACTGAAGGAAGAGACAAACTGAAGGATGTTTATTATACAAGGTTGCTGAATTTAACAAAGGCATTCTTAATCGAGGGCCTTTCTGTTTTAATTCTATGTGTTGGGCTTCAGGATAGAGTGGAAGTTGGTAAGGATAAGGATGATCCATTAGCGGAAAATAAGGGTGTGAAGGGCAGGATTTGAGTAAGAGAAGTTTATAATGATGCCACAAACCTGAATGCCTGGATAGTTTTAAAAGTCTGCAGCAAATGATCAAAAGAAATTAATCAAGAAGGGAATATACAATAAGTATAAATTAGCAGGAAATACAGATTTAAAAAAATATGTAAGAGCTGCTACAGCTGTGCAAAAGCAAGAATAGCAAAAATAAACATTAATCCCAAAGAAACATGATGAGAAGTTATAATGTCATATGAAGTGCTGGCTGAAGCATTAAGGATTTTATTTCAACTATTTTTAATGGAGAAGATGCAATAAATGTAGTAGAAATGGAGATGGATCAAGACTCATGCTTACAAGAACTTAGAATAATAGAGGAGAAACGTAACCTGAGGAAGGCCTGTATTCGAGTGCCTGACTTGTGGACACCCCATACATACAATCGATCTTCCATAAATATTATTAAATTCAAACAAGAATCACTCTGGGTGGGGGGGTGGGGGGGTGTGAATCTGTTTACTATTGTCTCTTAAGAACACGGGCTGTCCGTTTCACTGCTGGAGGCCACTAAGAGAGTTGCTTTGGAAATTGACAAGTTGCTTTGGAAATTGACAAGCAATTGCTTCTATTGATACTTTGTGCAATGATATTCTATCAAACAACGTAACTTCAGCAGATACTTCAAGCCCATCAAAAGCAGCGGTTGAGCATAGGACATTCTGATTCTGTACCATTGTAACTAGGCAGGGAAAGGTAAGGTTAATTGGCCTTCATCAACACCATTCATTACAATGGAGGTATGGTTATCGTATCAAGTTATTTTGTGTATTTTACAACGTGGACAAAATCAACTTAAGGGTGTCTGTAAAAAAAAATGAAATGCGTTCGTAACTCAGAGACAGCCTGCAGAGCAATTAAAGACAAATCCCCTGGACCTGAGAACCTACATTCTAGGATTATAAAAGTGACTGCACTGAAAGCATCAGTAACAATTTTCCAAAATTCCTGGATTCAGGAGCAATCCTCTCAGATTGGAAGGCTGAAAATATATCACCATTCTTCAAGAAAAGAGGGAGAGTGTGGGGAGAAAAGAGCAAACTACTGTTCAGTTAGTCCAGTCGGTTGTCAGCAAAGCACTGTAAAGATAACAGAAAATCATATGATTAGCAGAGGTAAGTATTGTTTTATGGAATGGAAACACCAATTTGAAAAATTTTGGTTGCATCCTCAAAAAAAAAAGCTAAGGGAAAACCAATGGATTTTCAAATAGTACATGATAATCTACTTCACAAAGAATTGTTGTACAAAATAAAGGCTTGTGGGATTGGGCTTAATATTACGGATAATGAATAGGTTAAAGGGCAGAAAATGTATTCTTTTCAAGTTGCATACTGTTACTGGCAGGTTGTGGATGCAGAGCAATCAGTACTAGGGTGGCTATTCACAATTTATGTCGATGGAAAGGCAGCATGCAATGTATCTAAATTTCCTCATGTTACAGCCAAATGGGATAGTAAACTGTGAGCAATATGTAGAGAGGCTGCGAAGGGCTATAGATTGGTTATGGAAGCAGGGATGGTGGTTGCAGATGGTGTATGATGTGGGAAGTTGAGGCCATTTGCTTTGGTCAGAGAAATAGAAAGAGACCTTTTTCTAAAAGGTAAAAAGCTAATACGTGTTAGTACGCAAGGTGCTCCTGATGTGCTGATACGGGAAGTAAACATCTGATACAGCAATCAGTGAGGATACAAATGGTTTATTGTCCTTTATTGCAAGTGGGTTGGAAAATACATGAAAAGGAGCATCACTGAGACTAAACAACCTTCCTTTAGCATAACGTCATTTGAAGCACTGTGTTGTTTTGGTTGCCATACCTAAAAAAAGTTTATGCTTGGAATCAGTGGGGCATAGATTCACTGGATTAATTTATGGGAAGAGGCGGCTATGAAGAAAGATTAAAATTAATCTACAGTCACCGGAGTTTAGAGAACTGAGGAGTGATCCATTAAAGTATACAAGATTCTGAAAGGGATTGCAGGATGGATGCTGTGAGTCCGTTTCCTCTTATTGGTGAACTAAGTAGCATATGGTCTCGGGATGAGTGGTTAGCCAGTTAACTCTGAGGTAAACATTCCTTTATAGTGGATTGTAAATCATTGGCATTCTCTACCTTAGAGGGCTGTGGATGCTTAGTTTTAGAATATATTTAAATTTGATAATCAGATTTTTGGACATCAAGGCAATCAGTGAGTTTGGTGTCAAAATGGATGAGGTGTGGGACTGGCTGTTGAATAAATGGTGCAGGCTTGTGGGGGGGTTGTTGGTGCTTGGTGCCCTCCTGCTTCAATTTAAATTCCTATGTCAGTTTAGAGAAATGAAAGCTGTGCTGCTGATGAAGTGGTGGAGGTAAGTACTTTTGGGTGAAAATAAGCTATCAGCAATAGATTAGTTGTCTTCAAAGCTCTGCTGAATGGAGCCAGCTGGTTTAACTTGAAATGGCTGGTTTATTAGAATGGAATTGGGACAGAGGTAGAGAGTTCAGGAGATCAATAAACCGGATTTGGTTTTCCCATTATTCAACCGGATAAGGTTTAGGCCCAATAGAAAGTAGACGTTGGGTAGTCTGACAATTTAGATAGAGAATTAACACAGAATGTTGAGAGTAAGAGAGACTGCCCTCCTTGACAGTTGAAAATATGAAGGCCCCATGTAGATGAAGAGTTGCAATGAGTCTGGATCAAACTTTACCCTGCTGGATTACTGTACTAAGCTAGTGATGCGAGAACTGGATGGAATACTATATCCAAGCAAAGGTGTTTTTGTAGGTTGGAGAGAAGAATGGTGGATTTTACTATGGTGAGATTACACATCAGAGCCAGTCACAGATAAAGCAGGACTAGGTTAAGTAGTGAAAATGAAATTCATAAAGGGATGGGTATATCTTGAGCATGAGTCTGTGCAAGGGTTTTCATTAGCTTCTGTTTTAGGAGCCTCGCTCCCTTTTGCACTGACTAAATTAAGTAAACAAATGATTAACCCAATAACTAAATATACAATACAACTATGGTTTCAATTTTGTAAATTTTTTGGATTGAATAAATTCATTTTATCAAGTCCTATCCAATCCAATTTTTTCTTTCAACCATCCAGAATTGATTTAGCTTTTTCTTTATGGAAAATGAAGGGAATAACATGCTTTCATGATCTATTCATTGATAATTGTCTTTTGTCTTTTGAACAGTTGTCTAATAAATACTATTTGCCTAGATCACATTTTTTTTCGATATTTACAGATTAGAAATTTTTTAAAAGTTATTTTACCTACTTTTCCGATACCACATAAAATTGAAGTTACTGAAAAAGTTTTAGGTTTTAATCCTTATCAGAAGGGCTTGATAGTAATAAATTATGATCTGATTATGAAAATACGTCTAGAGACACTTGATAAAATTAAGAATGAATGGGAGAGAGAACTTTAGATGCTTTTTATCTATAGAGACATGGAAGAAAATTCTCCAATTAGTTAATACATCTTCAATGTGTGCTAGACATTCTTTGATACAGTTTAAGGTGGTTCACAGGACCCATATGTCTAAGGATAAGTTAGCCCTTTTTTATCACCATATAAATCCTATATGTGACAGATGTAATTTGGAGGTGGCTTCCCTGACACACATGGTTTGGTCCTGCCCTCTTTTGGAAAAATATTGGAAAGACATTTTTAATATTATTTCAATTGTATTGAATATTGATTTACAACCTCATCCTATCACTGCAATTTCTGGGTTACCAATGATGGATTCCAGCCATTTATCTGCTTCAGCTTGTCGTATGATTGCCTTTGTTACGTTAATGGCCAAGAGATCCATTCTATTTAGATGGAAGGATCCTACACCTCCTACCACATTTCAATAGTTTTCTCAACCTATAACATGTTTAAACTCAGAAAAAATTGGAAGTGGTACTGTTGATCCTTCGCTTAAATTTGAGGAAGTCTGGAGTCCATTTATTCAGTATTTCCATATGATGTAAGCAGACCTTTCTTGAATCCCTTTCAATAACCTTTTATTTGAATATAGAAGAGCGGAGCTAACGACATAATAATGTTTTTTAACCAAGGAAATAACAGCTTTTTTTGAAATTTTTGGTTTGCTTTTGTTATTATTTTTTTAATTTTGGGGTTCTCTTTTCATATCTTCTATATTTCAAATTCTCTTGTATCATGTTCACTTAGTAAGAGATTGGGAGGTTCAGATTATATATTTTACTCCCTGTGTTTGTATATGTCAACTGTTATTATTGTAATCCTGATCTCTTCGCAGCATGTGTATAATCACTATTGCTATGTGTATTAATTTGAGATTTAATAAAAAGATTGAAAAATAAATTCATAAAGGGAATTGGGGAGATTCTGCATGGAGCTGATAGGTGATATACGTTCAGAAAGCATAGGAAGATTAAAAACAGAATGCAGGAAACACTCAGCAGGTCAGTCAACATCTGTGAAAAGAGAAAGGGAGTTAATGCTTCTGATTGGAAACCCTTTGTCAGAACTGGGAAGTGAGAAATTAAGTTAGTTTCGGAGAACTTTGAGGGGATGGGAATATGTCTAAACTGAGACCAAATGAGTAATGGTAATTGGAGGCAGATTATGCTGCTTTGTCTGTGCTGATAGTGGGACTGTGGTATGTACCCAGCAGGCCAGGCTATACTAGTTGAGAGAGGGAAAAAAGTAAGCCAAAATCACAGATAACCAGTTCTGATACATACAGAAAGAAGGTGAGTTATCTAAAGTTGGAGAATTTGATATTGAATCTGGAAGGCTGCAGCATGCCCAGGTAGAAAATGAGGTGTTATTTGACAAGCTTGCCTGGGATCTCACCTCATTGTTGCAGTGTGGGAGGCCAGAGCCAGACAGATTAGAGTGGAATGGAGAACTGCACAAATCCATCACCCAATATGAGGAGACCACATAGGTCAGAAGAAGTGCAAGTAAATCACTGCTTTACCTAGAAAGAGTGTTTGCATCCCTGGATGATGGGAAGGGAAGAGGTGATAGGACAAGTGTTACATCCCTTGTGGTTTCATGGGAGAGTGCCATAAGGTGAAGAGTGGTTGGTGGGGATGAAAGAGTGGATGAAGTGAGGGATCGCTTTGAAAGATTTGATGGACGAGCGGACCGGGGAATTGCAAAGAGAATGAGCCCTTTGAAGTGCAAAGAGATGTTCCTTTTATATATCCATTCCTTCCCTACCTTCTCTGCAACTGAAATTAAATTATTTTCTGCTTCCTGATGAAAGGTTTCAGACGTGAAACGTTAATTGTTTCTCTTTCCATAGCTGCTGCCGGACCCACTGAATGTTCACAATTTTTATTTCAAATTTCCAGCATCTGCAGTGTTTTTGATTTTCATGTAAGGGAAGATGAGACTGGCAGTGGAAAAGGCAGAGGTTCTGATTTTGAGAACAGGATGTTTATGTAGAAGATGTGGGATTTGGTGTCTGTGAAGAAAATCATTCACAGAATACTTTTAGGGCAAGAAAAGAAGTTGAACATTTTTATTGATGAAATTGCTAGATTAGGAGATGGATCTTGAGAATTGACGTTAGTAAGGGGAGGAGTAAGTGGCAATTTGAATGTTTGTTCTGGAAAGCAGGGACCTTACAGCAACAATGGTTATTTGTGAAGCATGACTGAGATTCTGCATGGTTGCATGAGATGATTGAAATAACTACTTCTCCCAGTTGTATATTTTTTAACTCCTATTGATTTTGAGGTGAGACTTTTCTTGCCTTTGCTGATTGGAAACCCAGAACGATGCTCAGAAAAAGGGAACTCGTCCAAATGGGCAGGTGATGTTTGTTGTTATCTCCCCTAAATTCTTTCTTGTGCAAGTAAAATAAAAGAAATAAGAATTATTATTTATCTTGGGGAAAACAGACGATGACTCAACTGAAACTGGAACTCGGCTCTATTTTTCTTTCAATACTGGGGTTCCTCAAATCTTCAGAATGCATATTAGTTAAGTATCAAACAGGGGTATGTCTTTTAAATTGCCTTTGTCTTCTCTAAGAAGGTTTGATGTGGCATTCCTTTGATGCAGCTCAAGTTCTTTTGTTGATATTAGAGAATATTGTCTTTGAAAGAAATTCCACTACATGTTGTGCTATATTTTAGTAATTAGGAATACATTCTAAAACTTTTCACGAGTGGTGTGAGGGCATTTACATGTGTGTATGTACTTGCACACACTTATTCTTTCCCTCCTTATCTCCTTCTGGTAGACCTAATGGAGTAGATTTTTTTTTAATGTGTCTCTTATGGAGGAGGTTATAATTGAACCATAGAAATAGATGAGTTGTAATTTTCCTGTGTTTCGGAGATAAATTATTTATTCATCTAAAGCAAATAACAAAAACAAGAAGAAGTAAAATGTAGCTTTACAATTAGGTCTTGTCTAAATTTAATTCAGATCCTGCAGGAAATGAAAACCTATGTTGTGAACCAGAATTAAGGTTAGAACTAAATAATGCCAAGATTGGGGCTGGGATGATGAGAGAAAAATACCAATTTAGGAATTTCTCCAAGAACTTTACTTCAAAACTTCTAATAACAATACTTGTGTTTTATGTTGAACTTTGACAACAATGTAAAGTAGAATGTTAAATTGTAAACTTTTCCCTTTTGTCAGTGCTGCATATATTAAATGTATACTCTGCCATGTGCAATGAACCCTAACATTTTGTTTAAATCTTAGAAATGTATGAATCCTAGCCTTATTTTTGATTATGCACATTAAGCTACCTTTGTAAGTTTTCACATTACATTTGCAACATTTCAGTAATTGGTTGTACTGCAATATATCCTTGGGGTATGCAAGATAAAATTATATCTTGGCATGTTTGCAATGACATTTTCTGTCATAAATGTTGAATCAGGAATTGGCAATGGACAGTAACAAGGAAAGTGTAGTGTTCTGTTTAATGGGCCTTTGTCTTTTTTTGGGATTGGAGCTTTTAATTATTTGAAATGGTCTAAACACAATTGAAGCGATCCAACAAGGTCTCCGGAATGATTTGCAAGAAAATATTTTTTTATCATGTAGGCAGGCTTACCAGGTTAATCTAGTCTTCAACAAAAGATCTAAGAGGTGATTTGACAGTGGATCAAAGGAAAGGTACAAATATTGATGAATTATTTCTAGATGTGTATGTGACAACAACAAGGGCACAAGTCAACGACAGTCAATGGGAAATAAGTCTGAACATTTGCTTTGCTGATTTGTACCTTGGGTCAGTATTTTTCTCAGATAATCTTTAGATGTTTATGTGGGGAACGTTGCAGAATTTAATTAATTAACTCACAGAGAAAGGAAATTTTCTTTGAGCAAACAAGCCTCAGTTCTAAAGTTAACTCCTGAATCCTGTCTCCCTGCCAATTTAGAATCTATATATATTTCCTTCCTCCTAAGATGTTTTTGACAGTACTTCAATTATTTTCTCTTCCTCATTCTCAATCACTAGACATCTCGGGACTATGATGCCTCTTACCCATGTGTGTACAAATCCATTTACCTTTGACTTTGACATTGCCTGTACTATTCTTCAATGAAGGGGACCAGGGCCAGTGCCACCAAGACTCAATTTTGCCTTGGGAAGGAGAGACCAGTCTTTGATCCTGGCTCTATGCTTCTCAGCTAAGTGTACTATACCCCAGAGAATTCCATAAAAATTTGTTCTACATTTGAGCACACCTAATAAACTGCAGTTACTGTATGCAAGTTGTGATGGTTGCACTAAGTATGATAAGTTCAATATACTTTAATGGTTCCCTGTTTTGGATTGATATATATGGATTATATTGGAAATGGAGAGGGTTTCTTGGAAGATACTGTCCCTTATCTTGAAAATCCTACTATTTAAGAGTAGGAATTATAAAACTTGCTCGACCCAGTGCCAAAAAAGCTTATAATAAAACTTTGGCTTGGAGCAAGTTTAGATTTGTGATTGCTTAACTATTTGTTGAAATATTGATATTCCTGGTCTGGCACCAGAATGTTGCTAATTTCCAGTAACAAGGAAACAAAAATATAGTATGCTGGTTTCTGTGATCATTTTAATGAGGGGTGGTTGGCAAAAGGTTTATAACAGGAAGTTATCAATTATTTGCAGGCCAGTTTATGTAATCAACAGGTTTTATCAATTTAGTGGCTGTACATTTTAACCTAGGATTACTTTTATACATCTTATTTGAATCTAACTTTTATTTCTTCCCTCCATCAGATACAACCTTTCAGGAAGTGATGTACTGGACAATGTTGCGTATGCTCGGGCTTTCAACACTGATCATCAGACCCAGCTGTTGTATCAAGCATCTGCTATGATGACAGAATCCAGGTACTGTCAAATGCAAATTTTGTAACAAAAAGACAGTAGACACAAATGGGTCCTTTTGCTTGTTGGTAAGATGTACCATGTTTGGAGTGAGCGCCTCACCTCTTTACAATTTATATAAATGAGTTGAATGAACTCGCTGAAACTGGAATTGTTAAACTTAAGGAACAAAGTAAGGGAAGTAAGTTATGAAGCCAGCGTAGAT
The DNA here is from genome assembly GCF_009764475.1 of Pristis pectinata. Classification (NCBI taxonomy): domain Eukaryota; kingdom Metazoa; phylum Chordata; class Chondrichthyes; order Rhinopristiformes; family Pristidae; genus Pristis; species Pristis pectinata. The sequence goes on along the minus strand of NC_067405.1, from coordinate 87,094,624 downwards.
CAGCCTCGATCGTATTGAATGGCAGGGCACACTTGAGGGATAAGGTGGTTCTCCTGATCGTATTTTCTAGTGTTCTTGTGGAAATTTGTTCTTGTAGGTGGCTGCCTGCACATCTACAACTTCAGATCTTGAGAAGTTAACTGAAAGTCCAGCTGCAGCTTAGCTCTTGCACTCTGAGCATTCAAAGGCTTCTCAAAAGTAATTTTACAAATCACTTCAAATAATTTGGCCATTCAAGGCAAGGTGACTAATCCAAGGCAGTGGCACAGATGGTGATATAAAGCATCCACTGCCAACATGAAGCATTTCCAGATGAGGTATGGCACAGCCAAAAATCAAGAACTGAGGTAGAAAGAAAGCTTAAAAGGGGATCTGGGAATTATGGTACATTCTTTACTTCCTCTGACTAGATGATGTGTTGGTGCAATTAAAGCTAATAATATGATAAAACATGCAACTGGAGGAATAGGGTATGTCTTAGAGTAAAAATGCTTCACTGGGTAAACTCAATAATTCTGGTCAATATACCATAAATGCATGATTTTGTCTTATGTGCGAATAAAAATTTGAAAAGCAGGGAAATAGGACATAACAAATGAAAAATAGAGGGAAAAGGGTTAAGGAGTGGATGACTTGTTTTTTTTTACAAATAGCCAGTGTAAGTACAGTGAACTGGATAATGTTTCATATGACTTTATTAATTATAACTTTATTACAACCAGAATTAATTCATTCAAGGATAGGCATTGCATTTCACAATGTGCATTAAATGCTGTGGACAATGCAAATTCAAAAATTATTCGAAATTAAATATCAGCAGGCAATTTTCAAATAACTGAAAAGTACCTTAACTCAGTGTGACAAACACTTCTGTACAGTATGGTGGAACAAGGAACCACTGTACTTGGAATGCAATAAAAATAGTAAGTGCTAGAAATATTCAACATGTCAGGCTGCATTTGGTAATTTCTGTCTCAATGGATCTTTGATCTGAAACATTAATTCTGTTTCCTTTTCCATAAATGTTGTCTCACACGCTGAATGTTTCCAGCATTTTCTGTTTTTATTTCAGATTTCCATCATCTGCAGTTTGATTTGATTGTTATATTACACCTGCAATTGTCTGAGAGTTAGAATAATGAAGGCAATTAGCTTTGACTATTTCTATCTTTGTTATTAACAGTTCAGCTGTGGTTGTTGAAAGTAGTTTAAAGTTGACTTCCCTCTTTGTAGATATGCCTTGTTAATTGTGGACAGTGCAACGGCCTTGTATAGGACAGACTACTCTGGTAGGGGCGAGCTATCTGCCAGGCAGATGCATCTTGCACGGTTTCTACGAATGTTGTTGCGACTGGCAGATGAGGTAAGCCTTGGACTTTGTATTAACATTTTTGGGTTGCATATTTCATTTTGTGTTGATAGTAATTAAGTATGGGGAGAGTTGGGCAGTGTCAATGCAGAGAAGATTTGAATCAAATGTCTGTATAAAAGCAGACATATTTGATTCAAATCTGGGAAAAGAAAAATGCAACAATTTCGCTTTGAGTTTGAGCTAGTCATTTTTATGGGAATGATGAACCATGAAATGGGCAATGTGGTGCCATGAATTCTCAATAAATAAAACCAGATCAACTGAAAAGTTAAAAATATTCCAGTGATTTTTACAACACAGGAAGAGGCTATTTGGGCCCACATGTACATAAAGGCTCATGAAGTCAAATAGGACAGAAACGGGCCTATCAACCCACTACATCCATACCGACCAAGTCCCTATCTATATTAATCCCATTTATTGGTCCTTGGTCTGTGGCCGAGTATGCCTTGGCAATTCAAGTGGTTCCTTTGGAGCATTTTCTTCAGTTACACTCACCCACACTTTCCTTGTAGGCCTGCGCATGATTTTCCTTCATGCTTATTCAATTCTTTTTGAAAGCACTGGTTCTACCACCCTTGTTGTCAGTGTTCGAGATCATAAATGTTCCCTGCATTTTTCTTTGAAACCTAAGTTCCTCTCTGCACATCCCTTTCTCCCTACCCTCATGTCTATCACTTTAAATCTGTGTACCCTGATCGTCAAGCCTTTCACTAAAGGGCACAGTTTCTCTGTTTACCCAATCTACTTTATCATAATCTAGTATACTCTGTCAACTCTCTGTTCATCATCCTTTGCTACAAGGAGAACATCCCAGTTTCTTCAGCCTAACCTTGCAGCTAAAATCCCCTCACTCTGGGAATCAACTTAGTAAATCTCTTTTGTACTCTACCTGGAATCCTCACATCCAAATGTATCATGACCTGAACTGGATGCAGTGCTCCATTTGCAGCCTAACCATTGTTTCATATACGTTTAATTTAACCTTCCTTTACCACTCCATTCTTGTACAGCCTTTTAGAACTGTGCCTTTCGAGCTTGTGTTTTGTCTTTTGTTCTTTCTGTCAAAATGTATTGCTTCCTTCCACTTGTATTAAATTTCATCTGCCACTTGTTTGGCCATTCTGCCAATTAATGTCCTCCTGTAGTTTCCTGCAATCTTCAATGTTTACCCCAGCTCCAAGTTTGATGACATGCAGATTCTGAAGTTTTACTCTGGATCCATATCAAAGATAACTAATATATAACCCTGAGGTCACCACTGTCCATCATCTGCCAATTTGGAAATTTAATTGTTTATAGTTCACTACATTCCACTCATGAGTCATATTATTTTTATCCATGTCATCATTGGCCCTCACTATCCATTCATTACCTTCCCTTCACCAACCTTATCCTGTGCTGTGTTTATTTTTTTTCTAGATCTCAGGAAATACCATGAATGATCTTCAGAGCTATATGTATTTATAATGTTAAGATCTTTGATCCATTGTCTGTGGCTCTTTCCTAGATCAATTTAAAATTCTTCTTTGTGCTCTCCCCATACTCTTGTATCTTCCTCTATTTTGTTTATTTCTTCCCCTTTCACACACTTTGATTTTTGCATTGGCTAATTCCTGTGCCAAAGCATTCTATGCATGAACATTTATTGATTATATTTCTATTTATTTCTGTGGTAATTGACCAAAATCATTCATTCCTTTCTTTTTTTCTTTTTTAATCTTTTTATTAGTTTTCAAATTAATACAGGTTAATATATCAATGTTTATACATGTAATACAAAGAGATCAGGAGAACAATCATGACATGGATAATCACAAAGAACAATAATGTATTAAAAAAATCTGTAGATCCAATGATCTGTTAGTGAATGAATATAATATAAAAGAAAAAGATTTATTATAAGATATAAAAGAAAGAAAAAAAATTCCCCAAAACAATAAGAAAAATTATAAACAATATATCAAACCAAACTAAGTTAATGAAAAAAATTTTTAAAAAAAACAAAAAAACAAACGAAGAAAAAAGGACTAAAATTTGTCAATAGAAACAGAGCAATATTATGTCTTCAACTCCGTTCCTCTAAGTTGAAAGGTTATTATAAGGGGATCTATATCATGTGAAAATATTGAATAAATGGACTCCAAACTTCCTCAAATTTTAAGCCAAGGATCAACAGTGCCACTCCTAATTTTTTCCAAGTTTAAACATGATATAGTTTGAGAGAACCATTGAAAAGTAGTAGGGGGTATTGGATCCTTCCATTTAAGCAAAATTGATCGTTTGGCCATTAATGTAACAAAGGCAATCATACGGTTAGCGGAGGCAGATAGATGGCCAGATTCTATCCTTGGTAAACAAAAAATTGCAGTGATAGGATGAGGTTGTAAATCAATCTTCAATACATTTGAAATAATGTTAAAAATATCTTTCCAATATTTTTCCAAAAGAGGACAGGACCAAAACATGTGTCAAAGAAGCCAGATTCGATTTACATCTGTCACATATAGGATTTATATGTTGATAAAAACGAGCTAGCTTATCTTTTGACATATGGGTCCTGTGAACTACCTTAAACTGTATCAAAGAATGTCTGGCACACATTGAAGATGTATTAACTAAATGAAGAATTTTCTTCCAAGTCTCTGTAGGTAAAGATGTCTGGAGTTCACTTTCCCATTCATTCTTAATTTTGTCCAGTGGTTCTGAACGAATTTTCATAATTAAATCATAAATTATTGCTATCAAGCCCTTCTGACAAGGATTAAAACCAAAAATTTTTCCATAATTTCGGTTTTGTAAGGTGTGGGAAAAGAAGGTATAGTAGCTTTTAAAAAAATTTCCAATTTGCAAATATCGAAGAAAGTGTGATCTAGGCAAATTGTATTTGTTAGACAATTGTTCAAAAGGTGAAAAACAGTTATCAATGAATAAATCACGAAAACATACTATTCCCTTCCTTTTCCATATGGAAAAAGCTGAATCAACTCTGGATGGATGAAAGAAAAAATTAGATTGAATGGGACTTGATAGATTAAATTTATTCAATCCAAAAAATCTACGAAATTGAAACCATATTCGTATTGTATGTTTAACAATTGGGTTAATCATATGTTTACTTAATTTGGTAAGTGCAAAAGGGCGTGGAGCTCCTGAAATAGAAACTAATGAAAATTCAAGTACTGATTGGGACTCAAGGTGTACCTGTTTGGGGCGTTGAATTACATCTGGAACTTGTATCCAAAAAAAAAATAATATTGATTGCCCAATAATATAATCTAAAGTTAGGTAAGGCCATACCACCATCCTTTTTTTAGTTTTTGTAAATATTTCTTACTTAGCCTTGGATTTTTATTCTGCCAAATATATGAAAGAATTTTAGAATCAATAGTGTCAAAAAAAGATTTCGGAACAAAAGTTGGAATCACTTGAAATAAATATAAAAAGTTTGGTAAAATATTCCTCTTCACTGATAGAGACAGTGGGGACCATTTAGTAAATAATTGTTTAACATGGTCAATTAAAGGTAGTAGATTAGCTTTAAATAAGTCCTTATGTCTCTTGATAATTTTAACACCTAAATACATAAAATAGTCAGTTACCAATATAAAAGGTAATTGGCTATAAATTGGGATTTGCATATTTAATGGAAAAAGTTCACTCTTATTAAAATTTAATCTATAGCCAGAAAAAACACTAAAATTATCTAATAGTGATAGTACTGCGGGGATAGATTCGTCTGGATTAGAAATATAAAGTAACAGGTCATCTGCGTAAAGAGATATCTTATGAATCTTCTGTCCACGAGTAATACCACATATATTTGAAGAATCCTGAAGTGCAATAGCCAAAGGTTCTAAAGCAATATCAAATAATAAAGGGCTTAACGGGCAGCCTTGTCTAGTACCTCGAAAAAGCCTAAACAAAGGAGATCTTTGATTATTAGTAACTATTGAAGCCATAGGTGCATAATAAATCATTTTAATCGCAGAGGTAAATTTAGGACTAAAATTGAATTTTTGATATGTACTGAATAGATATTCCCATTCAACTCTGTCAAACGCCTTTTCAGCATCTAATGAAACAACACATTCTGGAATTTGGGATGAAGGGGTATATATAATATTCATTAATCTCCTAATGTTAAAATATAGATAACGATTCTGAATAAATCCTGTCTGGTCTTCAGAGATAATTTGTGGAAGAACCTTTTCCAATCTAAAGGCCAATATTTTGGAAAATATTTTGGAATCTACATTTAATAAAGAAATAGGTCTATAAGATGCACAATCAGTGGGATCTTTATCCTTTTTAAGAATTAAAGAAATAGTTGCTTCATAGAAAGATTGTGGTAGGTTACCCACTGATAGGGCATCTTTAAAAATTTTGGCTAACCAGGGAACAAGAATATCAGAAAAGGATTTAAAAAATTCAGCTGTATATCCATCAGGGCCGGGTGCTTTACCCGAACTCATTGAAAATATTACTTTCTTTATTTCTTCCTCCGAAATGGGAGCATCTAATGTAGAGCGTTCATTTAACAATAATTGGGGAATCTTCAAATCTCTTAAAAATTCATGCATTGATGTAGAATCCTCAGGGGATTCTAATTGGTATAAAGAAGAATAAAATTCTTGAAAGGATTTGTTAATTTGAATTTGATCTATCGTGTAGGTACCATCTGGTTTACGAATTTTATTAATCCGATGTTTAGATATAGTAGCTTTCAATTGGTTGGCCAATAATTTACCAGATTTGTCACCATGTATATAAAATTGACTTTTGTTTCTCAGTAGTAGATTTTCAATTGAAGATGTTAATAATAAACTATGTTGTAGTTGGAGTTCTGTTCTCTTTTTAAAAAGCTCCAGATTAGGAGTAACAGAATATATTTTATCAATTTCTTTAATCTTGTCAGCTAATGTATGTAATTCATTATTAGTTTGTTTTTTTTCAATCCAGCGGAATATGAAATAATTTGACCACGGATGTATGCTTTAAACGTATCCCATATTATCCCACTGGAGATTTCTTCAGTAAAATTAGTTAAAAAGAAAAATGAAATCTGTTCTTTAATGGACGAAATCTAAGTCTTGTAATAGCGAAGGGCTAAATCGCCATTGTCTGACATCAAAGGATACATCTGGTAATTTAATTGATAATCTCAATGGTGCATGATCAGAAATGGCAATTGCATTGTATTTGCAGTCCGTAGTAAGGGGTGCTAATCTAGCATCAATAAAAAAATAATCAATCCTAGAGTAATTTTGGTAGACATGAGAAAAGAATGAAAATTCTATATCAAATGGGTGTAGAAACCTCCAAACATGTAAGATTCCGGATTCAACTAAAAAGGAATTAATAAAGACAGTGTATTTGTTTGGAAGTGTAGAATTTGACACAGATCTATCTATCGAAGGGTTTAGACAGCAGTTAAAATCTCCACCCATAATCACAGTGTATTCATTTAAATTAGGAAATAATGCAAACAAATGTTTAAAAAATTCCGGGTTATCTACATTGGGTGCATAAACATTAACCATAACAATGTTTTTATTATGAAGTAGACCAGTAATTAATAAAAATCTACCATTTGGGTCTTACATTGTCTCATGATGGACAAACGAAATTGAGGAGTCTATAAAAATAGAAACTCCTTTCACCTTTGCTTGTGAATTTGAATGGAACTGTTGACCCCTCCAAAATCTAAAAAAGACGTTGCTTATCTTTCTTCCTGGTGTGAGTCTCCTGAACAAAAATGATCTGAGCATTTAATCTATGAAGAGCTTTAAAGATCTTCTTGCACTTAAGCAAATTGTTTAAGCCGTTAACATTCCATGAAATAAAATTAATAGTCTTATCCATTTTAACAGATTAAAAATCATATGGTATGTAAAGGGTTAATCTTGGTATATACAGATCTTACCAACAGGAAGAAGTAAAAAAGTTCAAAGAAGAAACTGATATGATGACAATTTAGGAAAATTTGTAGTTTAGCCCAGAAGGAGAAAAACCTAGAAACAGCCCCGCCCCCCTCCCCCAGCAGCCCGAAAACTAGCCAATAGACAGCCAGAAAGCTACCCTCTAATTGAATTAACCCCAATTCTATTGGTGGCGATAGTCCAAATTAACAAATATATAAACCACTCATGTTTAGACTAAGAATGAACAAGATAACCCAAACAGAGGTATCAAAATAACAACAAAGTTATGGAATTAAAACAGAGCCAAAGGGCATTAACAGTCAACATTTAAAGAATACAGTTTAATAATTATTTCAGAAAGAAAGCAAACGTTCAGTCATTTGGTTAAATTCTTAATTATAATAAAAACAAAACATTAAAAATATTAAAAGAAGAAAAAGAGGTTTAAATCTAAAAATTAATTAGATAATAAAGCGAGTAAGTAGTAAATCAAAGGAAAAATACTATCTTCTGCATTTCTTAGCTTTTAAAATTAAAAGCTAGTTCAAAAGAAACTGCTTGGCCTCTTGAACAGATTTAAACCATTTACGAGATTTATCAGGTAGTGTAATTCTGAGCCTTGTATTCATTCCTGGCCCAAAGGAAATAATCACCCTTGTAAGCTATCAAAATCTCTTCTTAGTTTTAAGTGGATGTTTTGTTTTCGTTTGGTGTACTCAAGAGATTTGGTTGGCATATTGCAGGAACAAAGTTATTAATTTGCATGGTTCATACAAAAGCAGAGATACTGAACTGCTTTGAACAAGTGTATTTGCCTGCGGGTTCACAGTAGATTGAAAGCACCTTACTGCATTTTGGGAAGATGTTTTTTGTTTTGTTTAATACTTGACACTGGACCAAACAGGTATTATTACTGAAAATTTAAAAACCCTATTTTCTGGTACTTGCAGTCTGCATGCTTGCAGTCAGTGGGACAGTTATACAACATGGTTGTGGTGCCTCAATCCTTTGTTACTAATAGTTCTTACTCTTTTAAGTGAACTGTGCCACAGGGTTCTGTAATTTTGTGCTATTAGCTCTGCTGGCAAAACTTTATTTACTTTGGCCTTCTACAATGTTAAAATTTCCATTTAGAGCATATTTAGTTAACCCAAAAGAGATGTGGAAACTGAAAGAAAAGGATTTCTATAATGTGTAATTAAATTGATTTGTTTCACTTAAGATCTTGAAATTGTTTTCTAGTTTGGGGTAGCTGTTGTAATAACTAACCAGGTGGTGGCCCAGGTTGATGGGGCAGCCATGTTTGCCGCGGATCCAAAAAAGCCGATTGGTGGAAACATCATTGCCCATGCATCTACGACAAGGTAGGTGGAATTGATAAGATAGTCACTAAAAATTGCTTCACAAGTTTCTAGATGGAAGGGTTGACCATTTGCTTTAAAGCTTGCTTCATACTGTTTGCATCTTGAAGTTTCAAAGTCCAAGCACAGCTCTTGTTATAAAATGTAATTGTTCTTCCAATTATTCTCAGTTATTTGACAATTTTACTTATTTCCCATCCACACTTGGAAGCATTGACCCCCTTGTTGAGATATGGAACCACAGATGACAATTATCTTATTACTTTTCCCAAATGATCAATACCGAAGCATGATCTTTGACTAACATGCACTGACCTTTCAACACACGGTGCAATTCTTGAACTTGCAGCTTGGTAACTGTTGGATGGTGGAAATGCTAGCATCGATTTTTTTAAAAAATCTGTATTTAAAAATTCAAGAAGGAACAAAGTTACAAATGAAGGGAAAAAAGAAAAACGTGTCAAACTTGCTATGTATGCATTGGCAATATTGCAAGAATGAACAGAAGTACAGGTTCATAAACAACTAAAGCAACATCCATATAAACTGATTTTCAGTCCCATCAAAGTTGCACAGTATTTGTTCTAACTTTGTATTATACTATCCCCCTGTAATTTTAGATAACCATCTTCATTGTCCACTATACCACCTATTTTAGTGTCATTTGCAAACTTACTAACTATACCTTGTACATTCTTATCCAAATCGTTGATATGGATGACTTTGGCGATTATCATTCAAAGGCACTATCTAGCTTCCTTTTGTTGATGAGGTTCATCTCCATTCCATCATCTCTTATGGCACTACGCAGCCACGGATTTATTGTAAAGTTTGTCTGACATGCAGTGTTGGATATGCAGAAATTTCCTACACTTAAATCAGTGGCTCCAATGTCTATCCAAGGGAACTGTGAAGCTGAGTTACATTATTTGCACATTTTGATATTCTGTTTGACACAGAATTAAGTATTCATTTGCTCCATCAAAGTGATCTAATTCCATTTCCATAATGTTACTTGGTTCAGCCCTTTGCTTAAACATTCATGCCTTTGTTGTGTCTGGACATTACTCTTACATGTTGTCCAAGGTTAGCATTCTGTCTTAGATCCTACATAAATGTGCTCATCCAGAGCTCTCCCTATTTCTTAACTTCCTCAAAGTCTTTTTCATTCATTGGTCCCGTGTTTGTAGCTCCATCCTGGCTATTATCCTGAGTACGCTTGAAATTTAAAATCCTGATCTTCATTTTCAAAATATTCCATGTCCTTTCCCCATACCATCTCTGGAACTTTTTTTTCAGTACTTTATACATCTAGACCTCTTGTGGACCCACATTTTGATTGGATTTAATTAGATTTCATCTGTTCACTTGCCTTGCTCAGAATTTTGGAATTCGCTCTCTGCCACTTTTTTTTCCCCCTCTCTTTTTTAAGATAATCATGGCTCTGACCAATCTTGGTTATCTGTCCATTGCTCACAGTCACATTGTTATTTGATAATGCTCCTATAAACAGCTCAGGATTTAATGGGGTAGATTTTCTACTACAATACATTTGTTTGTATTAGATTTGTCCATGTTTCTTGGTGGAATTCTTGATGTCCAGCATTGCATGCGCAAGCTGATATCAATGCCTACTGCCTTGCTATCCATGCTTCCAGCTGCTCCAGTTGGGTCTTTTTTTTTAATAATATTATAGACAGTAATGTTTGTTCCCAGTCATCCATCATCTTTGAAGGTCTGCCAGGACTTTATCTCTGCCCTCCTTCCATTTGTCTTCTCCAGCTTACCCTTTGGTGATTATCTCTTCATGTGGACTCTTCATAAAAATCCAATGGAGCACTGTGAATTCCCACTAACTTCCCAGCTCTCTTTTTCTTCCAGCTTGACCCCAAATGTAGTCTTCTGCTAGGAACCTGCCTTCCAGTATATTGACATGGCAGACAGCACCCAGCCAGCTGCAGTCATGGCATATCTTTGACAACTGGTGAGGTCACTCCCCAAGAGTTCAACGGCTGTCAAAAATATGAATTTCTGAATGTCCTTGAATGCCCCTAACTAGGAAATTGTGCTTAACCCATTTCAGGTTAATCTTAGAGAAAGTGCAGTGATCCCATTCAAATAAATGGGAGAAATCAATGGACAGAAATAGATGATTTTTTTTCATTTTTAATATTTTTAAGATTTAAAAAATTCCCAAGTGACTTTGAATTGTTAACTGTTGAAGACATTCACAAGCATTTAAAAACTGACCTCTTCGACAACGATTGAGCTGTAGAGTGATCTCACCCAGTTGTCAAGACTATTCTGTGAGTGCAGCCGGCTGTGTGCTGTCTGCCACGTCAATGTATGGGAAGCCAGGTTCCCAGCAGAAGACTGCACCTGGGGCCAAGCTGGAAGAAATTGTGGCCCAGGGCTAGGTGCCCGATGATCTCATGACAAAGAAGATCTCAGATCTGCTCCCATATGTTAGAGGTGCAAAGTAAATACAGTTCATTAGGGAACTTGCGACTGTCAGCAATTGCAGTCTTATTTTCCTGGCACCTCCTGTTGTCTTGAAAGCCTTCATATCTTGGTAAAGAAGAACCACTTTGACATCTCATTGTTACTAATTTATTATTAAAATATTGATCTGCTAACAAGTTGGTCCACCAGAGAGGTTGATCCGGTCCTTGGATGCATTTCCAGCAGACATTACTGAATAATGTATAGGAGCAGGGATCCCAGTTGATCATCTTCCCAACTCCATGGCTAAGGCCAATTGTAACATCCTTCTGATTGATAGCAAGTGAGCTCTCAAGCAAGCTATGGCTCAGCTTCTCACTGAACAGATTTGCTGTTTTTTAAGCTTCCTTGAAGTACTAGGGACCATATAGTTTTGGAGAATAAAGGATGATGAAAAGGCATTGCCCATATTATTTAAAAACTATAGACCTTAGTTATGGGTCTATCCACCAGGAAATTTCACATTGTCTACCTTTTCATTTTTTCTTTTTCAGATTGTACTTAAGGAAAGGTCGAGGTGAAACACGAATCTGTAAAATTTATGACTCCCCTTGTCTGCCTGAGGCCGAGGCTATGTTTGCTATCAATCCTGATGGAGTTGGTGATGCCAAAGACTAAACGTGAATGACCCTTCCTGTTCTTGTGCTGGAAGCTATTGACAGCAAGAAAAATCCCAGGATAATCAGTAATGCTATTTTGTGACTTCACACTACATGTTGAGAGTTGTGCTTGGAAAATTTGACTACTTTTCACTTTGGAAAGCCACATTGGATTGCTAATGTTCCAGGCAGATCCAAAATTAAAATGGGTCCATGGGGAATATAATTTATTTCAAACCCATGTTTGTTTTGTTTGGATGAGGTGAAAGTCAGCAGAGAAGACTACATTGGACACAGATTTATTGAGTTTGCCTTAAATCATTTTCTGATTGACCAGCTGTAGTTTAAGCCAAAGCCTACATAACTTGAGGCTTTGGTCTGACGGATCACCACTGTAGAAGTCATTGGTAATAAAGTGGAGAACCTGTTGAACACAATGAGGAATGATAACTGGCACTGAATGCAAGGCTACTTGTGGTTTGCCAAGTATTTTAGATGGAGGAAGAATGAACCATATAGTAACCATGGAACCTTCCTATTAAAATGGCTCCCCTTATCCTTATAGTGGATCAATGAATGAAACAATTTTGCAGAAATATGTACTGATAAAAAGCAGATTTCCCTTTGGTTTTTTTTCTGTTCTAATACAAGGGTGTAAAAAAAAATGGGTGCATAATTCTTTTAGGGTAACTGCAAACAATTCTGTTAACAGCAATTTGCTGTGCTTTTTGTTGCTTTTTTGGTGCACCCTTAACAGGGTGTCATTTACCTTTTATAAGCAAAGCTAAAAGAATTCTTAATAATGCAAGTCTCGAAATACAAATAAACTATTTTGGCAATTTAAGTGTACAAATCTTGCTTGGCATTATTAACTTCCTTCAGCACAAGAAGCATGTGAACAAAATAAAGGAATTTTCTTTTTAACCAGAATATTCCTCTATAGGTATAGGAGGGTTATTTACAGTAAAATCTTCACATTCCCCCCAATGATGTGTCTCAGCCGCAACCTCTGAAAGGTGGTGTTAGCTTTAACATTGTGACAATACAGCCATTTCTTGCATCAGTCAAACTGTGCTGTCTTAAATTAATATCACTGATTAATTTTGTGCCATGTATATGTTTCAGTAAAGAACAGCTGGGACCCAAAGGTGAAAGACATTGCTTGAATGTTTTGTATAGATTTGATGGCATCTGCACCAAGTATTGTTCAGTCTGAAACATTGGTATGTTGTACTGCTCTGTTGTATTTTGGTTATTTGAGTTTGATGCAGAGGAGTGATCTTACCTTGTAGCCTTCAGCCTAGTCAGTGGACAGCTGACAATACAGGTGTACTTGTGTAGAATTTGCAGCTCAGAAATAGCTGACTTGGTCCAACTAGTCCAGCACCATTCATGTACCACACTACCATACTTTGCCTTCATCTTTAGCATTTATTTCTCCTTCATCATTATGAAACTATGTCTTGAATGCATTTAACCTGATGGCCTTCATCCTAGGATCTTAAAGTGGCTGCCAGAGAGAGTGGGTAGATTGGTTGTGAATTTAGGAAAGTTCCCAAGAATCGTAAAAGTCTCAATGAACTGAAAAATCACTAGTAATGTCCCGATTCAAGAAATCAGGGAAACCAAGTACTGGATGGTTTAATGTCATTGGGGAAAATGCTGGAATCCATTATTAAAAGAAGCAGTAGCTGGATATTTAGAATGTTAAAATACAGTCAAGAAAGGGAAATTGTGTCTGACAAATTTATTAGAGTTCTATAAGTAGGTAATTGGCTTGTTTTTTTTTAAAAAAAAACGAAGTGAAATTAATTTCCAAGATAAGACACCACAAAAGTTTGCTGCAAAAGGTAAGAGCTTATAGTATTGTGTGTTATATATTGGCATGTATAGGTGTTTGACTAATAAAAGATTTGGGATAAATGGGTAATTTTCTGGTTGGCAAGCTACAACTAGTAAGGTGCCATGGGGATCAGGCTGGTGCCTCGTCTATTTATAATCTATAATCAAATTTAGATGTAGGGAATGAATACAATATATCATAGATGGCTAATGATACAAATATGGAAGGGAAAGTAAAATGGTCTATTTATCCATTTCTTTAATTTCTGTTTATCCAATCCTTGCTGTTCGTGTTTGTGTATTTATAATGTATTACTGAAGAGCAGATTGTACTACTCTCCACCTTGAGCCTGCTCTGCCATTTAATAAAATCATAGTTAATTGCATTCCAATCTACCCACAGTAACCTTCATCCCCATTTCTATCATAGTAAGGTACCTATGTACCTCTGCCTTAAAAATATACAAAGGCTACTTCCACCACTCTTTGAGAAAGAGTTCCTGAGAGAAAAAAATTGCCTTACCTGTCTTAAACAGAGACCCCTAGTTCTAGATTCTCCACGTGGAAACATCTTCTCCACATACATCCTGTAAAGATTCCTCAGGACTTTCTATTTCAATCAAGTCATCTCTTATTGAAACTCCAATGGATGCAGGCGAGCCTAACCAACCGTTCTTTGAGGCTGCCCACCCATTCTAAGTATTACTCGAGTAAACCTTTTCTGCTGTCAGATCATTGTCATTAAATAAGGAGAGCAATACCTACACAGTACTCTAAATGTGATCTCACCACTGCCCTACATAAATGAAGTATAACTTCTAACTTCTGCATTCAATTCCCCCTTGCAACAAATGCTAACATTCTGTAGCTTTCCTAATTACTTTCTTTACTTGCGTTTTTGCCTTTTGAAAATCTTATTTCCTGTTAGCCAGGCAATGATCTGCCTTTTGGAAATCATAATACATTACACCTACTTCAGCCCCTGCCCCCAACCTATCTCTATCTGTCCTCTAGTTACATTCTCAACAAATGCTGGTAATACATTCTAGGATTGACTGCTACAACCCAAAAGGAAGCTGAGACAGTGCCCTGAAGATGCCACTTGATAATGGTGTCCATGTACTGACACAGAGCTGGCCTCTTTCAGACTAGAAAGGATAGGGTCCTGCACCCATGCAGATTTCTATGCAGTGTTGAAGTGGGACTTCTCCCATGTTCTTTGATATTTCATGTAAGCTTTCAGGCAGGCAGCCAACACTCAAGACATCTTCATGTGCACAGTCAGCCTTCATTCTGTAATACAAAAATTTTAAAAATGGAGATGCTGGAAAACTGGAATAAATGTCATTAATTCGAAATGTTAACCCTACTTCTCCTACCACAGGTACTTGCTAATTTGCTGAGTATTTCCAGCATCTTAGAACATAGGATAGTACAGCACCAGAACTGGTCCTTCAGCCTACGATGTATGTGCCAAACATGACACCAAATTAAACTAAATCTCTTCTGCTTGTACATGATCCATTTCCCTCCTTTCCCGGCATAGTCATGTGTCTATCTAAAAGCCTCTTAAACACCATTATTGTATCTGCTTCCACCACCATCCCTGGCAGCCGGGTCCAGCCTACCACTCCCTGTAGGGAAAAAAAATTTCCCACTCTCATCTTAAATACATGTCCTCTAGTATTTGACATCTTCTGTTCTTATTTCACCCTCTCTTGGCTGGCCTTCCAAAGTTTTCATCTGTATCCTGAGTAAAACTTTGTGGAACTGGTAGTTGCGCTATCTTTGCACTCTGTGCTGACTTCAGGCCATTCTTGCCTGTTCACTGACTATGAGCAGGTCCTGCATGTGGGACATTAATCTACATGCCACTGAGGTACAGGGTTTGGGAAAGGTGAAATTTCCAAGTTTGGATGGTCTGCAGCTTTGACAGGAGCGTGCACATGGTGGTGGTCCCATTCAACTAAAACCCTTGTCCTTGGTGGTTGAGATCGTGGATTTGGGCGGTGCTGTCAGAGTAGCCCAGCCAAGTAACTGCAATGTATTTTGTAGGTGGTACACAATGCAGCCATAGTGTGCCAGCAGTAGAGAGAATGAATATTTGGGATTGAAAAAGGGGTACTAACAAAATGGGCTGCTTTGTCCTCAATGATGTTTAACTTAAGTGTTGTTGGGCAAGTGGACGGTATTCTATCATGTTCCTGAATTGTGCGTTAATAGACGGCGGAAAAGCTGTGGGATGTCAGGAAGGGAGTCACTTGCCACAGGATACCCAGATTATGACCCACACGTGTATTCATATATTTATATGGCTGGTCTTGACGAGTTTCTGGCCCTAGCATATTGATGGTGGTGTTAACAAATTTTCAATGATCTTTGCACATTACTACTGCACCACTGTGCTGCCCAGTGTAGAACTGCTGCCTCATAGCTCCAGCAGCCTGGGTTTAATAATGACCTCTGATGCCACCTGTGTGGAGTTTTCATGTTTACATAAATAAAAATCCTGTGGTTGCACTTATCGAATCATAGACATTGAAAATCAAAAAATTGCAGATGCTGGAAATATGAAATTAATCAAAAATAAGAATGGTGGAAACACAGCAGTCAGGCAACATCTGTGGAAAAGGCTGATGTTTCAAGTCAAAGACTTCATTAGAACTGGAAAAGTGAAAAAAACAATTTGGGTTTAAGTTACAGAGAGGATGGAATAAGAATGGATAGGAAACACAAAGTGTATTCAGAATTATAATTAAGCTTTTCCTCAATACCTTTGTGTTTTTTGTCCAGATTTTAAATATGTAGCACTTGATCCTTGAGTAATCTGATAATGGAAATAGCTTTGCTGTGTTTGACCTACCAAAACCAATTAAAATCTATCAAATTTCATTATAATCTCTTCTGCTCTGAGGAAAACAACCACAGTTTCTCCATTTTAACTTTTCAGCTGAATCCCTCCTTCTAGGGACCATTCTAGAAAATCTTATCTGCATCCTCTCTAGGTTATTCACATCCTTCCCAACATTGACTGAACAGAGTACTGCGGTTATGGACTAACCAGTACTTTAAACAGGTTCAACAAAATTTCCCTTTTGTAATTTGTTTGTTTGTAGAGCCAACATAAAGTGAGGAAGAAAAAAGCCAACGGATGGGCAGTACAGAGTTGCAAAGCAAAGGAGCTCCCTTGGAGCCTAGTAGCTCATGGACCTTGCTTTTATTGCTGTCAGTCTTCAGACCCCTGAATCAGTAGTTCTCATTCATTGTTTCCCACCATTTAGAAAACACATAAATTTATCTTTTAGTTCATTAGTGAATGACTTTGCATTTACTCATACAGAACTCCTAACACGCTTAATCTTTTATTATTCCACTTCAGTTTTCTGCTCACACCTATGTCATATTTTTACCCTTAATTTGGGTATATTCAATTTCTTTGGAACACAACAATTTCATTAGAATTATTTCAGAATAAATTATTTTCAAGCTTTGGATGTTGAATTAGAACTTTTTTTTTAATACTTCCCAATAGATTTAAAATGTCAAACCAAATATTTAAGAATTAGGATGCCTGAACAGCACACACTTTTCAAGAAATATCATTTGTACGTGTATAACTCATTTCCTTGTTAATTGTCTATAACCATTGCTATAAAAATGTCTTCTACCTGCTTTATAATATGAATATTTGGGTACATCAAACTTCAAGAGTATAGGAGAGAATAGAAAACAGCTGCTTGTAATCTATACAAACATTTCCACCAATGGGTGATACCGCATTAATTCAGGAGTTGCAGCTTATCCCACTTTTTCATGGCCCAGCTACTGAAAGCATATTATCTGTGTACTATTAAAAATTGGAGGTCTGCTCAAGTATAAAATTTGACCTGAGTTTGAGTATCTGGAATATTTTCCTTTCCTGACTAAACCCAACCATTACTGTAACTATAACAATTTTAAGCATGCTATTAATCAGCTTGAGAATGAAACACCAATATTAATCAAAACCAAAGGGTATGTGCAATAATATTCACAAGAAAATAGGAGCAGGAGTAAGCCATGAGGCCCTTTAAGCCTGCCCCACCATTTAATATGATCATGGCTGGTCTATGCTTTCTTTAACTCCTTCTGTGCCATTTCTCCATACCTCCCTTTTCCTTGATCTATCAAATATTTATCCACTTCCACACTTTAAATCTAATGATTCTGCTTTCACCACCCACCCGGGCAGAGAATTCAAGAGATTGGCCACACTATGTGAGAAGAAATTTCTACTTGCCTCAGTCTTAAGTGACTGGCCTCTTGTTTTGTAATTATGTCCCTTTGTTTGAGACTCTCCAATGATGAAAACATCTCAGTCCAGTACCTTTAGGATTATATATGTTTGAATAAGGTCACCCCTCATTCTTTTAAACTCCAATGAACACAGGCTCAAACTATTTAGTGTCTCATGTTAGGACAACCCTCTCATCGCAGGAATTAGCCTGGTGAATCTCGTGTACTGCCTCCAGTGTTACTATATGTCTTTTTTTTAGATGAAGGGACCAAAGTATTCCAGGTGAGGCCTTTCCAAACACCCTGTACAATTGCAACGAAACCTCTATATTTTTAAATGCCAACCCCTTTGCAATGAAGGCCAAAATGTTGATTGTTCTCTTAACTACTTGTTGGACCTGTCTGAGCATTTTGCACTTCATGCACAAGAACACCTAGATCCCTTTGTACTTCACTCACTTGCAGTATCTTTCCATTTAGATAATAATCTGCCTTTTGATTTCTCTTGCTGAAGTGCATGACCTCGCACTTTCCCACATTAAACTTTCCAGTCTTTTCTCGACTCACTCTATCCCATTGCGGAATCACAACATCCTTATCACATCATGCCCTTCCACCTATTCTTGTATTATCAGGAAATTTGTAAACCTTGCATACTGTCCCTCCCTCCAGGTCATTAATGTAGTGAACAATTGCAGGCGAAGAACTTATCCCTGGTTACCTCCCAGTCTGAAAGGTACTCATTTATGCCAACTCTCTGATTTCTGTGAGACAGCCAATTTCCAATCTATTCTAACATACTTCCTCTCATACCATGGGATTTTGAGTTATTTGCATGCCTCCTGTGTGGCCCCTCTCAAAAGCCTACTGGAAATCTACATACACCACATCTACAGGTTCCTCTCCATCAATTCTCCCTGTTACATCCTCAAAGAATTTGAGTAAATTTGATGCTTTCCTAAATGATTAACTGTTTCCTCATTGATTATTGACTCCAGCATTTTGCTGCTAATAACTGTTAAACTAACTGGTCTGTAGTTCCCTGCCTTCTGCCTTTCTCCTTTTTTGAACAAGGGAGTCATATTGGTACCCTCCCAGAGTTTAGCAAATAATGGAAAAATTTCATGCAATGGGTCCACTATCTCTGCAGCCACTTCCTTTAAAGCTCGGCTGTGAAGTCCATCGGGTCCTGGTGACTTGTTTGCCTTTAGCTCTCTGAGTTTCTCCAATACTTTATCCCAGGTTATTTTCTACCATGTTATTTGAAATTAGCCTGTCTGATATCTTGAGGACATTAGCAAATGGGGAAGACTGATACAAAAAAATTTATTCAACATATCTTCCATTTTTTTAATTAATTCACTAGACTCGTTCTTTGGAGGCCCCACATTTACCTTAGTTTCCCTCTTCCTATTTATATAATCCATAGAAACCTTTACTGTTTTTATACTACATGCAAGTTTTCTCTCAAAATTAATTTTCTCCCTTTTTATGAGCTTTTTAGTCTTCTGCTGGATCCTAAAAACTTCCCGTCCTCTGCTCTACCACTAGCCCTTGTCACTTTGATAAGATATCTTTTATTAGTCACATGTACATCAAAACAACTTCCTAACCCGTATGTCTTTAGAATGTGGGAGGAAACCGGAGTACCCGGAAGAAACCCACGCAGATACTGGGAGAATGTACAAATTCCTTACAGACAGCGGCTGGAATTGAACCCAGGTCGCTGGCGCTGTAATAGTGTTATGCTAACTGCTACACTACCATGCCTGCCCATACCCTAGTTTTCAATTTAACATTAACCTTTACCTCCTTAATTAACAACGGGTTGTGCCTCTTTCTCATGGAATCCCTCTTTGATTGAGATAGATGCTTGTTGAATATTATAGACCCATTATTTGAATATCTGCCATTGTTCCTCTACTGACCTATCTCTTAGCTTGTTTACCCAGTCCACCTTGGACAACTCCCTCACACCATTATAATTACCCTTGTATAAATTGAAATCACTAGTTGTGGACCTATAGCGTCCATCCTCAAACTGCATTTGGAATTCTAGCATATTGTGGCCACTTCCACCTAGGGGATCTTTAACCACAAGATCCCTTATTAATCCTTATTACATAAGACATAATCTGAAAATAGCCTGTTCCTGTGTAGGCTCTGCAAAGTACTGCTCTAAAAAAGCAATCCCTGACACATTCCACAAATTCTTCCACAATACCCCCAAACCAATTTGTTTCATCCAATCAATAAATTAAACTCTTCTATAATTGCAGTTCCCTTCAAGCATGCCCTTGGTATTTGCCCATTTATGCTCTGATCTATTGAGAGGTCATATTTTGGGGGTCTATAGACTACTCCCACCCATGTTTCCTTCCCCTACTATTCAATATTGGTATTGGTTTATTATTGTCACTTGTACTGAGGTACAGTGAAAAGCTTGTCTTACAAACCAATCGTACAGGTCAATTCATTACACAGTGCAGTTACATTGAGTTAGTACAGAGTGCATTGAAGTAGTACAGGTAAAAAACAATAACAGTATAGAGTAAAGTGTCACAGCTACAGAGAAAGTGCAGCGCAATAAGGTGCAAGGCCACAACAAGGTAGATCATGAGGTCATAGTCCATCTCATTGTATAAGGGAACCATTCAATAGTCTTATCACAGTGGGGTAGAAGCTGTCCTTCTATTTCAATATTTCAACCCAAACTAATCCACATCACTATCCAATGCCCTTGTATCATGACTCTGCACTGCTCTGGTACCTTCCTTGATTAAGAATGCCACCCCACCTCCTTTCCCCTTTAGCCTGTTTTTTTTTGGAACAGTGTATAACCTGAATATCAAGTACCCAGTCCTGGTCACCCTGCAACCATGTTTCTATAATAGCTATTACAGCATACTCATATGTTGCCATCTGTGCCATCAACTCATCAATCTTGTAAATGTTATATGCATTCAAATAAACAACATTAAGTTTAGATTTTTAGAATTATTTACAACTCTGGAGTTGCACTGTTTTGCATATTTTCATTTGTATCTTCTGCCCAGGCCTATCACACCATGACTGCCAGTTTGCCCCTCACTATCCTGTATCACTGCTCTTTCATTTCCTCCTGATTTATTAAACCTTCTATTCTTGGAGTCCTTCCTCCTTGCAAAGCCCTGTCTACAACCTAGACCTGGGACTCAATACTTCCTGTTGCAACTGAATCCTTGACCTCCTCACCGATAGATCACAATCAGAAAGAATAGGCAGCAACACCTCTGCCACGACTATCCTCGACACTGGTGCCCCACAAGGCTGTGTCCTCAGCCCCCTACTTTACTCCCTATACACTCATGACTGTGTGGCCAGATTCTGCTCCAACCCCATCTACGAGTTTGCAGATGACAGCACTGCAGTGGGCCAAATATAAAACAATGATGAGTTGGAGTACAGGAAGGCGATAGACCAGTGGCATGGTGTCATGACAACAACCATTCCTTCAATGCCAGCAAAACAAAAGAGCTGGTCATTGACTTCAGAAAGCTGGGCAGTGCAGATGCTCCTGTTCGCATCAATGTTGCTGAGGTGGAGATGGTTGAGAGCTTTGAGTTCCTTGGAGTAAACATCACCAATAGCCTGTCCAGGTCCAACCAAGTATTGTAGATGCCATGGCCAAGAAAGCACACCAGTGTTTCTACTTCCTCAGAAAACTAAAGAAATTTGGCATGTTCCCATTGACCCTCACCAATTTTTATAGATGCACCATAGAAAGCATCCTAGCTGGATGCATCACAGCTTGGTATGGCAACTGCTGTGCCTGAGACCGCAAGAAACTGCAGAGAGTTGTCGACACAGCTCAGCCCATCACAAAAACCAGTCTTCCCTCCGTGGACTCTGTCGACACTGCTCGCTGCCTTGGTAAAACAGCCAACATAATGAAAGACCCCTTGCAGCTGGGTATTCTCCCCTTTCCCATTGGGTGGAAGATTCAAAAGTCTGGAAAAAAAATACCACCAAGCTTAAGGACAGCTTCTATCCCGCTGTTGTACAACTATTGAATAGACCTCTTGTATGATGCGATCGATACTTGACTTCACAATCTACCTCATTATGGCCTTGTACCTTATTGTCTGCCTGCACTGCACTTTCTCTGTGACTATAACACTTTATTTTGCATTCTGTAATTGCTTTTCCCTTGTATTATCTCAATGTACAGATGTGATGAAATGATCTGTATCGATCACTGTACCTCAGTACATGTGATAATAATAAGTCAATTTACCAACCCTAGTTATGCAATTCTTGAGGGCACTGCTCCCGGCACAGTTCAAGTGGAGCCCATCACAATGAAATAGCTGTCTCCTTCCCTGGTACCAGTGCCAGTGTCCCATGAAATGGAACCCATTTCTCCTACATCAAATTTTGAGCCACGCATTTATCTCTGTAATCTTATATACCCTTTGCCAATTTGCTTGTGCTTCTATTTTTCAATTTTGCCCCAACCTCCTCATAATCCCTCAGTAGAACTTCCTTCCTCATCCTAACTATGTCCTTGTTGCTTACCTCAACCAGGACAATTGGATTTTTCCTCTACCGCCCCCCATTTCTAGTTCTTCTCCAGTCCAGAAGAGATGTCCTTAACCCTAGAACTAGGCAAGGAATACAGCCTATGGGACTCTTGTCTTTGCTGCAGAGAAGAGTCTATTCTAATTATACTATCCCCTATGACTCCTCTTTTCTTCCCTCACTTGAATGGCTCCCTGTGCCACAGTGCAATGGATGGTTTGCACATCCTCTCTTGCAGTCCCTACCTTCATCCAGATAGGGAACAAGAACCTCATATTTGTTGAACAAGGGTAAGTCCTAAGGCTCCTCCAGAGCTATCCTCTGGATCCTGCTACCTGCTGCTTCTGCAATCACACAGTCTTGTCCCTGACTGTTCACCAGTTTAGAGGTGGTTGATCTAAAGGGGTGTGACCACCTCCTGAAATATTTGTATTGGTTTATTATTGTCACTTGTACCGAGGTACAGTGAAAGACTTGTCTTGCATACCGATCGTACAGATCAATTCATTACACAGTGCAGTTACATTGGGGTAGTACAGAGTGTATTGATATACTACAGGTAAAAACAATAACAGTACAGAGCAAAGTGTCACAGCTACAGAGAAAGTGCAGTGCAATAAGGTGCAAGGTCACAACAAGGTAGATCGTGAGATCAGAGTCCATCTCATCGTATAAGGGAACCGTTCAATAGTCTTATCACAGTGGGGTAGAAGCTGTCCTTAAGTCTGGTGGTACATGTCCTCAGGTGCCTGTATTCTGTCCCTGATACGTGTTTGGAGCTTGGACTCCAGCTCAAATACCCTGAGCTGAAGTTCTTCAAGCAGTCAATGCTTACTGCATTTATGGTCACTGTTTATCACAATGCAGTCCACCACTTCCCACATGTTGCAACTACAACACATTGTATCCGATCATCCTGATGTGAACTGTCAGACACAATCTAGCCCTATCCTGAATGTTTTGTCAGGATATAAAATCAAACAACGTGAACCCAGTTCGAATGTTGTAAATAGGATTCCCAGCAAAAAGCAAACTGCAGAAGGATTCCCACGTTTCCTGATTCAGCCAGTTTACAGAAGGTAAATAGAATCAGAAATTTGCTGCCTTTCAAACCACTCCACCATTCAATGTGATCATAACATTTGGCCACATTTCCATTTTCCTGATGTATACCCATAACCTTTGATTCCCTAGTATTCCAAAAATTATAGCAATCTAAGTCTCGATAATGGCTCGAAGTCAGAAGCCCCTCTTATCTTTGGTGCTTTCACTTCAGGTTATCTTTTCACAAGAAAGGTTACTATATAGATTTCTGAGAGGGAGCTCATTCATGAATTAGGTTCTTCAACAGGTCCTATAAATTTCTTAGGAATGATTTGGTAATTTAATATTGATTTGGAATTGATGGCTTCTCTTATTTAAAATAACTTTAATAGCTCTCAATACACCAGAGTTATTCCTACTTTAGATGTTAAATTAAAAGATTCATGTTTCCAAGCAATTTATTAAAAGAGCCTCTCGAATTTGTTATTCCATTGCTTTCTTGGCAGACTTCAAGCCCTCCATCACTAGCCTATCACATACCCTATCCGATCTTGCACCAAGTCTTTCCTCAATCCTTGTCTTCAATAAATGTAGTTCTATTCTGCTGACATCTCAGCTTTAAACTTTTACACCACACCGTATCTCTATGAACACTTGAGCCCCACCAAATCACTCCCACCATACCCATCAGGAACTGTTCATTTATCTGACTCTGTCCCTTATGCATTTCCTGCCTCATTTTCACCTTATCAGTAGCAGCCATGCCTTTAGCTGTTCATACTCCATACTCGAGAATTTCCGAGATAAACATCTGCTTCTGCACTTATGCTCCCCCCCCACCTGTTTGATCAAGCCATTCTTTAAACCCACCTAAAATATCCTCCAGCTCGATTTCTCTTTATGTTAGTGAGTTCCACATTTTTAGCATCCTTTGCATGATTGAAGAGAAACTTTTTCACTCTATTAGTTGTATTGGTGAATATCTTACTTTTATCTAGTTTTGAACAAAGAGAAGATTATAAAAAATTTTCTCTACAATTGGGCTTTTACACCCATTTTCAAGCTTCACGATCAGTCAAGTCAACCTTAAGCCTATCTCTTTTATAGAAAATGAAATTCCAGCCTGCGCAATTCTGTCAAATCCTTGTGAATTTTTGCACCTTTTTGTGTTTGGAAGGAGAGGAAGAAATGGGTAATCGAGAGAGATCAGGGATAGACCAGCCTTCAGGGAAAGATCAGGGACAAAAATTGGTGTATTGTGATTGGAGTGGGGTAGGTGGTGTTTCAAGCATACAGAAGTTAACAAGATTATTGTCTGTGTTAGCGGTCACATTGCTGCTCCTGGACATAGTCTTTTTTTTAAAAAGAAAGCACTGTTCCATGAAGAAGTCCTCATTTTCCTGTGGCTTCTGGATTACCCAAACCTGGGAAATATAGCCAGCCGACATTAAGGTTGAATCAAATAAAATCATTTCAATGAAATACACATCTAAGTGAACGTCTTGCCACCTTGCAAATGAGTGTTATCTTCCACTCTCCTTGTGCCCTACCTCTGTTTAAACTGGAAATGGGCATGATCAAGAGTTTGCTGGGTTTGGTTCTGATTTGTATTTTTACTTCCTATCCAACCTGAATCAGCTCAATTACTCTTGAGTAATTAGGAAGTCTCATCAGAAACTTGTGTCATAGAATCATGCAAACATTTGGCTCGTGGTGCTTATGCCTAACCCTTGAATGTGCTATTGTGGTGTCCAGAGTCAGGGGTGACACTTGCAGGATGCACCCAGAACACTCTACGCAAAAGATGCATTTCATTGTGTGTTTCAATGTACATATGACTGATAAAGATATCTCACTAAATGGCAGTGCAGAAGAATCAATGGTTCCTATACATGTAGCATGGAAGGGAGATTGCTGCTGAGGAAGTAGCAAGACAATAATCAAGTGTGAGGAAAAAGACAACAGGATTCACTCGATGGAGAGGTAATTATGGCAGGATGTGGATGTGGTAAATATGTTGATGAGATTGAAAGTTACGAGAGGTTCCAGCCATTTGCCTTGTCGATGGAAATTTTCTGAAGGCAATTTGTGACATTGAGGACCTAAGCTGGACAAAGAACAGTGAACATACATAAAAACAGGAAAATGATAATACTGCTAGCATAGTAGAACTGGAAATGTATCAAACTGGTGTGAGTTTATTCATGCCGGAACCATGTTGTAGGACTTCTGTTTGCTCTTTCTCATGATAGACCTACATCCCATCAGATTCTTGCATTATTGTTTGCAAACACTGTCAAACAAAAGTTCAAAACCTCTAAGTACATCATAGTCTTATTAACAGACTATGTACAATTAGAATGAAATAAAGAAAGAGAGCAGCAAACTGGCAAGTATCCCCTTGACCTTTGCTTCAGTTGGTTTAAGTGATATTAATTCCAGATTGCATTCTCATAAATCATTGTTATTTTGAATGATTCTGAAGGATTAACTTTCCACAACTGTCAGACAACAGCAACATACATTACAGCTGTCGTGGAGGAGAGAGAAGCTTCAGGGGAGGTGGGGAGAGAGCTCCAAAATTTACTGAGAGTCACAAGTCCTGTTCAGTAAAAGTTAGACTCGGAGAAAGATCATGTGTGCGTGTGGGAGAGGTAGGAGACATGTCAGGCCCTACATTTGAAGATGGTGACAGGATGTTGTTCAAGTTGTTTTCTCCAGGAGTGACAATCCATGCTCAATGGAACAAAATTGCAAGGAATTTCATGATCACCAGCGTCAGGGTGAGCTTCACACCACACACGTACACACCTACTCCATGCACTTCCCATTCTGTCCAACACTGACCTCAGCCCATAATCACTACACACAGATCAATCTTCTAAATGTAACATAATGAGAAGGAGATCTGATGTTCTTAGCCTCCTCTATTTAGAGTAGGACAGGGAGGAACAGGAAGGAGGCCAACTGCACAGGATGTGAGGCCTCGCACATTCAGGGCTTCATCGAGCTGCACGAGACCATCCTCATCCTTATGCAGAGAGGCCACCTCAAGAGCAGAAGAAGTATGGAATCTACCAGGTAGGCTAATTACCAATGTTTCATTGATCACTGCATGATTTGATTGGTCAATAGATACCCTCATTCCCATAATGGCATTCTGGGCAAGTTTTACAATTATCATTGTTCTTGTCTTTGCAGGATATCAGGAGAGAACCCGTCCCCCGTCCACTTATCCCTCCCAAGAACAGGAGGGGACAACGGAGGGAGAAGAGAATGGGGATGATAACCACAGTTGTATCATTGAGTCTGATGCCCCACAGGACAAGTGGATTAGACGGAGGAATGTGTGTCGTGTGCATGTGACATTAGATTGCAGGCTGGCACCAGGTGTATGGAATCTGGTGTAGGGGTTTATGTGTTTGGGGACGGGCAAGGTAATGGAGGATGGGTTATCTATGAACCCATAATCCTAATGTGCTCCACAACAAGGATGCTCTATTGCAAGACTGACATGCATGCACAGTAAGAGGGTCAGCGAGCAGGCAGGCCTGCCTCACCAAATACACAAGGTAGCAAGGAGCATAGAGGAGTCCGTCTCCAAGCTCTCATAGACTACTGAGTGGAGCCAGGAGACTGCAACCTCCACACAGCAGGTCATACACACTTTGTTAGGGATCAGCAACATTCCTATCGCATTGCACCCACTAGGTCAAGTGACCACTGCTTTGGAGACACTGGCAGGGGTCAGACATAGTTTTGCTGATTCTCTGCAGTCTTATTTTCGTGCAGCATAGAACCAGGCCTTTCTGAGTACATGCTGACCATCAAGCACTATTTACTCTTATCCTATTTTATTCTCACATTGCCTTCAACTCCTCCCAGATTCTACCATTTATCTACACACTAGGGGCAATTTACAGTGATCAATTAACCTACCAAACTGCACATCATTTGGATCTGGGAGGAAACCCACGCAAACACAGGGAGAATGTGCTAACCCCAAACAGACAGCACCAGAGGTCAGGATTGAATCCAGGTCGCTGGAGCTGTGAGGGAGCAGCTCTAACTTAATCTGCTGCTGTGTCGCCCGACCCATCTAGGTGTCTGGCCTCTGCCACTTGAGAGTAACTTGAAGCTCCATGGGAGTAGGAATACTCCAATGGCTTGATGTCCTCACTGAGCAGTGGGATCCCACTCACAGGCAGATTGCTGCCTTCAGTGTACACAGGTGTGTGACCATCAGTAGGCTGGAGTTCTCCAGTGCACAGGGATAGCACGCATGAACAACACAAAGAGAAAGATGCATTACCTCAGCAGAGAGATGCTCACTCTTTCCTGCAGGATCACAGGATCTGGTATTTCTTCTGCAGGAGTAGAGACATGGTCCCCACACCCCTCTACTGTGATGCCTTTTCATTGTGAGTAGAGCCCAGCTCAGATAGCACAGGGAGAGCTGACTTTGAGGAGAAGAATGAAGTCCACAGGGAATATGTACTGGTGATTCTGGATCTATCAGCTAGATCCACTGCAGGTGTGTGTACCGTTCCATTATTGCGTTCTCAGTACCTGAGAAGTCATCTCATGTGCAAGTTCATGAATGCACCAGTTCACCTCCACCATGGCCTCTTGGGGAGCATTCTCACTCATGACCTACATTTATCCATCCCAGACCACTCCTTCAATTGGTCCTTAGCATAGTCCATCTATCTAAGGCACCAGCTTCAGGTGGATCATCACTAATGACACATATTTTAATGATGACAGCCTTGGAAACCTTTGAATGCATTTTTCATCAGAGGGGTCAAGATAACTGTGGTGACTCTGAAGACTTTGGGAGTAAGCTCTTCATTGATTTGCCTCCTGCCCTAAAGTCCCTGATCCACCCTGAGTGGCCAGCCTTAGTCATAAAGAAGCCTTCTGTCATGGAGTGCTGCCAACGGTGTCAGTACTGAAATGCTCCCTCTCCATAACCCTGCAATTTTTCTTTCAAGGCATGAGTTCCAGTGTGTGAACATATCAAAATTAATATTTATTCAGTAAAATTAAATATTGATATAATTTTGAGCAAAATTATTTGTCTTAGAAATGTACATGTTGGGAATTAGTTGTGACTGTATAGCCTTCATTTTGAGTTGGATTCTGGCCACAATAGCAATGTCAATTTGACCAAAGAAATCATTGTCTTATCTGTGTATAAGTTGTTTAATGCAGTCGCTGTTAAATTCAAACCAAGTTTACATTAGGTTAAGTAGAATTTGCCCACATTTTGTAAAATGTCATGACATTTCACCTGCAAACTTTTTTAACTTGAGAAACCAAGGTCAAAGTTCAGCAGAATTCAGTAGGAAATCACTTAAGTTCCGAAAAGAAGTAAATGGGAAGGGATGAAGTAAAAGGAAAATAATTGCCAAGTTATTGTTAAGACTGTTAGATTGAAAACATGCTGCTTCTCAACTGGTTACTGTTGACACCAATTCAGCACAAAGCCAGTCCAATCCTGGTGTGTGTTGAGCAATAAGATGGCACAAACCATCATTTTAGTGGTGATTGATATTTTTTCATTATTATTACTTTCAGGGCATAGAAAAAAGGGAAAAAATGTTAACCATTGTGGGGAATGGAGAGTATTGCATTAGCTAGGAAGTGCATTTCAACTAATCGGCTGCAAATGTGATGATGAAATTTCCAAGAATTATACAACACACCATTGTGTGTTGACCTAATAATTCAGCATGTCAGTGGAACAGCTTGCTTAGTTTCAGAGTGACTTGAGTTGATGAATCTCCATGTTGAGATTCTGCTGTCAGTTGTGCCAAATGAGGGCGAGGGCAAACAGATCATAAGAAACTTTGATTCCTGCCAATCTGACCCCCACCCCCAACCCCTTTTATCTCTTTTTCTCCCCCTAGAAAAGTACTTGTTAACCCTTATGACTCCTGTGTGCCTCTTTGTATTAAGTTGCAGGCAGTAATGGCAGAGAACAGGAACAACTTCTGGTCAGGATTAGGTTGCATTAATGAGAGAATATACATTACCATGTGAGAGTCTGGATATTGTTCTGACCTGTTGATATCTTATCCTCAACAGACCTGATGTTGCTGCACAAAAAAATGGGAGAATCTTTTGTAAACTCGTGTAGTTATTTTTTTTTAAATGTTTTGTCATATGCTTTGCTTTTTTCCATGTGTTTAAAAGTATTTGAACCTGAAGGCAAGTATTTTTGACAAGTATTTGTTGAAGTTATTTTTTATGATACATTTTCTGACTATTGATGGTTTAAAGCTACAGCTACTTTAAAGCTAGAACTCTTAAGATGCCAAGGTAATTTACATATCACTACACCCTTATGGCTGTTAGGGTGAATTTTATCTGTCCTTAGTTAAGACAAAGCTACCCAATGCAAAGTACTAGCTCTTCAGAGGGCAGTTCACTTTGATGCACTCCCCCTTCCATTTTGGCACAGTTTGGACAGTGATTATCCTGTCAGCACAGAGAGGACTGACAAATTTACCGGGTATCCCTGTAGGATGAATGAGGGAGGAAATGACTGAAGGAAAAGAGTCTGTGAATCAAAGTGCTGGATTGGAATAAACATTTCAGTTTTAAGCTCACACTTTGGCACACAGATCCCCTAATATTTATATTTCTATATCTATGTTATTTTATATTTAAGGGACACGGGTTCAAACTACTAAAAAGCTAATTCAGGACAGGTGTGAGACTGTCTCCCTGTCTTAATGTCCTTGAAACACAAACCTTTCTTGTTCTATCATGTTTCCATCGTAACACTTTAGCATTATGTTGCATAATACTTGCAAATTTCCCTTCACACTTGCAACTGATTGATTGAAGTGTCATATTTAGAAAACAGTGACAAATCATAGATGGTTAGGTACGGAACTTAGTAATCAACATGTGCTGAGCATTAATGCAAAATTCAAAACACCAATGTCAACAAGCTGCCAATCAATACCTAGCAGCCAGTATAAGTGGCCAATAACAAAGAGCAGAAGACAGAGCAAAGCTGTCATTCCAAGTACCACTGCAATTCTTCAACTGCCTATTTTCAACTACTACTGGGACTAAGGTGGAAGTTTGCTCCAACTTCTCCCTCTTTACTGGTGTATCATTGCCTTTTTTTGCAATTAAAACATGTTTTATAATACAAGAACATGAAGAAAAATACAGGATTAATAAGAAAATGTTTAAATTTAATTACGCATTACCACCTACACTATTTAAAATGAATCTGGTGTATTTTATATTGGCTATCTTGGAGTTGGTTTTTTAGGGCTTGAAAATGAGGTAGAAATTGTATGTTACCTTGTTCTACATTTCAGACGGAAGATCAATGTGCATTGTACGTTTAGTGTGTACAAAAAAGGATGAATTGGAAAAGGTAACACAGCAGATGTCCCAAGACCAGTGTTCGAGAGGACTATTTGCCAACCTTTCATTGTATTGTAGAAAGGAAAAGAGCTGTATAGAAGACTTACTTATTGCACCTTGGTGATTTGCATAAGAATAAATTTAGTTTGTACTATTGATGAAAGTGCTCCCAACAATCCAACTTGAAAACTATTGTTGCAAGACTGAACATTGTTTAAGATTGCGAGGGGAATAAAACAACCATTCATGGCTTATAATGTCTTTTCTGGAGAGTTAGATTTGTTTTATGTTGGAATGCTCAGTCCCAGCCATTGTCTGACAGCATCAAGGAACAGTGTACACTGGAAAATGGAGGTACTTTAACAGGCTTTGCCATCTGTATCTATGTTCTATGCTATATTAACATATTTGCCATCTGTATCTGTTCTATGCTATATTAACATATTTGTTGAAATTTTTCTTTGTGATGCATCTGTTTGGACTATGATACTTTAAAGCTACAGAGCAGGCCATTTAGTCCCTTGAGGGTGTCATCATTCATTGAGATCATGGCTGACATGTGACTTCAAAACTGGGTTCACTACTTATTCTTTAATACCATTGATTAAATAAAATCTATCAACCTCAGATTTAGCCCCACTTGCTGGTTATAGAGTATATTGTGTATAGTGGTATTTACCATCTTCACTCCTGAGAGGCTTGGCTCTAACTTGCCTGTCCCTTCCTAATGCACCACCCACCCCCACCCTCCGCACTTACAACTTCCAAGACTCCAATCATTGGATACACTTTCTCTATCTATACTGAGTTCCTCTTGGCACCTTTAGAATTGTGTTTAAAGCACCCCTTAACCTAATAAATTTCAGGAAATACAGTGCTGGTTTGTGTAATCTCTCTGCATGATGTAACCCTTGGCATCCTGACACCATGCCGACAAATTACTCTGCACGGCAACCAAAGCCAAGGTGCAGTGCCTAGAACTACTCACAGTACTCCACGTGTGTTTTAGTTATGGCTCTCTATAGCTGTAACATAATTTGTGGTATTTTCTTGCACTCCAGATGTAAACACCTTCCCCCTTTCTAATAGCCTTTATTTTCAGTAATTATTTTAATGCTCTCTGTTCATGGATGTCTCAGTCTTTTGGACTGTTACTAATTCTAACTTTCCATTATTTAGATGGAACAGTTAAACTCCAATTATTCCACCACCAATTATTTGGAAATCCTGATGGTTCGGCATCTGATTCACTGGGTTCTGATTCATGTGCTCCCTTTAACACACCCAGATCCTGGTTCCAATGTTCCCTTTAACACACCAGCACCCTTATTCTCACATTCCCTTGAAACTCACCGGGTTCTGTTTTTCTGCATTCCCCTAAAGCTCTCAGAGGCCCTGTTTCCTCCATTCCCTTCAAGCCTACCAGTTTGATGAGCAAATTTATTATACTCCTGTGTATTATTTGAAATAAAGTGAATTAAAAGTCTTTTAGAGTATTAATTGGAATAACATGCAGTAGTCTGGAAAATCTACAAGTCCGGCACCACAAAAATCCCAAGCGTGCCAGACAAATGGAGTTTACTCTACTTTGATCCTCCTTTTGTCCAAAGTCCTCACATTTGTCTCTACTGAATATCAGCTTTGGCTGAGACCAAACTCTGGTACCAAGGGCAGTTGGACAATACAAGGACTGCAGTACTCAGTCCCCCATATTGAAGCCATTTAATTCTGTCTGCATGAAAAGCTGAAGGATATGATAGAGGATTTGCCGTAAATCTGAAGATCACATATTGCCAGTTTATAGACTGTCCACAATGAATCCACTCAGACTTAAAAGTCCGATTGGTGGATGTGTTGGAATCTTGAAAGGTTGAATGGGATAAAGAAGTCTGCTGGTGGAATCTTGGCAAAAATGAGTTGAATGTGGAGGCTGCTGGGCTGGACGTTGAGCATGACAGGAAGCCTATCTTTGCTCCAGCTGGGAGGAAAGGGTGTGAGAGCAGAAGTGCATGAAATAGAGGAGATGTGGTTGAGAGCACTGTTGACTATGGCAGAGGGGAAGCCTGTTTAAGGAAAAAGGAAGCTATCTCACAGGCGCTGGTTTGGAAATGCTTGTCATCAGAACAAGATATAAGTTAAGTCAAGACAGTTAAGTTGGGAGTGTGGAATGGAGTCCATCTAGAAAGAAGGCTTGGAAGTGAAGTAGTCAGGATAGCTGTGTGAGTCTGTGGGCTTGTAATGGAAACTGATAGTTAGCCCAACCCCGAAAAGCAGATAGAGAACTCAAGAATGAGTTCTCTATCTGCTTTTCTGGGGATGGGCTAACTATCAGTTAGAAAGGGGGTGGGGGGCAGGTTGTGGTGGAACAGTCAGACCTCTGTTCGAGGAAGAAACAAAGGACTCTCAGGCCATCATGGTGTGGGATCCAGCTGTGGAAAGACTGGATGTCCGTGGTGAAGATGAACTGATTAGGACCAGGAAACAGGAAATGTCAAGGCAGAACAGGAGTCATGGATGTGAGTAGGAAGAGATGGATAAGAGGAGAAAGAATAGAGTCAAGGGGGTACGAAATAAATTCTGTGGGACACAAACTAGTTGAAATGATGGACAGTCCTGCTTGTGGATCCTCAGCAGAATGTCAAAAATGAGCTGTTCAGGGTTGAGGGACTATAAGGGTGAAGACTGTGAAGGAAAGATCTTTGAAGGAAGCAATGTCAGTGACTGGAGTACAATGGCCTGATATTCACTGGTGCGGTTGTGGTCCAGAGGGAGGCAAGAGGAGGTGTCAGAGAGTCGATACTCTGCTTTTGCAGAAATTACTTCATTGAACCACAATATCACTGCCCTTGTCAGCAAGTTGGGTGACAATATTGGGATTGGCCCATTCCCAACATTGTCACCCAACCTGCAAGTTCAGGGGAGAGTACATCATACAAGAGTACAAGGATAGTGGAAAAATTGAGATGGTCAATGTCATGTCAGCTTTTAAGCAACAAATAGATTTGGAATAAGATCTCAACAGCATGTCTGGTTCTGAATTCATTAAGATAGGAATGTGAAGGGACAAATCTGAGCCATCTGCTGAGGACTGATCGTTGGAGAGCTGAGCTAGGAAGACCAGAAGATTAATGGATGTGTTTGTCCATCATAAATTGATATTCAAAGTAAACAGCCAATTCCTCTCTCCAGCCTTTTACTCCCACCCCATCAAAAACACTTTGCTTTCCTCCCTCTTTTTTTGCAGACAGCTGTTTCATGTGGTTTTAATGGATATGAAATGGAAAATTTAGAAAGTGTTGTGTTTCCAAAACAGTGGTTTACTCATCCCAAATATTGAGCAGCTTGTTCCTGTATTCAGTTACCAATGGAATGCACCCCAGTTGCCAGTGCTGTCCTGATCACCCTCCCATTTTTTGCTGTCATCCCTACAGATCTACCTGCTTTCCAAACTGTGGTTCATGCAAATATGACTAACTGGTCAGTTTTATTGCATTCACCAAAATCAGAATTAGTGGGCCTATCAACATCCCCTCTATGAATGTGATTTCCCTGCAGTTACCATTGCAACAAAGGGTTTTGGCCTGGTGACAGTAACTCCACTCATGTGTCATGCTTAATTCATTTTTACAGCAGGCTTTGATGATACAGAATTACATCAGCTGACAAGACACAATAATATAACCCAGTTCCCTTGCTCTTGAGACTGCTCTCCCACCCTCAACTAAGCAGCACTTCCCATTTCCCAGGCCTAGAGTGACCTGCTGCAGCTTTCCAGATCCATCCATGGGGCTGCGTGACTTTGATGGCTCAGAGAGCACACGGCTCTTGGGAGAAATAGGTTCTGTTCTTAAACAATGAGCCAACCTTCGACTGTGCCTAAGTACAACAGAATAATTAGTTGCACATCTCTGAGGCAATGTACTCAGATGCTTACCCACCTAACCTTTTTTGATTTACGAGTTTTCTTTAGAATACTGCGAGGGCTTTGCCAAATTTTACCTTTTAATGTGTTGCGACCTGTCTTAACAACTAGTCATGCATCATGCTTAATTCATTTTTACTATCCTTGACCTTTATCTTTTCATTCCAACCTTTGCATATCCAAATTGCTTTTTGTTTGTCAATGAGACAGAATTAAGAACCTTTTCCCCAGACCACTCAAATCTTCATCCATATGTTTAGGGTGGGTTGGTTATATTAAAACTCTAGATTAAAGGTTGGCACCAATCCCACAGTCTAACAATTATAGTTAAGGGAAGTGTTTCAGTCAAGAGAATCTTTCCAGTCAAAATTATGTCTTTTGTATTATTAGAACCATTTGGTATAAAGCAATCGATTTCCTTTTACTTTTAGCTGGTTTTACCGCATTGGTCAAGAACTCTTTAGTGATCTAGAACCAAGGTCATTTACTTACTCTAGCTCTTCCAGAATATCACATGCAATTTATAAATTAGTATGTGTACCTTGTATTAGTGCTACCAATATGCACAACCCATTTATATAAGTTGAGTGTCAAGTACTAATTTGTAGCACTCTGTCATCATAACACTTGGACAAGTTTTCTGCGCGGGTAAATCTGCTATAATCCCAACCACACAATCCACACTCTGAAGAGTAATGACTGCAGGACCAGTTCTTGGGGATACTACCTATAATGTGCCTCCAGACTGAATCATATCCCTTAACTGTAATTGTTAGCTTGTGGGATTGGTGCAAATTTGTAATCTATAGTTTTAAATTTCTACAGGGTTATAGATTCGTGGAAAAACCTAGTGTCCAGTATCCTATCAAAAGCTTTCTGAAAATCCAGATAGACATTATCCACTGAATTTGCTTTATCCATAGTTACATAGGGCCATAGTTCCCTGGCTCTGACTTGACCTCTAGAATAACTCAGCACCACTCGAACAAATTATATCATTATTACATGATATTGGTTGCAACGTTACACTTCCTCACTTTCTCTAAAGTACTTTGGCATATCCAAAGATAATAAAAGATGTTAATGTAAGTGGAAATAATTTCCTCTATGCATTTCCAAAGTGCAATTTACATGAGTCAGTTTAAAGTTCAAGGGAACGATCCCAGGCCTTATTGGAACTATTGAATATTCACATGGGAAACTGCTTTGTGCTACAAGTACAGGAAGACTACTGCCAGCTATGGAACTACACTGAATAAGTGGCCCCAAGAGCAATTGTTCCATCTCTAAATTACTTTTAGTTCAGATGATAGCTAATCCTGTTTTGTCAATTTTGACCATTCTTGTCTATCCAAGATGAGATTACTATCTATTAATATCTATTAATCCAAAATAATCACACAACACTGCTGTCACTGAAGAATTTGTTTGAATCTACCCCACAATGTACTTTGGCATCCCTATTTCCTTAATGGACTTCTGATTTCTGACATTACTGATAAAAAGCTTTTGCTACTACTCCCATTGACAGCAGTGTTTATCAAATGGCACTTATTCAACAATCAATGATCAGTTTGGCTTTCACCCGGACCACTTGTTTCCAGACTTCATCACAGACAAAATTTGGACCAAAGAGCTGAATACTGGAGTTGAGTTGAGAGTGACTGCCCTTGACATCAAGGCAGCAGTTGACTGAATGTGGCGTCAAGGTGCCCTGGTAAAACCAAACTTAATGGGAATTGCAGGGAAAACACACCAATGGAGTCCCATCTTTCCCAACGATGGTTGTGGTTGGTCAGTCATCCCAACCCCAGGGCATCGCTGCAGGAGTTCCCTGTATTAGATTCAAGCATCTTCAACTGCTTTGTTGATTTTCCTTTCATCATAAGGTCAGAAATATGGAAGTTTGCTGATGGTTGCCTGATGTTCAATTCTATTTACAACTCATCTGCATGCAGCAAAACCAAGATAACGTTCAGATCTAGGCTGATAAGTGGTATGTTCACACCACAGAAGTGCCAGGCAGTGATCATCTCCTACAAGAGAGAATATAACCACCTACCATTAACATTCATTGGCATCACCTTCACTCTGCCTCCACCATCAACATCCTGGGGAAATCACCATTGACCAGAAACTTAAGTGGCTCAGCCAAATAAATATCATGGCTACAAGAGCAGGTCAGAGGCTAGGGATCCTGCAACGAGTGACTCACCTCATGACACCCCATCAATTACAATTCAGGAGCATAATAGAATACTCTTCACTTGCCTGGATGAGTGCAGCAACTCTCAAGAAGCTCATCACCACCCAGGACAAAGCAGCTTGCTTGATTGACACTCCATCCACCACCCTAAACAGTCATTCTCTCCTCCACAGTGCATAGTGGTTGCAGTGTGTACCATCTACAGAATGCACTACAGTTGTTCACTCAGGCACTCTGGCAGCATCTCTCAAACTGGTGACTTCTATCACCAAGGGCAGCAAGCGCATGTGAACATCACTACCTGCATCGTATTACCATCTCCATCACTGCCAGCACATGCCCTCTAATTCACATACCATCCTAACTTAGAAATTCATCACCTGACCTTCATTGTTGCTGGGTCGAAGTACTGGAACTCTGTCTCCAGCAGCGCTATGGGAGAACTGTAATAGAAGGACTGCAGCTATTCAAGAAGAGGACTCACCACCACCTTCTCAAGGCCAGTTGAAGATGGGCAATAAATTCTGGCCTTTCCAGATCCCAGAAAAGAATATTTTAAAAAATTCATAGCACATTCTGTGCCAATGTCTAGTCCATTTACTACATATAATATTTCTCCTGGTCTCCTTGAGTTAAATGCCTTTTGACCATTTATATTTACTACATAGAGATCAAAAGGGAGGAGTACATGTTAGCAATTCATTTCATTGTTTATGTAGAAATATTATTTATTATTTAATTTAGTGTAAACACATTGTTTTTAACTATTGAACCAGTTTCCTTCTCAGCCAGAGCACTAAATACTTTCATTGGGAAGTCCTTCCAAAGGCATTATGTTCGCCAAAAGACAAGTTGGTGAACCTTTCCAGAATATTCAATTAGTAGTTGGTTTGAAGCATGCAGATGCTAAAATGACTAAAATACACTTGGAAGTGGAGAAAGGAACTGTGTACAAACTGCAGTTAAACTTCCTGTAAGAACATTAATTCCTTCATAAGACTGAACAAAAGTCATAGAGTTGTAGAGAGATACAGCACGAGAACCAGGCCCTTTGGCTCACTGAGTCCTTGCCAACCATCAACCACCCATTTATATCAATCTAATTTTTTTATTCTCACATTCTCATCAATATTCATCAATTCCCCACAGATTCTACCACTCATTTATGTACTATGGTCAGTTTGCAGTGGCTAATTGACCTACCAATCTGCGTGTCTGCGATGTGGGAAGAAACGCAGAGGAAACCCACATTGTGACAGGGAGAATGTGCAAACTCCACACAGACAGTGCCAGGGGCCAGTTTTGAACCCAGGTCACTGGAGCTGTGAGGCAGTTGCTCTACTGGCTGCAACACTGTGCCACCTAGCCTTTCCTTGTTAAGGAAAACTTTATAGCCAGTACGTAGCAAGCACAGCAAGAGGAGGGGCGATTCTGTATGTAGTTTTAGGCAATGAAGCAGGATAGGATGAAGGAGTAACAGTGAGATAACATTTTGTGGTATTGATCACAATTCAGTTAGATTTAGTATAATTATGGAAAAGGGCAAAGATAATAATTTCAAATTGGGGTTGGGCCAATTTGCCTCGACTGTGAAGTAATTTAACAAAAGTGGACCGTAAACAGCTGCTTGAAGATAAATTGGTCTCAGAGCAATGGGAGGCGTTCAGAGAGGAGACTCAGGGTGTTCAGAGTAAACATGTTTTCACAAAGACAAAGGGCAAGACAGCTCCCAACATAACTCTAACAGGTTGACAGGAATATTCAATACTCTACTGCACAGCTGACATTCCTACGTGATATCTTCCACAGAATGTTCAATCTGTCACAACCTTGGGATGTTCCAAAGAAATTCATAGCCAAGGGAATACTTTTGAATTTCAGTCATTGTAATGTAGGGAAAGTGGTGATTAATTTGTAGGCAGCTGGGCCCCACAAGGAGAGCCAATAAGTGACTATATAATTTGGTTTAAGCATTAGTTGAGAGATAAATGTTGGCGGGACACAAGGAAATGCTCCTCTGAATAATGCATAGAATCTTTTATATCCACCAAGTCAAAGTTGCCTCACAGGTGGGTAGGGTAGTTAAGAAAGTTTATGGGATGTTAGCATTCATAAATCGTGGGATTGAGTTTAAGAGCCGCGAGGTAATGATGCAGCTCTGCAAAACTCTGGTTAGACCACACTTAGAGTACTGTGTCCAGTTCTGGTCGCCTCATTATAGGAAGGATGTGGAAGCGTTGGAAAGGGTGCATAGGAGATTTACCAGGATGCTGCCTGGTTTAGAGAGTATGGATTATGAGGAGAGACTAAGGGAGATAGGGCTTTACTCTTTGGAGAGAAGGAGGAAGAGAGGAGACATGATAGAGGTATACAAAATATTAAGAGGAATAGATAGAGTAGACAGCCAGCGCCTCTTTCCCAGGGCACCAATGCTCAATACAAGAGGGCATGGCTTTAATGTAATGGGTGGGAAGTTCAAGGGAGATATCAGAAGGAGGTTTTTTACCCAGAGTGTGGTTGGGGCATGGAATGCGCTGCCTGGGGCGGTGGTGGAGGCAGGTACATTGGTCAAATTCAAGAGATTGCTAGATAATCATATGGAGGAATTTAAAATAGAGGGATTATGTGGGAGGAAGGGGTTAGATAGATTTTTAGGCAAGGTTTAAAGGTTGGCACAACATTGTGGGCTGAAGGGCCAGTATTGTGCTGTACTTTCTATGATTCTATAAAGTCAGATGGGAGGACGATGGTGAGGTCACAGCTGAACATCTCATCCAAAGGTTGGCATCTCCAAAAGTGCATCAGTCCCTCAATCCAATCCTTCCATATTCAATGGCAATTCACTTGTACATTCTTTAATTTATGATGAGGTTTCCTCTTTATTTGGGAGACTAAGTGCAGACTGGGCCACAGGTATGACCCTGAGTTTTGAATTGCCAGTCATTTTAATCCTCTGTCCACACCCACTGACATTGTCTTTGGCCCCCTGCATTGTTCCAAACAAGCTCAACAAAGGCACCTCATCTTTCAATTGAGCAATTGGCACCCTTTCAGAC
Source organism: Pristis pectinata (assembly GCF_009764475.1). Taxonomy (NCBI): domain Eukaryota; kingdom Metazoa; phylum Chordata; class Chondrichthyes; order Rhinopristiformes; family Pristidae; genus Pristis; species Pristis pectinata. The sequence goes on along the minus strand of NC_067405.1, from coordinate 87,054,569 downwards.
TCAATATTATTCAACAATTTCAGATAATAATCAGTGGCCAGTTTTACATAAAAATAATTGGTAATGGTTCTGCATTTCCCTCACATTGCTCCTAGACCCCGCTTTTGTTACTGTTTTCATAAGTATCTTCTTTTGACTTGTATCATCATTCCTTGTTTCCTCCCTATCATTGAACTTCATTCTTCCCTTGTTCCCTGTCTTTGCACTTGCTTAAACCAGCCTGTCAGATTTCTAGTGACACGAGACTGCAGATGCTGGAAATCTGGAGCAACTCAGCAGGTCAGGCATTTCCCTCCATAGACGCTGCCTAACCCGCTGAGTTCGTCCAGCTCCTTTATATGTTGCTGTGAGATCTCTTAACTTTTTCCTGTTTTGGCAAAAGCCAACAACCCAGAAATTTAATGATTTCTCTCTCTCTCTACAAATGCTGACTGACCTGCTGAGTATTTGCAATACTTTGTTTCATTCACTCAGCACTGGCAACATGGAATGTATGCTTCAGTGTCAGAAGTGAGACTTGAACCCACGACATTCCAATTCAGAGATAAGGGAATTGTATGTCCCTCTACTGGAATGTTAGAGAGCAGAGTAATGGGAAAGTAGTTTCATTTCATTGAGGTCGCAATTCCCTATGAACGTTAGACGAATGAAAAATGGGTCAAATAAAAATGTGGGAAATGAAGATAGATTTAATTGTCTTGAATTGTGAACTGCAGACTTTGTGATCTCATGCAAGAATGAATCTCATCTCTCACAAAATTAATAAGCGGCTGCTGAAAATCCCCCTAAAAGGGTGCAGCTCCTTCTACTGATCCCAGCTGCCTGTAGAGTTAGTATGTTATATTTAGCATGCCTCTATACTTGAAATCCATGGTAGAGAAGGTTCTGTCAGTTTGGCAGGAGACCGTAATTCCCACACTACCCCCCTCAGTTAAATGTTTGCCACACACTAATTGTATTTGCTAACAGCACTGCTCTGTCAAGACTCATGCCATGGCTGCATTCTTCTGCATACTACATTCTTGCCTGATGGATACTATTTTTTTTCAGCTATCTGTCATGCTATTGACATTTGCAATTTACCATCAAATTATATACCACTTTCTAGGTGACCACAGTGTTTAGGAATCTAAGCAACCATGTCAGTGTTTCCTTATTCAACTTCCCACAGCCCCATTTGCAATGCCTCCCCCATCGTACCACCCCCATGTTTTGCCTTCTGTTTCCAAGTTACTCAGAGAGAGTTTTGTACATAACAGTCCAGTTTCCCAGCCAGGAAAGAAATGAGTGAGAAATTTGGGAAAGGATTCTGGATCTTCCTTGTGTGTTGCCTTCCCTCAGACCCCAAGTATTTTTTTTGTTGTGTTTAAATGGGTTACAGAATGGCTCTGAGTCAAAGGAGTCTGACACTGCAGATCATTGTCAGGGTCTGCTGCACCAATGGAGCTTTGGTGTTTCATATGAGGCAACAAACTGAAGCTTCTTCTGCAATTTGATATGCATGTAGGAGATTACACAGCACTTTTGGCACAAGAATCAAGTTCTCTCCAGTGTGCCCTGGCAACCAATATTACTAAAAGATATTATCTGATTTTCATCACATTGTTGTGGCTCTGCACAAATTATCTATCACAGTTCCCATATTCCAATTATATTTCAGTGATATTTCTTCACCCGTTAAGTGCTCTGGGATGTCCTGAGATTATGAAAGGTACTATGGAAATGCAAGCCTTTCTTCCTTCTCCGAGGACAATTAGTAATGTAATAATGGCACTTCCAGTTTATTCTTTCCAAAGGAATCCAGAGTCACTTAGGCCTTCATTTGTGCACCTGCACCGCAAATTTCTAAATTTTCAATTTAACGGGAGAAGAGTTACACAGCTACAGAACATTCTGACGGTGGAAGGTGATGCACATCGGTACTAATGACACGGACAGAGAGAAGGTCAAAGTCCTGCAGGCTGAATGCAGCAAGGAATGAGAATCAAAAACAGGGCCACAAAGGTATTAATGTCTAAACTGCTAACAGTGATTCATACCAGTGAGCACAGAAATAAGAGGTTAGTCCAAATGAATGCTTGGCTGAATGAGTGCTGTGGATTAATGGGCCATTGGGAATGATTCTGGAGGAGACGGGGCACCTGAAAGCTGGATGGGCTGAATTTTATCAGGGCCAGAAGCAGTATTTTTACAGAGAGTTTTGGTTGTGCTGTTGATGGGCAGAAGTTAGAGAGGCAGAGTTGGGTGTGGTAGTTCAGATTTTCTCAAAAGTTTGTAAGGCAAAAAAAGAGCTGGAAAAAGGAAACAATTAAATTTGGCAGTGCTTAATGGAATGTCCTTCAATGCAAGGAGACAAAGTTACAGAGTCATACAGAACAGAAATAGGCCTGTCAGTCCACCAAGTCCATGCCAACCATCTTTACACAAATCCTACATTAATTTCATTTTTTAAAATTTTCCCCACAATCCCTCCACCCCCAGATTCTGCCAATCACCTACACACAGGGAAATTTACTGCAGCTGATTAACCTACCAACCTGCACGTCATTGGGATGTGGGAAGGAACTGGAGCACCCAGAGGAAACCCACACCATCACAGGAGGAATGCACAAACTCCACACAGACAGGTCAGTATTGAACCCGGATCTCTGGAGCTGCGAGGCAGTAGCTCTACGAGTTGCACTGATGTGCCACTGCTAAGGGGAAAAGGAAATTAATTCAATAAACTGAGGGCAGGTAGTAGCTTGATATTGCGGCCTTTACCGAAGCAAGATTGTGATGAATGGAAGCTCAACGTTCCATTGCATTCAGTTAAGTTCTTGGGGCATGTGGGAGGTGAAAGGGGTGGGGAAGAGGGGTTGGAGCAAGTTAATGACTGACATTGGGAGAGCATTTTGAAGCCAGTGATCATAATTCAGTTAGCCTAAGCACAGATGTGGGAAAAGAAAGATGAATCAGGAGCAAATGTTCCAAATTTGGATAAAGTCAACTTTACCAGGCTATGATAAATACAGAACATTCTGAAGTTCACAGATCAGGCAGCATCCATGGAGAGAGAAATAGAGTGAATGTTTCTGTTCGATGAACTTTCATCAGAAACATGCATTCTGCAGATCTCCAGCAGCACCAGCTGTTTTTTTTCTTTTTGTTTACCGGGCTTAATTATGATCTAGCATAAATAAGCTGGAAACAACTGCTTGAAGGTAAATCAGTGTTAGAGCAGTCGGAGACATTCAAGGAGGGGATAGTGATGACTCAGACCAACTAGGTCCCCAAAAGGTGGCAAAGAGTAACTCCCAAGTCTAGGTCACTGTTGATGCCATAGAGCATACAGGATATGTTACAAAGAAAAACAGAAGCTGATAGCATATAATGAGGACTCAACAATGCAGAATGGTTAGAGAGAAAGTAAACTGAAAAAGTTTTTTAAAAATTAGGAATGGAAAGAAGATGTATGGAAAATTATTGGCAAGCAAAGTCAAGAAACTTAAAAACTTTAAGGGATAAAGGACCTCTCAGTGGCTGTTAGAATGGTAATCAGAGTGTGGAGACACAATACCTGTCTATAGTACTATATTAATATTTGCATCTCATAATAGAAAAGAGATGAAACAGACATTGATATTAAGGAGGAGAATATTGGGTATGAGAAGCATAAAGAGAGAGGATATGTTAAGGAGTCTCGACATCTTTAAAAATGGGTAAACAAAATACATCCCAGGATCTTAAGATAAAGGAGGAAGGAAACAGCAGAGGGTCTGAACATTATTTTCCAATTCCTTTTGGCTATAGGCCTGTGCGAAAGGACTGAAAGACTGTTAATGTTGTTTAAAAGGGGAGAAGTGGCAGACAATAGATCAATTCACTTATCACAGGTGGTTGCCAAATCACTGAAAAATGTTGACATTTAGAGAGGTGCAGGTTAATTTTGGACAGTCAGCATTGATTTGCTCAGGGAAGGTTATGTTTGAATATTTTGGGGAAGTAACAAGGAGGATTGATGAGGTTAGCACATATTTGATGCAATCAACATGAATTTAGCAAGGTGTTTGATAAATGCTGACGTGACAAACTTATCAGGGGATTTGAGGGAAAGTGGCAAATGGATTCAGAATTGATTCAGTCAGAGAAAGCAAGGATTAATGGTTGGCTTGAGTTGCAGTGACTGGAAGCAGTGGGATTCCACATGGCACTGTACTTGTTCCCATACTTTTCGAGGTATCACTGATTTAGGCAAATGTGGGTGTCATGATTAAGAAGTTTGCTTATGATACCAAAACTGGCAAAGTGATTGTCATTGGGGAAGGAAATTGAAGGCTGCAGGAAGCCAGTCAATGGTCTGGCTAGATGGACATGAAAGTTGTTAATGGAATTCAGTACAGAGAGGAGAGAGTGCGTTGTGGGAGGTTGAACAAGGAAGGGAATACACAATAAATTGTAGGATGCTATGGTGTAGAGGAAGAGAGGGAGTAGGGTGCATGTCCATGCATCCCCAATTATAACATGGCAAGTAGGTGAGGTGGTTAAGTATGAGACATGTGAATTGAGGGTAAGAGGAGGCCTTTTGGCCCCTCAAGCCCTGCTCCACCTTATAGTAAGATCTTGGCTGACTTCCAATCAACTTTGGATTCCCATCTTCCCCTGTCACCTTTCGCCCCCTTACTTACAGAACATACAAAACTGCTGACTGAGAGCAGGGAAGTGGAATGAACCTAAATTGATCATTTTTAGCCAGAATGAACACAATGTGCCAAATCGCCTCCTTTCTGTGATTTAGGTTTTTCATGATACAAACTCTCACCGATACTCCATTCATTTTAATGTGCACAATGTAGTTTTAAAATTGAAGTCGTTTTTCATTCTTCAGTTGACATTGCTTTGGGCAAGGGTTGAACCAGTCTCCAGAACTACAGAAGCGAGCCAAGTGATCCCAGATACAAAAAATGAGCTGCTAGAAGAACTCAGCGGGTCAGGCAGCATCTCTAGAGGGTAAGGGATAGTCAATGTTTCGGGTCAAGACCCTTCATCTGGACTCTGTGATCCCAGGTCACCGATCTGCCTATCCTGAGTCAGGGAAGGAAACTTAGAACATAGAACTTTACAGCACAGTACAGATCCTTCGGCCCACAAGGTTGTGCCGACATTTTATCCTGCTCTAAGATCTATCTAACCCTTCCCTCCCACATAGTCCCCATTTCTCTATCATTCATGTGTCTAAGAGTCTCTTAAATGTCCCTAATGTATCTGCCCCCACAACCTCTGCTGGCAGTGTGTTCCATGCACCCACCACTCTCTGTGTAAAAAACTTACCCCTGACATCCCCCTAATATCTTCCTCCAATCACCTCATGTTAGCCACTGTCGCCCTGGGAAAAAGTCTCTGACTGTCCACTGAATCTATGCCTCTTATCATCTTGTAGACCTCTATCAAGTCATCTCTCACCCTCCTTCTCTCCAAAGAGAAAAGCCCTAGCTCGCTCAACCTATCCTCATAAGATATGCTCTCCAATCCAGGCAACATCCTGGTCAATCTCTTCTACACCCTCTCTAAAGCTTCCACATCCTTCCTATAATGAGGCAACCAGAACTGAACCAAGGGTGGTCTAACCAGAGTTCTGTAGAGCTGCAACATCACCTCGCGGCTCTGGAACTCAATATCCCAACTAATGAAGGCCAACACACCATACGCCTTCTTAACTTCTCTAAGTTTATGAAAAGAAACAATAGGAAAACAGACTTCTGTTGATCTGTGATCCCCTCTTGACTGAGTCAGGGCTTATAAAAAGAACAGGCATTTGGGACGGTACCTTGGCAAAATTTCAGGGATGTAAAATAAAAGCCAAGGCGAAGTATCAACTAGTGAAAAGGAAAAATTCTTACAAATTGAAAATTACAGATCTAGGTTTAAATTCACTTTAACAGAATTGATGGTAATTGTGGTTTATGTGTTACGCAGTCCTTTAAATTAATACCATCTGTTTAACTGATGTGTTGTGAAGGCAAAGGTTTGCAAGTTGAGATGTTCTGTAACTGCTCATTGATTAAATAAGAAGAACAGGAAGAGGCCAACAGTGAAGCAGGCAAAATACCTGACTGCAATAGAGATAGGGAAGACTGCAATGCCCTTGAGTACTGCAACATGAGGAATGTTATTAGAGGGAAGCCTACTTTCAGAGTCCTGTGGGTGAATGTTAAGTAATCACCGCTGGATTGGCTCAATTGTATGGTGACCAGAACCCTAGAGAACAGAAAGTCTAGCTAATAAATGACATGTGTATAACATGCTCTAATATGTAGCAGTTGCTCAGCAGCCACTCGGGGTTGAGGTTCACACAGCAGTCTCTACTGACACTTTAAATCCTTCTTGTTTCCTATCCAGTTTTATCCTCTCAGTAACAACAGTGCATTCATATGGTGCCTTCAGGGTAGGACAACATGCCAAGTCAGTGAAGCATTCACATCAACCAAGAGGAGGGAAGGAGGAAACATTGAGGTAGGTGACAAGAAAGTTAGGTTTTATAGAGTGTCTTAAATGAGGGTCGAGGCTTAGGGAGGGAATCCCAGAGCTCAGGAGTCAAATAACTGAAGGCGCAGGTGCCAGAGAGAGGGCAAAGGAAGCTGGGTGTGTACAGGAAAGCAGAACTGGAGCAATACAGAGGTTCAGGTAGGGTTATCAAGGTGGAGGAAATTATAGACTTAGGGAGGAGTGAGCCAATGGGGGCAAGTGACTCCGTGGGTCCTGGAACCCAGTTTAGTCTCTACCCACTGCTCAGTAATACACAATGTCAGACTCAGCGTTGTTGGGAAGATATTGACTCTTGGATCATTGGAGTGGGATCTGATCTTCTCCTGCGCTGGACTGTCAACATGCAGAATAACATGTGAAGTTGAATCTCTGGTCCACCTAACTTACTCCTTCTAACTCAGACTTTTAAGATGGGCTGTGTATTGTGTGCGGCAATAGAAACTCAAATTGGGGAGTGGGCAGAATCAGAAAAATTCTTTGGCCCATTTCATTGTTTATGTGATAATTTAACTCCTCTTCTCAGTGGAATACAGGGAAGTGGTGTGCCTTACGGACCTTGAATAAGGATGCTCGTCCATGCAAAACTATGCTATAATGGCAGTATGTGGAACACTGGCTGAGGGCAGGGGTGGGTGATAGGGAAGGATGAGATGTAGAAGTGGTTTAGGGGGAGTACAGTGGTGCAGTCAGCAGTCTGCTACCTCATAGCTCTAGTGATCAGGGTTCAATCCTGACCCCTGGTTATTATCCATGTGGAGTTTACACATTCTCCGGGTAGCTGTATGGGTTTCCCCCAGGTGCTTCTTGTTTCCTACTACATCATAAAGACATATGGGTTGGTGGGTTAACTGGCTACTGTAAATTTCCTCTGGTGTGTAGGTGATTGGTAGAATCTGGAGGGCGTTGATGGGAATCTGAGGAGAAAAGATTGGGGTTAGAGGAGGATTATCTGTGTATTTGTTTGATGGTCGGTGAGCCAAAGGGCTTGTTTACCTGCTGCATGACTCTGTGGTTTGAGTTGAGTCCCGTTACAAAGAAGTACTGGAGAGGGTGTAGGGAGGTATAAATGGATGACAGCAGAGCTGTGAGACTATGCATACCACAAAATGATGAACAGGCTGAGGCTCTTTTCTCTTGAGAAAAGAAGGCCAAAGGGTCTTTAAATTTACAAAAGTTTAGACAGAGTGAAAATAGAGAGAATGTTTCTAATTGTAGGTAGAGCATAACCATAGGCAATCAATACAAGGACAGTCACCAAGAAGGGGGAATTCAGAAAACACTTCTTTATCAAAACAGTGGTGAGAATGTGGACCTTGTTACCACAGGCAGTGGTTGAAACGTATAGTACAGGCGACCCCTGTGTTATGGCCATTTGGGTAATGGAAATGCGCCCTTACAGAATTCAAAAATCCCTACCCAAAAACTGCAGTACAGAGTATAATTCAATCCCACAGAAGTTATGTGACAAAAGTAGTTAAATGAACACAAATTTCTTTCCAATTTATGTTTGTTGACACATGCGCAGATGAGAAGGATTTGCATTACGGAAAATCGTGATACAGACGATCTTCTAGGAACTCAACCCCAACCCCCATAACACAGGGGTCGGCTGTATAGATGCACTTAACAGGAGGCTGGGCAGGCATATGAGGGAGAATGAAATATAGGGTTATGCTCCATAGTTTTAGGTGAGTGAGGATGGGAGGAAGCTGGAGTGGAGCATAAATGTCAACATGGACTGCTTGGGTTATTTCTGTGGTGTACACCTCATGTAACTCATCTCAAAGCACAACTGGACTTTACCTGCCTTGGTGCTGGTGAGCAGTTTGGTGTATGTCAGCGCACCGTGGCAATGCTACAGTAACAGCCTTCCCACTTATGGTGGCAGATGTTGGCATCCAGGCTCTGCAAGGCCACAGTCAAGGCATGCATGGACCTTTGATCACAATGTGAGAAGCTTCAAGGAGTTCGCTACTCTATCCACAGAAGAAGAAACTGCATTACCATGAAACATAAACCTCTTTGTGCTGGAGCCACAAAGGGGCTTGACGTTTCAAGGTAATGCAATGCCTCCAGTCTCTCTGCAGCTTTGATCATTGTGCTTGGAAGACTACTCAGTATGTGCCACACTCTCAAGGCTTCTGCTCACTGACTCTCCTTTACAATGACTGGCTCTGGGAGAGCCTTTCGTGCATCCCATCCTTGCTGTCATGACACATTCTCTCTGCCTATTCCCAATCCCTAATCTCACATAAACACGGGCTCTCTGCTTTAACTTCTTTCCTGAAAGAGAAGCTGGAGCAGAATTTATGAAGCACTGAGGTTAATTTTCCATCCAAGCTACTCACTCTGTTCTATTGCTTCTCCCCTCAAATGCTTTTGGCTTTGCATTTAAAATTCGGTTACCTACAGTGGTAGCAGAAGCTTCAGATAGAATAAGATTTTCTGGGTTATTTCCCCCGATTTAGTAATATCTAGATATCTCTGTGCTGTAAATGAAAACCAAAAAATTGCAAATGTTGGAAATTTGAAATAAAAACAGAAAATGCTGGAAATACTCGACATTTGAAGCAGCACCTGTGGAGAGAGAAACAGGTCTTTGAGCTGAAACATCAACTCTGAGGGAGCCTGACTTGCTGAGAGTTTCTAGCATCTTCTGTGTTTAGACCTGTTGTAAAGGACTGGCACTGACTTAACAGAATTTGCTAAGAAAACATCCTGCACAAACAGCATTTTGCGGGCGAAATAATCAGGAGACTCTGCTACAGTTTCAGCTACACAGCCTTACATAGAATATACAGCACAGAGACAAGATCTTTAGCCTAACACGTCCATGCCCACATTCATGCATTCTCCTTCCTTTCCTTATGTAACTGTTCCCTTCCCCCTCATGTGCTTATTTATTGCTCCTCTATTTAGCGAATCATTAGCAGCAAGTTCCACATTCTTATCGCTCTTTGGGTGAATAAATTTCTTTGGAGATTTTTTGGGGCCTGACATACGTTCATGGCCTCCTCTTTTACTCTTCTCCACATGGAAATACTGACATCACTCTGTCAAGTTCTTTTATAATTTTCTCAATTTTCCCATCAAGAGAAGCAAAACCTTTCGATCTCTTCTGAAAGATGTAACCATAAAGTTCTGGTCCCATCCTAATAAACGTTTTTTACAACTTCTTTAACTCAAGTGTCTCTATTTCCTTTTAATAATATGGCAGCCAGAATTATACATATACTCTAAGTATGGTTTAGCCAAGGTTGGTACAATCAGTTACATCCTTCGAGAGAAAGTTTTTTTTTACATTCACACCATCTGGCTGATCCTTGTAGTGAAGCCCACTAAAGACACAACAAAAATGAAAAGATTTCTCTTGTAGATAGGGAATTCCAGCTGTTAGACCAACCATCATCACTTTAACTCTTAAAGAAAAAAAATCAAGAAAGCATTTCCAGGCAAAAAATACCACCAACCACACAGAGGTTGGAGCTTGATCTATCAGGACACAAGGCTAGTTTCTGTGCCAATTCAGTAACTCAACAAATCGCATGAAATTTATAGCAGAACTTTGATCATTCATCCCAAATGGCCTATACCAGTGTTTATTCTCCCCCAGAGCTTCCTCCTACTCCATTTGCCAGATCATTTCATCATATCTTTCTACTCCCTCCTTTGTTTAATTACCCAGCTTTTTTTTAAATGTGTCTATGCCATTTAGTTTCATCTCCCCCTGAGTTAGCAAGATTCACATTCTCAGTACTCTCTAGTTAAATATGTTTCTTCTGGATTCATGAGACACTGCTTTATATTTTGACCATCCCCCCCACTGCCCAAGTTTTAATCTGATCTACAAGTGGGAACATCCTCCCTATGACCACGCTTTCAAAATCATAATGTTAAAAGCCTCAGTCATCCCTCAGACTTCACTTTTCTTGAGAAGAGAAACTCAACCTGTTTAGCTTTCCAATGGTTATAACCTCTCAGTTATTGTTACACCTTTTCCACTGCCTTCATTTCATTGTTATAATGTGGAGTCCGGAACTGTGCACATTTGATGCCAATTCAGAGAGTACAGAGAATGTTTGTTTTTAATTGGCATAAAATGGCATCAAACCTTGGAGTAATGGCACCTCCACTCACAGGTTACCTTTTTGGGACCTAACCTCCTCTTATTACCTCACTCTTTATGTCCTTATAAAACATATTTGGATTTTCTTTGATTTTACAAGCCTGTATCTTTTCTCTTTGCTTTCTTAACTTAATTTTACTTTTGTTTGTATACTTTCTAAACTCCTCTTGGCATTCTGCAGTATTAAGGATTGGGTGTCTGATATAAGCTTCCATGTTTTTGCCATGTCCAACTCTCTTTGGTCGTCCTGCAGATTCTAGATTTTGCATACAAACATATGAGTTATGATAGGCCACTCAGCCCTAACAACATTCTAGCACATGCCCCAAACACTGCATGCATTTAGCATGGAAGCTGCCTAACCATTAAAGCTGAGAATGTTGGTCCAGAATTTAAAATATTTAGCCTCTGCCCACTTCCTAATCCATTCAATCTTAGCTGTTAAAATGACAACCTGTGGAGTATAAGTCTAGACCTCGGGATTACAAGGCCAGCAATATCACCCCTTCATTACCATGTCCCAAGCATGTATAAAGGAGTATTAAGTTTATCTTCAGCAGCAGATAGATACATCGGCCAACATGGCATTGTACCCTTGTGGTCAAACAGAGTCACCCCAAGCAACGGGGCATTTGCTATCCAAAATTTCTTTTCTCATATATATAAAACGAGCTTTAAAATAAGACAGCATCAAACATCCAGGTATTTCCAACTATCAAACGAATGGAGATTATGACCAAGAAGTTTTCTCTGTACCTTTTCTGAGATTAAATCACGGGGCTAATCCCTGGGATATGAGCAGTTAGAGAAGTTAGAATCACAGAAGCACACAGCTGCCAGAGGAAGCTGTAGAGGTGTGTCCTCTGGCAGCTCGTTGCAGATTTTCACCACCCTCTGTGTGAAAAATTTACCTCTCAGATTTCCTTTAAATTTCTCCCCTCTCACCTTAACCCTGTGCCCTCTAGTTCTAGACCGCCCTGTACTGGGAAAATGTTTCTGACTATCTATACTATCTATACCACTCATAATTTTATAAGCCTCTATAAAGTCACCACCTCCACCTCCTACGTTCCAGTGAGAATAAACCTAGCCTATCAAATCTCTCCTTATACCTACAGCCCTCCATTCCAGGCAACATCCTTGTGAATCTCTCTGAACTGTCTCTATTGCTATCACAGTTGCATCTGTATTCTTTGGAGTTTAGAAGAATGAGGGGCAATCTTATTGAAACATATAAAATCCTGAGGGGGTATGACAGCGTAGATGTTGAGATGTTTCAACAGTACATCTGTGGAAGTTTGCTAGAGTGTTTGGTGACATGCTGAATCTCCTTAACCTTCTAAGAAAGCAAAGACGCTGGCGCACCTTCCTTGTGATTGCATGTATTAGCTGGGCACAGGACAGGTCATCCAAACGTTAATGCCCAGGAATTTAAGGCTACTGACCCTCTCCACCACTGATCCACCAGTGTAGACTGGTGCAAGTTTGCCCTCCTTCCCCTTCCTGAAGTCAGTGATCAGTTCTTTGGTTTCACTAATGTTGAGCAAGAGGTTGTTGTTACAGCACCACTCAACCAGGTGTCCTATCTCACTCCTATCCGCTGACTCATTGCTTCCTGTGATTCGTCCAATAACAGTGGTGTTGTCAGTGAATTTGTATATGGCATTGAAGCTGTGCTTAGCCACACAGTTGTGTGTATAAAGAGTAGAGCAGGGGACTTAAGCATGCAGCCTCGAGGTGCACCTGTGTTGATGGTCAGTGAAGAGGAGATGTTGTTACCAATCCTCACTGACTGAGGTCTGCCGATGAGGAAGTTGAGGATCCAATTGAAAAAGGAGGTACAGATACCCAGGGCTTGAAGCTTGGTGATAAGGATGGAGGGGATGATCGTGTTGAATGCTGAGCTGTAGTCAATGAAATATAGTCCTACATACGTGTTCCTGTTGTCCAGATGGTCCAATATAGATTTTGTCTCTTGAACCCCCATGGCTTAATGGTTTAAGAGTATTACCATCCTTCCTTGTGGTCTAGTGCCAACAGGATGTTGGAAGTGTGGGAAGAATAGGTTGGAGATATTCCATGATTGGAGCATTTACTTCGACAAATATAGTTTTCAGGACAACGGTTGTTTCTCAAAGTAAATTTATGGGAACTGACCACTTTAAGGATTAGTCATGTCTTCAGAGGAACTGGTTCTTTGTCAAGTATACACAATGATTTACAAAACAACGATCCTCAACCCACTGCAGAGCTCAGCACATTGTGCTGTCCACTCACTGCTCAGAGGGGACTGAGAGGATTATTTGCTGTGTATCAAGAAATAAACTTTGCAGTGCTATAATGAAACTGACTCAGTCCCTTGGAGCATTATCAGGCTGAAGCAAGGAAGCTCCTGTGGAACTTGAGACTGCACTCTAGGCTTCCATTAGGCTCATTAAAAGAACTGGCGGGCCCTACTCCGTATTGCAGTCTTTGCAGTTGAAGAGTGTAGCCGGAACATAACGTGCATAGAAAACAGATCCTGGGTGGTTAGCTTGTCCAGCTTGACTTGTTGTTTGAAGGGGAAATTCCACTGTAACGAAATGTTGCGCCAGGAATGACAATATTAATTGCTCAGTGTCATTATCAGCCATGGCTCAGTTGGCAGCGCTTATGTTTCTGGGTCAGAAGGTTGATTGCAGAGACTTGAGTACAATATCTAAGCCGACAATTCAGGGCAGTAATAAGGGAGTGCTGCACTGTCGCAGGTACCAAATTTCAGAAGAGGCATCAAACTGTGGCTCTCGCCAACCCTTCAGATGTCCTTAAAAGATCACATCGTTTCATATTGTACTTATTATCATATTGTTGTTTCCACACCCACATTGAAGACTCTAATTCCTACATTATAACACTGACTACATTTCAAATGTCCTTCACAAGTTGAAAAGCCGTTTGGGATGTCCTGAGCTTGTGAAAGATGCTGTAAAACTCTAAGCCATCCCTTTAGTGTTTCGGATTTGATGTGTTCATGTTCTGTGTTGCAGAAAAGTGAACAACTGAAAATTCAGTTGTTTCAATAAAAGCATTGTTTTATTTCCTCAATCTGCTGATCTCTGCCCAAAGGTTCGTCTTTAATTTGGGAAAGCTATTAACTGAAAGATTGGATTGCCATGTCTAGTGTTAACGCCAAATTAAGTCCCCCTCAAAATGTGAAATTGATCAGAAACCAGTGTGCAAAAGCACAGTGTTATTTACAGCCAGAGACAGGCACTAAATTGACGTCAGCGCAGTTATCATTAGGGCCACACACAGTTGACTGGAACTTCTCACTTCTATTATTTTTCTTCCCACCAGTCCGAGAAGCCAATCACTACCAAAGCACTCGCTGCAGCAGCAACACACAGTGCCTGTAGGAGGGAGAGGTGACAAGAGAGAGATAGGCAGCTCCTACATTCATAAGGAGGGATACAGATGTGCTCATCAGTAAGATACATCTCAGGAGGGAAGTCCTGTGTACCGGGATCAGGGAGGGCAGGATACTCACAGGGACCATTATAAAAACACCCTGGTAGGAAGTGCCTTGGGTTGTCTCCCCCAGGAGTGACAATCCACCCAGTGGAGCAAGAAAAATACTGGAGATATTCATCCGGTCAGGCAGCACCTGTGGAGGCAGGAACCGGGTCAATGCTTCAGGTCAAAGACCCTTCATCAGAACCGGAAAAAATGAGAAGACAAGTGTGTTTCAAGCTGTGATTTTGTAGGACATGATAACATACAAAGCAAAAAACATCAACCAAGTGAAGAACCCAATACATTGTGTAACTCAGAACACACTTCTTTTCCAGCTCTGATGAAAGGTCATTGACCTGAAAGGTTAACTCTGTTCTCTCTCCACAGATGCTGCCTGACCTGCCGGGTATCTCCAGCATTTAGAGTCTTTATTTCAGATTTTCAGCATCTGCAAGGTGTTTTTGCTCAGGAGTGCACTGATGGGAGAAATTTCATGACCTCGCATGATATTTTAAAGTGGAGGCTGCAGATGCTGGAATCTGGAGCAACAGACAATCTGCTGGAGGAACTCAGCTAGTCGAGCAGCATCTGTGGCAGGAAAGGAATTGTCGATATTTTGGGTGGAAACACCGCATCAGGACTCAAAGTGAGCTGAAGGTCATCAAAGTCACCGTGCTCTCATTGTCACACTCTTATCCAGGTACACACATTCACACAGGCTGCTACTTCATCCATATTGCCCCCATTCTCCTGCACCGTCCCCCTCCCTCACCTACCGTGGATATTCTATTCCCTTTCACCCGCCCCCTCACAGTGGTCAGCCCCCAAATGTAGGGTAATGTAAAGGTTACTCTATGCCCTTCATATTCTCCATGTAGGCTAAAACACTGCAGGGCGGGAGGGAGTCCACTGGCATGAGAAGGGGTCCCCCATGAGCGCAGCACCTCACCAGGATGGATGAGATGATCTTCTTCCTCAAGGGCAGGAGGGCCATGCCACAAACCACCTCTTGAGTGGAGGTGTCACTCACCACCAACGTCTCATGGGAATTACTACATCCCTTTCTGTGTTGATCAGCGGTAGACATCTTCGTTACCATATCTGCTGCTGCATCGCCCTGAAAGTGTTTTGCTCACAATTTACATGTGCAACTTTCTTCTGTTTGTCTTCTCAGGGCATGAGGCGAGGCTGCTTGTTTCTCTCTCGCGTGGAGCAGGAGATTGGAGGGAGAGGAGGAGAATGGTGATGATGAAGAGCACAGTGTACCATTGTACTCGACAACACCAACGCCTTGAGGAATCCCACACGGTCACAGGGAGAACATGCAGACTCCACACAAACACACAGCTTTATGTGGATGTATGTGTCTGGATAAGAGTGTATTGAGGAACTCAGGAATGAACCCAGGTCTCTGGTGCTGTGAGGCAGCAGCTCTACCACCTGGTGCCACTGTAGTCTAGGATCCTCTTGCAGGACCCACATAGATCACTGATGTCAGACTTAGAAAAGCTGAAACTGTCCTCATCACACAGATACAGGTAGGATGTAGTGTCACTAAAGACTCCCTGGGAGTAGGTTCTTTGCAGGTGGTGTCCTGCTCTGAGGTCCCTGATCCTCTTTAGTGGCCTGTCAAGCCTATTCCGAAGTCTTGAGTGATGGGGGTGGAATCATCACTGAGGCACCAATTGAATGAGAATCTCAGCCGACAAACGCTACCATAAACACTCCTTGGTAGTTTTAGCTCACTCTGTGGAGCTTGGGAAGTGTTTGAACTGTCTGCAGTCAGTTCTGAAACTGACCAGTCAACAGAGTATCCCTTTAAACAAGGAGTTATGTCAAATGCGGACACGAGAGACTGGAGGTGCTGGAATCTTTAGCAACAAGATGCTGGAGGAACTCAGTGAGTCAGGCAACACTTGTGGAGGGAAATGAACCGTCGACATTTCGGATCGAGTCGCTTCATCTGGACTGAAAGATATGAGGGAAGATAGCCGGTGTAAAGAGGTGAGGGGAAGGGGTGGAGCAAGAGCCAGCAGGTGATAGGTGGATCCGGGTGAGGAGGGGTGATGGGCAGATGGGGGGGGGAGTGGGAATAGCGACAGAGGCTGGGAGGTGATGGGTGGAGGCGACAAAGGGCTGCAGGTGATGGAAGCTGACAGGAGAGGAAGGCGGAGCATAGAACCAAAAAACGGAGGTGGGGGGGGGGCAGATGGGAACAGTAGGGGGAGGGGAGCCAGAGGGTGGAGTGTGTGGGTAAAGTCGAGTGCCCCTACCTCTCCTGAGACCATTCTACCATAGTCCTAGTGTGGAGCTCTGAACTCCAATTTACGTCAGTACCAGTGTAAATGTCTGTAGCAGGATGATGCCATTAGAAACTTGTCTGAGGATGGTGCACTCACCGGCATAGTGAGACCTAGACACCATTCTGACCTCAGGCAGTGAACTGCAGAGGTCCCACCTCCACGACAGTCTGACAGCCTTAGGTAGGAGGCAAGGCTGGGATCAGAGCTTTTGTCCGAGTTCAGAGAATGTCAGATGGCTCTGATATTTCCAGACATTTAAAATATTTTAAAACTGGTCTGAGTAATTAAAAAAAACAAATGTAATGAAAAAAGTTTAAAAACACATTAATAAACCAAGAAATAATTAGAAACATTAAAATAAGTAAAATATAAATAACTAAAGGCACCTTTCTCCTCCGAATCGCCATCATAAGAATTCACATACAAATGAACGAGACCCCAGTCCTATGGCAGGCCTGGCTGCTAAGGGTCAAGATGTGATTCTGCAAGTGAAGTGCAGTGTTGGGGCAGGGTGAATGCACTGGCACCTGTCACTCGGCTTGTCCCCAGATTACAGAGGCACTGTGTAGATCTGGGACCAGAGCCATATGATTTGTTCATTTTAAAATAAATTGTACATCATTTACAATATTTGCAACTCACTTAGATTAAAATACATTGCTTGTTGTCCAGGATGCACTTCAGCCCCTGCAGTGACCACTGGTCCCAGAAGGTCTCCAGCGAGCTGGTGGACACCGCATGCTCTGTCTCCCAAGGTACCCAGGCACAGATACACCCCCGAAGACGGGCAGGTCATTGGCTTGGACAGACCCTTCGATGGCCCACTCTCTGGATTTTTAATGGCCACCCTGGCCAGGCCTAGGAGCAGAGCAGCGGGGAGGTCCCCTGACTGCCCGGCCCCTGTGGTTACTAACTGATGGGGTTAGTGGCGTTCAGGCTGGACTTACGCAGGGGGTCACAAGAGATCAGGAGGAGACAAACTAAGCAAGTCAGCAATGCTTTATATCACACTGGCACGTGCAGCGAAAGATATACTTTAAAGAATTCAAGTTTGCAAAGAGATATTAGTATCTGACAGTGTAGCAGGTCTCTTTCCCATCTCCTGTGCTCCAACCGTTGATTTTCTGTCAGGAGAGCCCCAGTTTCTACATTTCTCCACACGGTGGAGCTCTGCCCCTGAAGAACACAGATTCCCTGTGGGGAAGGAGTCAGCTGCCGGCCCTGTGGTTTGAGTGATGGAGGCAGAGGCCAGACCAGCTCCATCACTCCCTGGTTGGACACACGTCAGGCATTTTCCCGCTAGAAAAATTCCTGCGAAAGTTTGCAACATAAAATGGACCCTGATGGAGAGACCATCCCTACTCTAAAAGGGACTCTGATGAAAAGATTCCCTCACACTCTAAAAGGGGTCCTAATGGAGAGATAATTCCCCCTCCCCCCCAACGTAAATGTGGCACAGCTAGTAGAGCCACTGCCTCACAGCTCCAGAGTCCCGGGTTCAAACTTGATCTCGGGTACTGCCTGTGTGGAGTTTGCACGTTCTGCCTGTGACCGTGTAGGTTTCCTCCAGATGCTCCGGTTTCCTCCCACATCCCAATGATGTGTGGGTTGGTTGATTAATTAGCCGTTGTAAATTGCCCCTAGAGTATGGGCAAGTGGTGGAATCTGGGGCGAGTTGATGGGGTTGTAGGGAAAATGATAAATGGAATCAGTGTAGGCTCAATGGTCAGCACAGACTTGGTGGGCTGAAAGGCCTATTTCAGTGCTATATGTCTCTATAATTGTCCATGGCATGCACATGCGCACACATAGACACAAAGGGTCCTGATAGAGAGACCTTCCTCAAATATAAAAGGGATCTTGATGGTGAGACCCCCCCCCCACACTCTAAAAGGGACCAAGAGAGAGATTCCCCTCCTCCCTACCAAAGTGTAAAAAAAGGTCCCTGAGCCCCTCTAAAAGAGACCCTGATGGAGTGACCTCCTCCTGTATGAACTGAAAGAAATAGATGAGGAGCCCCCATCCCACCTCATGGCTGTCAAAGGTTTTGAGAGTCATCAGGGAAACTGTGTTTCCACTGGCACTTTGGTTGCAATCCACCTGCCAAAAGCCAGGGTGATGAGCTGAAATGTTTCCTCTCTAAGTCCCCTCGAATTACAGTTCAATACCTGGAAGGCTGATGGAAGCAGATCCAAGGGGAAGTTAGATATTCTCTTCAACAGGAGTTACAAAGCTGTGGGGAAAGTGTGGGCTAATTGGGTGGTTCTATCACAGGCCTGATAGTACTATCCAGGGATAGAAGTAAATAGATGTGATCTGATGGGCTTCACAAGATGCAGTGACCAAGGTTGGGAACTGAATATTCAGGGATATTTGACATTCAGGCAGCAAGGAAAAGAAGGTAATTCTGGTAATGAAGGAAGAAATCACAGCAACAATGAGGAATGATATTGGCTCCGAAGCTCCAAAAGTGGAATCAGTTTGAATGGAGATAAGGAACAGTGAGGGGTTGAACCACACTATACAGGCCGTTCCCGGGTAACGAATGGGTTCTGTTTTTACAGATGTCCATAAGTCGATTTTGTCCATAAGTCAGAAAGTACACAAAAATCTTGGTATCTAAAGCTCTACAGTATTGTAATGAATGACATTGACAGCTTATAAAACTGATGAGAAAGAACAACTACTAAAAGTGGAGACAGAGAGGAAACTAGTTCTGCTGCTTGTAGGAATGAACCTGTGTGTACGATAAACTTTTGAATTTAATAACATTATGGGAGCTCAATTGCACGTACATGTGTTCATAAGCTGGGCATTAGTAACCTGGAGACAGCCTGTATAGTAGTAAGTCACAAAATAGTGGGGCCTTGTAGGAAAGGAAATGCAATAATCGAGCAATTTTAATCATCATAGAGAAAGGACAAATCAAAGTGGAAAAGGTAGCTCTGAGGAAGAGTTTATAGAATGTATTCAGGATGGTTTTAGGGCATTATATCAAGTAATCAACCAGGGAACATGCCACTTTAGATCTGGTATTGTGTAGTGAGATATGATTAATTAATGATTGCATTATGAAGGATCCTCTCAGAATGAGTGGTCATAGCAGGGCAGCAAATTTCAAATTCAGTTTGAGAAAGAGAAATTTGGGTCTCAGACTAGTGTTGTTAATTTAAATAAAGGCAATTCCAATGGTATGAGGACAGAGTAGTCTGGGAAAACAGATTATAGAGTAAGATCAGCAACATCTGGCATTTCAGGAGATAATTTAGAAATCCCAGCAAAGGTATATACCAGGGGTAAAGACAGGGTCTATGAAAAGGATGCACCATCCATGGCTAACCAAGGAAATAACGGCATCAAGCTGAAACAAAATACAAACTAAATTGTGAAGATTCGTAGCAGAAGAGGGGATTGGGAAGATTTTTAGAACTCAGCAAAGGATCATTAAAAATGAGAGGAAACTAGCAAATGATATAAAAAAAAACAACAGTAAGAGATTCTGTGGGTATGTAGAAAAAGAGTGGCTGAAGTAAATGTTGGTCCCTTAGAAGATGAGATTGGGGAAGTAATAATGGGAAGAAGAAAAAAGGGCAGTGATTCCAAAGGTGCTGGATTGTTCTTCATACACGGCACTCCCAATACTACCAGACAATCAAAGGGCTGTAAGGAGGGAGGAATTTAAAACAATCTCTACTATCACAAAAAAGTACTTGGCCAAATCATGGAGTTAAAGGCTGACAAATCCCATGGATCTGAAGCCCCACATCCTGGATTCTTAATGGAAGTGGCTACAGAAATTATAGACCAATTATCTACCAAAAAGTAACAGGATTCTGGTGAAATCCCAGAGGATTGGAAAATTGCAAAAGAGGCACCACCTCAAGCAAGGAGGGGAGAAAGAAAACTGGAAGCTACAGGCCAATTAACCTGTTTTGGGGCAAAATGCTGGAACCATTATTAAAGAGGTAAATCAGGACATTTAGAAAATCATAAGACAATCAAGCAGAGTCAATGTAGTTTTATGAAAAGGAAATAGTATTTGACAAGTTTGTTAGAATTCTTTGAAGATGTAACAGACAGGGTAGATGAAGGGAAACCATTAGGTGGTATTTGGATTTCCAGAAGGCAAGCAATAAGATGCTACATAAAGAGTCACTGCAGAAGGTATGAGAATATAATAGGATGGATAGGGGAACACAAAACACAGAGCCAGGATAACTGGGTCATTTTATTAATAGTAATCAGTAATAAGTGAGGTGCCACAGGGATCAGTGCTGGGACTTCAACAGTTTACAATCTGTCAATGACTTGGATGAAGGAACTAAGTGTACTGTGTCCAAATTTGCCAATGGCACAAAGACAGGTGTGTTAGCAAGTTGCTGGCGTATATAGATAGGTTAAATGAGAGGGCAAGAAGTTGGCAGTTGGAGCACAATGTGGGAAAAAGTGATTAGAAGGAAGAATGAAATGGCAAATTATTATCTATGTGGAGTGAGACTACAATGTTTTGAAATACACAGGGATCTGGGGGTTCTGGTACATTAAACATCAACAGCATGCAAGTCGAGCAAATAATTAGGAGCTAGTGGATTCTTGTCTTTTATTGCAAGTGATATGAAGTATAAAAATAAGGAAGTGTTGATGCAGTTTTATAGTGCCCTGGTGAAATCCCACCTGGAACAATGCAAACAACTTTGGTCTCCATATTTAACGAAGAATTTACTTGCACTGGATGCAGTGCAGAGTAGGTTCACTAAGCTGATTCCTGGAAGGGGTTGATGTATGAAGAAAGATTGAGCACATTGAGTCCAAGAGGACTTAAAGTTTGGGCACCCCTGGTCAAAATTTCTGTTACTGTGAATAGCTAAGTGAGTAAAAGATGACCTGATTTCCAAAAGGCATAAAGTTAAAGATGACACATTTCTTTAATATTTTTAGTAAGATTACTTTTTTATTTCCATCTTTTATAGTTTCAAAATAACAAAAAAGGAAAAGGGCCCAAAGCAAAAGTTTGGGCACCCTGCATGGTCAGCACTTAGTAACACCCCCTTTGGCAAGTATCACAGCTTGTAAACCCCTTCTGTAGCCAGCTAAGAGTCTTTCAGTTCTTGTTTGGGGGATTTTTGCCCATTCTTCCTTGCAAAAGGCTTCTAGTTCTGTGGGATTCTCGGGCCGTCTTGCACACACTGCTCTTTAGAGGTCTATCCACAGATTTTCGATGATTTTTTAGGTCGTGCATCCTTCTGCACCCTTTTTTCTCCAAACTTTGCTGCGTCCTCACAACAAAATTCAGTGTCAGAAGTTTGCAAAGGAACATATAAACAAGCCTGATGGATTTTAGAAACAAGTCCTGTGGACTGATTAAGTTAAAACAGAACTTTTTGGCCACAATGAACAAAGGTATGTTTGGAGAAAAAAGGGTGCAGAATTTCATGAAAAGAACACCTCTCCAACTGTTAAGCACGGGGGTGGATCGATCATGCTTTGGGCTTGTGTTGCAGCCAGTGGCACGGGGAACATTTCACTGGTAGAGGGAAAAATGAATTCAATTAAATACCAGCAAATTCTGGAAGCAAACATCACACTGTCTGTAAAAAAGCTGAAGACGAAAAGACGATGGCTTCTACAACAGGATAACGATCCTAAACACACCTCAAAATCCACAATGGACTACTTCAAGAGGCACAAGCTGAAGGTTTTGCCACGGCCCTCACGGTCGCCTGACCTAAACATCATCGAAAATCTGTGGATAGACCTCAAAAGAGCAGCACATGCAAGACGGCCCAAGAATCTCATAGAACTAGGAGCCTTTTGCAAGGAAGAATGGGTGAAGATTCACCAAACAAGAATTGAAAGACTCTTAGCTGGCTACAGAATGCGTTTACAAGCTGTGATACTTGCCAAAGGGGGTGTTACTAAGTACTGACCATGCAGGGTGCCCAAACTTTTGCTTTGGGCCCTTTTCCTTTTTTGTTATTTTGAAACTGTAAAAGATGGAAATAAAAAAGGAATCTTGCTTAAAATATTAAAGAAATGTGTCATCTTTAACTTTATGCCTTTTGGAAATCAGGTCATCTTTTACTCACTTAGCTATTCACAGTAACAGAAGTTTTGACCAGGGGTGCCCAAACTTTTGCATGCCACTGTACATGTTGGATGCTTACTGGATGTTTCCTACAGTGGGCTTATCTAGAACCAGTGGACATAGTTTCAGGGCTGCCTGTTTCAGCTGGAGGAGGAACTTCCTTTCTCAGAAAGTTGTGAATATTTGGAGTTCTCAACACAAAACTGTGGAGAGGGCGACATTGAATATATTGAAGGCAGGGATTGAAATGACAAGGGTGTTGTGGGGAGAGAGTGGGAAAGGTATTGAGGTCATGACTAAATCAGCCACAACCTTATTAAATGGCAGAGCAGGGTCCAGGGGCCAGGTGGTCTGCTCCTGTCCCCCTGATGGGCTGGGTGCTGAGGGAATCTACAGCCCTGATGTTTAGACTGGGAGGTGCTGGAGATGGTTTCAGGAACTAAGGAAAGGTATCTCTCTCTGCAGTGGGAACTGATATGTAAGTTTTGTTCATTTCCACCAGTTCTGAGACTGGCGATGTTGGGCAGGGAGCGAGGAGAGAAGCTCGGAGAGACTGGCTCAGTGCAGCCCACAACGGTGAATACGCAGTGAATGGCAGGGCCCTGGAGAGTGTTGTGGAACAGAGAGACCTAGGGGTACAAGTCCATAGCTTCCTGAACGTACCGAAACATGTGGAGAAGGTGGTGAGGAAGATGAAAAGGGACAGGTACTGGTTAATGTGCCCATTCCCTCCAGGATTAAATCAGGCACCCAGCCTGGTTAAAGCATTCCCATCACTTGGTTATCAGCCTTGCATCTCTGGTCTGTTAGAATCTGAAGAGGAAAGCTTGGGTTGGATCTGGGTTACAGAATTTCAACATTTTAACGTCATCTTGTCTGAAGCCTGATCCTGGGGTTAGATTCTATCCCTCTGTGGTGGGGCAAGCCTGATTGTGCTAGTAGAAAATGCAACAAAAATGCTTGGAGATTGTCTTTGGAAGTGTAATTATCAGGTGCAGCTTCATAGAAACCTCATGCTGTCAGCCTGGGGACTGAGACTTCAAATGAACAGCAGCTGAAGTTTCTTTGGGCAAGAGGTACGAGGACCAACCACTTCACTTTGGCTTCCTGTTATCCTCCAATGACTGATATTAGTCATATTTTCCTTGACCACGTGAATCACAGCAAACTAGTGATGTGGACGTGCAGATCCTTCATTCGGAGAGTAGCTGATTACACTGAGGTCTGGAGGATGCTGCTTCAGGTAGAGAGGTTGCAGAGCTGAGAGATGCGGAGGGATCTGTGTGTCCTGGTGCATGATTCACAAAAGGCTAGTGTGCAGGTACAATGAGTAATCAGGAAAGGTAACTGAATATTGCCATTTATCATTAGTTGTATTGAACGCAAAACTATTAACGATGTGAATGAGAGTGTCATGGCATAATTAGTAAGTCTGTGGATGACACCAAAATTGGTGGCCTAGTGAAGAAGGTTGTCCAGGACTACAACAGGATCTAGATCAACTGGGAAAGTGAGAAAAAGAAGTGCAAAGTGATGCACTTCTGGGAAGGTAAACCAGGGCAGGATGTACACAGTGAATGGCAGGGCCCTGGAGAGTGTTGTACAACAGAGAAACCAAGGAGTACATAGTTCCCTGAAAGTGGTGACACAGGTAGAGAAGGTGGCATTTGGCATGTTTGCCTTCATTGGTTGGGGCACTGAGTACAAACGTTGGGACATCCTGTTACAGATGTACAAGGTGTTGATGATACCACACCTGGAATATCGTGCGCAGTTCTGGTTGCCAAACTGTAGGAAGGATGTGATTAAGCTAGAAAAGATTTACAAGGATGTTGCTGGGACTGGCAGGCTTGAGTTATAAGGAGAGACTGGATAGACTAGGACTGTTTGCCTTGGAGCAAAGGAGGCTGATGGGTGATCTTACAGAGGTTTATAAAATCATGAGGGCAATAGATTAAGTGGATGGTCACAGGGTACGGGACCTAAGAGGCAACTTTTTCATGCAGAGGGTCGTGGGTATATGGAACGAACTCCCAGCAGAAGTGGTAGAGGCAGGTACATTCACAAAGTTTAAAAGACATTTGGACAGGTACATGCATAGGAAAGGTTTAGAGGGATATGGGCCAAATGTAGGCAAATGGGACTAGGTTAAGTAGGCATCTTGGTCGGCATGGACAAGTTGGACTGAAAGGCTTGTTTCTGTGCTGTATAACTCCATGATATAAGTTGAGAGATTATATTTCACTTATACAGAGCAACTGATAAGACCACTTCTGGAGTAATGTGTACACTATTGGTTCCCCTATTTAAGGAAAAGTGTTAGTGTCTTGGAAATAGTTCAGAGAAGGTTGACTTGACCGATACGCAGAATGGGCAGGTTGTCTTAAGAGGGAAGATTGGACAGCCTAAGCTTGTAAATGCGAGAATTTAGGAGGGGACTTGACTGAACCATCTAAGGTCCTGGGGGATTTTGTCAGGTTGGGGGGGTGTGGGGAAGGATGTTTCCTCTTGTGGAAGACTTAGAACTGGGAGTCACTGTTTAAAAGGGGGTCATCCATTTAATTCATAAGCAAGGTGAAATGTTTTCTCATAGGGAGTCAAGAATCTTTGGAAGTCTTTCCTCAAAGGGTGTGGAAGTAGAGTTTTTTAATATTCATAAGGGAGAGGTAGATCGATTCTTGATAAACAAGGCGGTGAAAGGTAATTGAGGAGACGGGAATGAAGAGTTGAGGTTACAATTAGATCAGCCATGATCTTATTGAATAGTGGAGCAGGCTTGAGGGACTGAGTGTTTCTAACTTGTATATTCATCAGATAATCAGCAAATAAAAAGAGCAGAGATGAGGAATATTGATTTATACACTATACTGGCTGAGACGGTGATGGAACCAGTTTCAACAATAACTTTGAAAAAGGAAGTGGTAAAATACTGAAGAATGAGGCGAGAGCAGGGAAGTGAGATGAATAGAATCATTCTTACACGGAGCTGGCAAAAGTTTTTCCAGCACTATGTGACTCTTTGAATTCGTTTATGTGCTTAATTTCTTTGCTTATTTTTTAGGGGGTCAATCAGGCTCATTCTTAAAGTTGTATTTTTTTTACTTGGTAATTCTGGGGCCAGTGCTGACTTTACACAAATACACTTAATTTAATTAAATAGCAGCAACCCCAAGTTCATGAGAAACCAATTATGCCAGTCACAAGATGTGCAATCCTTTTCAGACCCCAAAGCATTAAGGCTACAGCAACTCAAGCAAAGGAGTAAAACAACCCGAATGCAGGTCAGTTTTGTTGAGTTGATTGTCATAGAGTCATAGAGTTACACAGCACAGAAACAGACCCTTGTTTTTTTTGTTCTAATTGTGTTCTTTCTTGTATAATTTTGTATAATTTATGTTTAATTTTTACTTTTCTTGTGAATGTTGTCTATCTAATGCTATGTGCCTGTGATGCTGCTGCAAGTAAGATTTTCATTGCACCTGTATGTATTGGTATTGGTTTATTATTGTCACTTGTACCGAGGTACAGTGAAAAGCTTGTCTTACAAACTGATCGTACAGGTCAATTCATTACACAGTGCAATTACATTGAGTTAGTACAGAGTGCATTGATGTAGTACAGGTAAAAACAATAACAGTACAGAGTGAAGTGTCACAGCTGCAGAGAAAGTGCAGTGCAATAAGGTGCAAGGTCACAACAAGGTAGATCGTGAGGTCAGAGTCCATCTCATTGTATAAGGGAACCGTTCAATAGTCTTGTCACAGTGGGGTAGAAGCTGTCCTTGAGTCTGGTGGTACGTGCCCTCAGGCTCCTGTATCTTCTACCCGATGGAAGAGGAGAGAAGAGAGAATGTCCCGGGTGGGTGGGGTCTTTGATTATGCTGGCTGCTACACCAAGACAGTGAGAGGTAAAGACAGAGTCCAAGGAAGGGAGGCTGGTGTCCGTGATGTGCTGGGCTGTGTCCACAACTCTCTGCAGCTTCTTACAGTCCTGGGCAGAGCAGTTGCTGTACCAAGCCATGATACATCCTGATAGGATGCTTTCTATGGTGCATCAATAAAAGTTGGTGAGAGTCAAAGGGGACAAACCAAATTTCTTTAGCCTCCTGAGGAAGTTGAGGCACTGGTGAGCTTTCTTGGTCGTGGCATCTACGTGATTTGACCAGGACAGGCTGTTGGTGATGTTCACTCCCAGGAACTTGAAGCTGTCAACCCTCTCAACCTCAGCACCATTGATGTAGACAGGTGCATGTACACCACCCCCTTTCCTGAAGTCAAGTGTACATGAGCTTGTGCATATGACAATAAACTCAGCTTTGACTTTGACTACCTCTTTGCCCGTCTATAACTAATCCCATTTGTCTGCATTAGGATTGAATCCATCTATGCCTTGCCTATTTAAGTGTCTGTACAAATGTCTCTTAAATGTAGTAATTTAACTGATACCACCACCTCCTCTGGTAGCACATTCCAGATATCAACACTGCCTGTGTAAAAAATGTACTCCTCAGATCCCCTTCAAAACTCTTTCCACTCACTTTAAACCCATGCCTTGTTATTGCTACCCTTAACATCGATTTTGACTATCTACCCTATCTATGCCTCTCATCTACTTCTATCCGGCCACCCTCAGCCTCCTTCACTCCAGGGAAACAAACCCAGCTTATTCAATACCAGGTTCATAGAAACCCAAAGCAGTTGGTTGTACTTTTCCAAGTTTTGGGGAAATTGATAATCTTCACTGGTAGGGTGTCGAGGGTGTCCTCGACCAAGGCCTTTAATCTTCTCCTGCATATCCCCTTGACCTGCCGTACACCTGACTGTTATGGGATGGCCACTGTGACGTATCTCCACTGATGGTAACTTGATCCATAGTCTTAGGCAATGAGCTATCATTCCATTTCTTCATTCTATATGTTTCAAGATATTAAATCAGCTCCCAAAATTATGTTCTCAACGCTCTCAATCTACCTTTCAGTGACATTTCACAGATGCAGATTGGCCTATTAAACATTTTTAGCAATTTATATTTCAGACCTCAGCAGCCACAGTGTTTCACCTTGTCTCAGCTGAGGCTCAGTGGGTTGCACTCCACTTGGAAGGCTTGTGGGTTCAAATTCTACTGCAATGAGTTTTACGTAATCTATGCTGCCTCTTCACTGCAGGTGTCGAGGGCCTGGTCCATTCTCTGATGTGCCTTTCACTCAGGTGATTTATTCACATGGTGTTTGTTTCTGAGAAGTTCAGCTGCATGGATGTGAAAGATCCCATGGATGATTCAGTGAAGTGCGGGGAAGTTCTCCCCAGAGTCCTGACTACAGTTATCACTTCACTGACATCCCTTTTATGGCTGTGCTCAGATGCACATAACAAGAGTACTTCAGAAGCTGGTGGCCAATCCTTAGGTCTCAACAGGAGACGTGTGGTTTCAGAGTCATGCATGCTACCACTCAATCATCCAGCTAGTACCAAAGTAGAATAACATTATTTACCTTCTTGTTGTTTGTGAAATCTTCCTGTACATGAATTAGCTGCTGTGTGATGTTACTCACACCGTCCCATTCGTTAGTCATTCCCATGTTGGTTATCAGCACCTCAATTTTAAAGCTTGTATCCTCGTTTTTACATCATTTGTGGCCTCACCTCTGGCTATTGCTGTCAGTTTCTTAATCCTCCAGGATCTCTGCACTCCTCAGATTTTGGCCTCTTGCTCACCTTGATTTTAATCTCTCCACGACTGATGGCCAAGCCTTAAGCTCTGGAATTCTCTTCCTAAACCTCTCTGCCTTTTAGCTGCTTCTTACCCTTTGAAGCTCCTTAAACCCAACTCTTTGCCTGAGCTTTTCATCATCTGCATGCATTTGTACGCTCCTGAATCATTTATACAAGTGTGTGTGTTTGCATGTTTACATTTGTTTGTGTGACTTAGTGTCTGTGTGTGTTTGTATAAGTGACTATGTTAGGCTGTGCGTTTGTGTGCAAGTGTTATGAAAATGTAATGTTTGTATTTGTATATATGTCTGTGTTTGCATGTATGTGTATCAATGGATGACTGTATGTCAGTATGTGACCATGTGAGAGTGTGCTTCTGTATAATCAGAATCAGGCTTATTATCACTGTCTTATATGACGTGAAATTTGTTGTTTGTGGCAGCAGTACAGTGCAAAGACATGAAATTATTATAACTTGCAAAATTAAATAAGTAGTGCAAAAAATAAGGAACAATGTGGTCGTGTTCATGGGTTCAGGGACCGTTCAGAAATCTGATGGCGGAGGGTAGGAAGCTACTCCTGAACATACCTGCTTTGCCTCTGTACACATGTTTGTGAATGTTTCTGTGTGTGTCTGTATCCATTTGTCCTTTACAAGCATGTGTTCATGTGTGCTTGTGTATCTCTGCGTGTGATCATATATGTTTGTGTGTGTCTGTATGGCTGTGTATGTGCTCATGCATGCATTAGTATATGAGTGTGTTCATGTTTTTTTGTGTTTATATGTGAATGGGCATTCATTGCACATTTAGGTATCTGCATGTGTTTGTGTGTGCCTTGGGTAGGTGCTTGTTTTGCCCTGACAAATGCGTTGGTGCCTGTATGTGTGTTTTAAATACGTTAATTTGTTAGGATTGAACCCACTGTAACATTCTTCACAGTGGAAATGCCTAAAACCAATCCCTCCCCAGGCTCTTGCACTGAGATTGTTGGCAGGCAACACTGTGAATCCTCTCAGTGAGAGTCGGTGCCTCAGGCAAGGAGGTCATCTGGCTAGGGCACAAAGAAATATCCTGATGGTGACACTGCTGATAAAAGATCTGGTGCTGATACCATCGGTAACATTTCAATTATTGATAACGAACAGAAAGAAGAAAACTGCTGAAGTTAGCACATCCGACCGACTCTCACACGCATACACTTATTTGTATAATAATATATTAGAAAGTTACATAATAATCACTGGGTATTTGAGAAGCTTTGTATTCCCACAAGTAATTACTCTTCAGTTTTTCTTCGGGCCTTTGTGCTTGCCTTTCCAGTTAATACTGTTGCTGTAAAACTCCTTGGAGACGCAGAAGCAAGCAGAAACTGGACAAACAACCATTTGATGCGATGAGCAGACACCGTGTCATCCCCTTGGAGAGGGATTGAGGCAATAATGCATGTGTGTGCGTGTGTGTGCCTTTGCCAAGTTGAGGAGAGGCTGAGCTGTGCAGGGACGAGACCAGAAGT
This sequence comes from Pristis pectinata, assembly GCF_009764475.1. Taxonomy (NCBI): domain Eukaryota; kingdom Metazoa; phylum Chordata; class Chondrichthyes; order Rhinopristiformes; family Pristidae; genus Pristis; species Pristis pectinata. The sequence continues at coordinate 87,024,812 of NC_067405.1, read as the reverse complement.
CCAGGCTATCACTCAAACTTGTCCTCAGTCTTGGCAAGGCTGCTCACACGCACACCATCCATCTCTGCCAAACTCCAATCCCACCTTCAACATTATTCATTCCCAACTCACAATCACACTATTCCTTTTTTTAAAAGCAATTACTTTCCCCTCTTCTCCCCGTTAGTGTTTGCCTGCCCTGCACATTCCTTCCCTGAACATTGTTTTAAACTGCCGGCTAGTGCTGATGTCCTGGGCTATCAACCCCTTTCATTTTGTCTTCCCTCCTCTTTGGAGGCAATGGACTTCTTGGCCTCTTCTAATTCTGATCAAGTTCTGGTTGCTTCTGCACCTTCCAATTCCAAACTCAGTTTTATTAGAGATTCTGAGCAACATTTCATTGCCGCAAAACACAAACATGCTCAGGGCTGACAGGCAGTCAGACAAGTGAATGGTGCCAATTAGCTCAGTCCAATAAATGGCTGGGGGTATGCATACTTCAGAGGTTAAGTGTCCCAGCAACACTCTGACCTTAGTGCTGCAACATTAGTCACGCTTCCAGCCAAGCTTCTACAGTGCAGGTACAACGCTGGCATCCACCTGATAATATGGGAAGTTGCCCATGTTTGTCCAGTCCACACACAGAAGAGTAACATCAATCTGGCCAATCCATAACCATCCAGCTACTCCCATTCTCTAGTAACATGAAGGTAGGTATCATCAACAGTGCTGACAAACCATAGTCACTCACATTTACCTCATTCACTAACGCTCAACTTGTGTTCCACCAGGATCGCACCATTCCAGATGTTATAAGGATAAAAGAGCTGAATTCCAGCAGTGGCAAGGGAGTTGCTGCCCTTCAATCAAGGCAGCATTTTACCAAGTATGGCATCAAGGAGCTGTAAGGAAACAAGCCAGTGAGAGTTAAGAGGAAATTCTTCAGTGGTGGGATCACACCTCAAAGAAAGAAAGATGGTGCAATGCAGTAAGAGAAACAAGTCAAGCAGTCTCTGTAGAGAGAGAAACAGAGCTAATGCTTAAGGTGAAGAAGGTTTCTTTAGAAAAGGTATTCCAGTGCGTCTTATAAAGGGTACAATGTGAACCATGGCTAGAGGGAGTGTAGGAGGGTTGTAGATGGGATGCCATTCTGCTTTGATAATGATGATGTTAAGCTTCTTGAATATTGTTGATGGGGGGGGGGGCCTTAGTGTCAGTAAAGGCTTAGAACATCATGGATATTTGATTAGGATGTCTCGTGTTGGAGATGACCATTACCTAGCATTGTTGTCGTGTGATGGTTACTTGCCACTCATCAACCTACCCTTGAATGTAGTCAAAGTCTTGCTGCATGTAGGGACACATTGTTTCCTTACGCAAATGGCTGCAAACGGATATGAACGTTGTACAAACATCCCCACTTCTGATCTCATGAAACGGCTGAAGATGGTTGGGTCTATGTGCCTGACCACCCAACCCAAGGCAAGGCCACCCATACCATGTTGATCAGGTTCAGGACAGGGAGTCAAAAAATGTCTTCAAGCTGGGGTCAGGTTGGTTTTTACTTTTAATTCTCAGTAGATTTCTTTGGCCCAGGACATTGTGTTGTGGAACTCCTGCTGCAAGAAGTTCAACACCATCCAGCACAAAACAGTCCAACCAGTGCAGCCCCCATCCTGAACATTCAATCCTTCCACCAGGATGTAGGGTTCACCGCAACAACTCAGCACCTCCTTGGCCTTGCAGCAACACCCTCAATCCATGAATGTTAAAGAAAAACACTTGCCTCCTACACAGGGAGGATCACTCATACTTCATACTGGTCCTCCTAACTTTTGATTGATTTTGTTCAGCTCCCATTTTCTGATTCAGAGGAGGAAGAGAAGCAGGTGAGCACCTGGATGCCCCTCCCCACGTAAGTGGCCAGACCCCAGGCTACATCGCAATGGGGAGTGTGTACAGTACTACTTGATGCAGACCCTCCATAAATGAGTTCAGGAGCCAATCATTGAAGCCAGTTACAGGCTTCGTGCCATCCAGTTGGTATATTTTTGTGATTTTGTTTTGTGTTAGTGAACTGTTGAATTGTGCTAATGAGACCATCAGTGTGAAACATATCCAAGGTTCATGCAGAGTTAAACACCCTGCTCCTGACTCCAAAAATGTGCCCTAAACCCAATGTCAATCACAGACTTGTGTTCCCCAGTACATGCATTGGATATTTTGCACACCAGCCATTTATCATTCATGACCTATCATCAGAAATGGGTGACTGGCTTATCCAGGGTGTGAACAGTCAGCACAAAGAGGGAATGCAGAGTGTTTATCGATTTGCAATTTTCATCGGCAGAATAATCTGGCTGAACTGCTACCAGTTCAATGTTCTTTCCAGGTCATTTCCTCAATATGGAGTTTCCCCTTAATGCAAACAAACTTTTTCCTTTCTGTATTGGTATAGCACATTTCACAATCTCAGAATTTCCTGAAGCACTTTACAGACAACTGAGTACTTTCTGAACTCTAGTCAATGTTTCAGTGTAGGAAGTGTGGCAGCTAGTTTGTGGATTGCAAACCCCCACCAGCTGCTCAGTGATGACACCCAGATTGCTCAGATTATTTTTCTCTTGTGCCGTTGGTTGAAAATTAAAAAGTGCAGAACTCCCCTGTTCTTCAGAACTATGCCTTGGGATTTTTCACATTTGAGAGGGTCAGAGTTTAATCACAGAACAGTTACACTGTGGAAGAGGGACATTCAGTCCATCAAATCCCCACAGGCTCCATGTAACAGCAATCCAGCTGGTCTCATTCCCTGCCATCACCTCATGGTCCTGCAGATCTTTGCCCTTCAGATAATTATCCAGCTCCCTTTGAATGCTGCAATTGAATCTGCCTCCACTGCCCTCCCTGGCAGTGCATTCCAGACACTAACCACTTGCTGAATAAAATAATCATCTCACTTTTGGTTCTACTGCCAATTACCTTTTCCCTTTGTCCCCTGGTTCTTGACCCCTCTGTCAATGGCAACAGTTTCTCTCTGTCTACCCTGCTGAAACCTTTCATGATTTTACAAACCTCTATCAGATTCTCTCTTCCAAGGGAAACAACACCAGCTTCTACAGTCTCTCCCCACAGAGTCCCTCATCCCTGGAATTATTTTGGTAAATTTTTACTGCACCCTCACTGAACCCTTCACATCTTTCTTAAAGTACAGTGCCCAGACAATACTCCAGTTGTGGCCAAATCATTATTTTGTGAAGTTTCATTGTGAGCTCCTTTTTGTATTCTGACCTTAGTTTACAAAACCCGGGATCCCATGGTCTTTTTTAACCCCTTCCTTAACCTACCCTGCCACTTCTAATGAACTATACACATATCTCCACCAAGAGTCAGTACAAAATGGAAGAAGTCATAGTTATACAACATGGAACAGGCCCTTCATCCCATCAAGTTCATGGTGACCATCAAGCACTCACTTACACCGAGAGAGACACCAGAGACTGCAGATGCTGGAATCTGGAGCAACACACAATCTGCTGTTCTTGTACCCCTTTCAGAATTGCCCCCTTTAGTTTATGTTGCCTCCTCTCATTCTCCTCACCAAGATATAACACTTTGCATTTCTCAGTATTAAATTTCATCTGCCTCCAGTCCACCCTTTTCACCAACCTGTCCCTATCTCCTTGTCTATTATTTGACTGTCTCACAGTTAACCATGCCTTCAAGTTTTGTGTCGTCTGTGGATTTGGAAATTGTGCCCTGTGCACTCAAGTCCAATTCGTTAATGTATATTAAGAAAATCAGTGTCTTACTACCAAGCCCTTGGAAACTTAACTGTACCCTTCTCTCCTTCACTGCTACCCTCTGTTTCCTGCTACTTAGCTGATTTTCTATCCACATTGCTACACCTTTTTATTCCACGTGCTTCACTCCTGAAGAAGCATATTACACTGCACCTTATCAAACACCTCGTGGAAACCCCTATACACCAGATCAATGGCATTTCTCTCAATGGTCCTTGCTCTTACTTCAATCTCTTATCAAGTGCGACACAATTTGCTCATAACAAATCCCTTTTCTCGTCAACATTTGCCCAAATGCCTGCTTCTCCTGTCTCTGTTGTCTCAGCTGCCTGTGTTAAAACTTCCTCACTCATAACCTGTTGCATCAGCCAGGCCTTGGTGCTGAATTGGGGCTTGAACCCACAGCCTTGTGCCTCAGACAGTACTAAAAGCAGATTGTTTCACCAATGTATCGTTGCTGTTAGAAGTAGCTCGCTGTGTTTAAATGGGATACTACAGTTCCTACGTTATAATTATCAAAATATTTCATTGGATGTGAAGAGCATTGTAACAACCAGTTTGTGAATCTGTTTTTCTCTCTCTCGCACATCATGTACAAGAATCGCTGGGACCATTTCTGGCTGCTTCAGAAACGCGAATAAACGGTATTTTGATGGGCTATTTCTTGCACAATGAATGTACAGGAAAACTCCGATAATTCAGCATCTGATTGTCCGGAAACCCTGATGGTTTGGCATCGGGCTCGCTCATTGATCCAGAATGTGAGCCGGGGCCCGCAGTGCAAAGAGAGTATGTACATCCAGAGTTAGAGGTCCGAAGTGCCGCCTGGGCCGGGGTCTGAACGGTGGGCGGCCGGAGCCGGGGTCCGGATTGCCCGTTTATTTTCCACTGCTTTTGAACACACTGGGTTAGTTGGAAAATGTGTTATATTGCCATGTAACAAAATTAAATAAAAGCTTTTCGGTATTACTAAGATTGAAATCCATTTGTCCGGGAAACCGGCTAGTCCGGCAGTGCCGGAGTCCCGAGGATGTCGGATGATCGGATTTCTCTGCATCTCAACAGGAAGCCTCTCCCCAACAGTCACTTATTTAAAGGCGTCCCGGACTGTCGTATGTCCCGGAGCCGAGTTGCCGTTTTACAGAGTTCAATTGGCGTTGCCTCTTTAAGAGGGGTTACGACTCCCTCTCTGGGAGCTCGGAGCCAAATCAGAACGATTTCGCTTATCTTGGGGGGAGAAATAGGTGACCCTTCGCTGCAACAGCGGGTCTCCCGACGCAGGAGCTGCTCATTCCCATTGGTCTGACATCACGAAGCCAGGATGAATGAAGTTGGAGAGTTTGAGAGGGAGGGGAATCAGCGAGTGCCCGCACTCTTTAAATGCAAAGTAAAAACCGGGCCACATCCAAGAGCAGTCGGGAGCGCAGCACCGAGCGGGCTCAGCGAGGGGACAGAGCCTCCCCCCCCCCCCCCGACTCCTCCTCTGCCCCGGCTTCAGGCGACCCGCGCAGAGAGCCTGCGGGGAGACTGCAAGGATAGAAGAGTGGACGCAAGTTGGAGGAGCAACTTTTGGGGATAGACCCTTCTCCAGCGAGGGACGGGAAAGGAGAGCGGGGCGGGTGAAAGGCGAGGAGCCGGGGATGGCCGAGGACTGGAGCCAGCAGGTGCAGCCAGTGCTGCTGGTGTCCTTGGCTCTGCTGGCCTGCCTGGAAACGTGCAGGTGGCTGCGGCGCTGGGGGACACGCCGCCGCCGTCCCCCGGGACCCTTCGCCTGGCCGCTGGTGGGCAACGCCATGCAGCTGGGCAGGTCTCCGCACTTGACCTTCTGCAGGATGGCGCGGCGCTACGGCGACCTCTTCCAGATCCGGCTGGGGCGCCGAGACATCGTGGTGCTGAACGGCGAGGCGACCATCCGCCGGGCGCTGCTGCAACACAGCGCCCAGTTCGCCGGGCGCCCCGACTTCGCCTCCTTCCGCCTGGTGTCCGGGGGTAAGAGCATGGCCTTCGGCCAGTACAACCGCCAGTGGAAGGCGCACCGGCGCCTGGCGCAGTCCACCGTGCGCTCCTTCTCCACGGCGGACAGCCACAGCCGCCGCCTTCTGGAGCACCACGTCCAGGGAGAGGCCCGCCAGCTGCTGCGGGTCTTCCTGCGGCTGGGGGCCGAGGGCCGCCACTTCCACCCGTGTCCCGAGCTGACGGTGGCGGCCGCCAACGTGATGTGCGCCCTGTGCTTCGGGCGCCGCTACAGCCACGACGACCGCGAGTTCCGGCGGCTGCTGGGCAGGAACGACCGCTTCGGCCGCACGGTGGGAGCCGGCAGCCTGGTGGACGCGATGCCATGGCTCCGAGCCTTCCCCAACCCGGTGCGCAGCGTCTACCGTGACTTCCAGCAGCTCAACCACGAGTTCTTCGAGTTCGTCCGCTCCAAAGTGGACCAGCACCGGCGGACTTACCGGCCGGGCACCACCCGGGACATGAGCGACGCCTTCATCGAAGCGCTGGAGGGGGACGGGCGGGCACAAGAAGGGCTGAGCCGGGAGCACGTAGAGGGCTCGGTCACCGACATCCTGGGAGCCAGTCAGGACACCACGTCCACCGCCCTGAGCTGGGTCCTGTTCCACCTCATCCAGTTCCCGCACCTTCAGGCCAAGCTCCAGCGGGACATCGACGAGGTGGTGGGCAGGGACCGTCTGCCCGGCTCCCAGGACAAAGCCCGCCTGCCTTACCTGGAGGCTTTCCTGTACGAGATCATGAGGTTCACCAGCTTCGTCCCGATGACCATCCCGCACGCCACCACCTCGCCCGTGGACATCAACGGCTACCACATCCCCCAGGACACGGTGGTCTTCATCAACCAGTGGTCGGTCAACCACGACCGCGACAAGTGGAAGGACCCCAACATCTTCGACCCCGGACGGTTCCTGAACGCGGACGGCACCATCAACAGGGACCTGACCAGCAGCGTCATGATCTTCTCGGTGGGCAAGAGGAGGTGCATCGGGGAGCAGCTGTCTAAGATCCAAATCTTCCTCTTCACCGCCATCCTGGTGCACCAGTGCACCTTCGAGGCGAACCCTTTGGAAAAGCTGAGCACGGACTGCAACTACGGGCTGACCATCAAACCCATGGCTTTCACCGTCCTGGTCAGACTGAGGGACAAGTTCATAGAGGCGGCGGCCGAGGCGGAGAGACCTAGCGGACCGGCTGACTGCCGAACAGTTCCCACCGCACTTCACACGCAGAGATAACACGCCCTGCCCCTTCTCACGGGCAGCCCGGCACTGACTTCAAGTGAACTCTAAATATATTTGATACGAGCCATATTCTTACTTGTCGAGAGAAATTACGCGCCAACCGCCCCCCTCTTTAATACATAAGAGTTTTTACACTATTTGGTACCGGTATTTTGTATCAAACCGGCTTCCTCTTGGGTTTTAAACCAGCTGCTTCTGAAATCCATTTAAAAACATTCCCGTCCAGAAATTGGACCCCTCTGGGTGCTGGCGGCGCTAAACACGCTGCGTGTGGTACCACCACCTTTGCCGATCCTCCGAGGAAATGGGGGTGGGGGTGGGGTGGGGGGGGGGGGGTCCGTTAAAAGTGTCCTTAAGGCGTTTAGAATCAATTCCGCGCATTAATGCCAGTCCTGTGCGGGTCCCGTCGGGAACTGGCAGCTGCCGCGTCCGGGTCAGGATGGCCAGAGTTCAGAAGATGCGCTTCCACGCCGGGCACCGGCCGGCTGCAGGAGAGGCTGAGGGAAGGGAACGGGGAGCTGGGGAGAGAGGGGAGACCCGGCTTTCCTGACCCCACCCGCAACTCGATCGGCTCCCTCCTCCCTGTATTCTGAGAACAGCAGACTAAAAAAATGGACCCATGTTTTCTTTCGAGGGGGTAGTAATTGTAGCGGGCAGCTCCGGAGTTAATTTGATTTGAACAAAAAGGCCATGAATAACGAAAGGACCTTTCATTAAACCATTCTGATGAACGGTTACCGGCCTTAAATGTTAACTGTTTCTTTCTCTTTAAATGTCTTCTTGTCGCTTTCTCAGCGCCTGCGTGATGTGCACCTAGTCTTTCTGTGAATGAATAGTATTCTGAAGTTGCGTCCAAACCCCCAACTTCTGGCAACACTTTGTGAGTAGCCGGTGACACCAGTAGGTGTGCAAATGACACGGGGCAAATATCGTGTGTGGCATCGCCCAATGGGTGCAATTTCACCCGTAAGTGATCACTAGTTATCACAGCAAGTAAACAGGTCCATTATTTATGCCGCAGAAGACACCTTAACTCTCAACATTGCTGAAAACGTAAATAGTTCACTTAAATGTTAAAGTTAACTCGTACTAACAAAAACTTATTGTATTTTTAAAAAGTAAGACTTTTTAGTAGCTGATAGATTGAATGCACATAAACTACAGTCCTGCTGCACTGAGATTTGAACTGTGATCAACTTTAGTCGTAAGAGATGCAAAGTTAAAGCAAAATCTAGATTGGAAATTCAGTGACATAAAAACATGTCAACAAGTTTCTGAGACGCTGAAGCTGCCTCAAGTTGTAGTATCTGTGCCTTTGTTCTGGGAGTTGGGATCAGTCCAGATGGTGGTGATGTATTCGGGATATTTTTAAGTGGAAGTTAGGCCGTTCTGTGCTGGTTGATGTCTCCATTTTCATTCAGACTGGAAGTGACCAACTAATTGATCTTTCAACTCCAAGTGGTGTCCCAATTTTGGCTCCCCCAAAATTCATACTTCAATGTTCAATGAATTGCTGCATTTCCTTTATTTGGGGTTATCTTGTGGTGGAGACAATTTGATTAGTGCTTGCCTTAACATTTAGCATGCTGGAGATTGTGAGCGGAAGATATGAGAGACCTTCAGTGATACAGAGCTGATGTTCCAGCCAGTTTAAGTGTTGTTGCTAATTGACAGCCAATGAAGTGAGCAGAGGGGAAGGTGCAGGGGGTTGTGAGATCTTCCTGTGCACTCCCAGCCTTTACTGCAGTCATCTTGATTATCAGGAACCAACCTACCTGGGAATAAAGAAATAAAAGAGCAGCCTAAGGCCTGCCTTTTCCCTGTACATATACCTTGTGGATCCGTATAGATTCATAAAAATGAATGTGTATCCACAGAAAGAAAAAACTTGGAAATTAAAACGGAATAAGAAAATTCCACAGAAAGCCCATCAGCATCTGAAATAATTATGATTTTTCAGTGTCCATCCTTTATCAGAATTTAATTTTGGCCACATAAAAGCTTCATAATTTCTTTCCAGATGTTGATAGGCTTTCTGTGTACCTGCAGCTTTTCCAGTCTTTATTCCCTCCCCACCACCCCCACCCACCCCCTTCAGTCATTAGGGTAGCTGAGCCCCATTGGATGCTGTGAAGTAACTTCAACAGTAGTGCGGCCAGCAATTAAGATGTGAAAGCACGAGGAGGTTTAAATGGGGCTCATATTAAGTATCTTCATGCCTCCTGCAAATCTGTTTAATTTGTGCTTTTTTCGTTTCATTTTGCATTTAGTCACACTGCTTCTTGAATACAATATCAGATTAATGTTAATCATTACGTATATGTTTCATTTAATTGTAATTGCATCTGACCATGTGTAAATTATTTTATTGAATGTACTCTACAGTATTACTACCACTGTGAACATTAATAACACAGATGTATTTTTATATCACATTCTTGAGTGTGTGTCCAAATTCTTTGTGTTTGTCCTGAGCTGGGAAATGTCTGCAGTAAATAACAACAGTATAACTTTTATTAAAGGTTTGTTTTTCTATAACTGACTATAATCAGCAATGTCTCCTGTTGGTGAGATGGTTCGCTGGTTTCATGAGTCAAAAGTTTGTTAAGTCACCTGTGCTGTTGCTGTGCCCTAAATGATACAGTTGGATTCCTTGTATATTGGTTGAATTCAGCTGGTATTACAATTGGCTAATATAAACCAATGAGTATTCCTGCTTCTTACCACCACCCGGTGCTTTCAGTTTACTGGTGCTGATGTTGTGGTTCAATTTGATTTAATTGGGACACAGTTCAATAGCCCTCACATCACTTCACCGACAAACTTTTACATTCTCACATTTATTAGTTTGCATGTAAAGAGTAGTGTCTGAGGTGAGATTTTTTTTAAAGAATGTGTCTATCTGGAATTTCAATCCACCAAGAGTCAGTACAGAATAGAAGTCATAGTTATACAGCATGGAACAGGTCCTTCAGCCCATAAAGTTCATGCTGACCATCAAGCACTCACACAAGAGCCTGCAGATTTTGGAGTAACACACAATCTGCTAGGTTTTGACCTGAAACGATGACAATTCCTTTCCTCCCACAGATGCTGCTCAACCTGCTGAGTTCCTCCAGCAGATTGTTTATTGCTCATTTACACCAATCCTCCATGAATCCCAATTTATTCTCTGAACAGGACGAGGCCACTTGACTCAATGTCTAGGCAACCTCACAGAGCAACTCCCTTACTTCTCTAATGTTTCCTGTAACCTATTATCCTCACATTCCCATCAATTCCACCTGGATTCTACAACTTACTTATAAACTAAAGGCAAATTAAACCACCAAACCACACATATTTTTTGACACAGGAGGAAACTGGAACACTGGGGGGAAATCCATGCAGGCGCAGGGAGAACGTGCAAACTCCAGTCAGTGCTGAAAGTCAGGATTGAACCTGGGTCACTGAAGCTGTGAGGCAGGAGCTGCACCACTGCGTCACCCCATCTGCCGATACCTGGTAATTGCAAGAGCAATGGTCTTGTGACATGGACTATCTGCACTATTGAGATCATCCATCACTTTCATATATTTGTAAAACAGCTTAGAAGCCCCTTCAGTCTGGTGTGTGTTTTTCTACAGATCAGCACCTGACATAATCCCACTCCTCTACTCCAATAGCTCTTTGCTTCAAACAAATACCTAACTTTCCAACATGATGTATGGAGTCTATGTCAGTAACACTCTGTCGCAGAGAATTTTAGCTCCAGTCCACTTTCAGCCAAAGGCATAGTTCTGCACATTCTTCTTAATTTTTTTCTGAAACCAGTGGAGACAATTGGGTCATTGTTTACCTCAACATTTAATATATTGGAAATTGCTAATAGATTAGCCAACTTCTCCAGTGTCTCTTGGTATCAACTACTGCCCATATACCATCTGTGCCCTTTCTATGTTTCATCCTCTGTGCTTAAGGAGTACAACATACACGGAATGTAGTTTAAGGTCCTGCACAAACTCAACAATACTTCCTTACTTTCATAATCTACAAGCCAACCCCCGCCCATCCCACATTGCCCGATCAGTGACCTGGTCCTTGCACCTTTGTATCTGCAGCCTAAGGTACTCTGCTTCCCCTTTATAAATCTAAACCTGGATGTTCTTTCCCTATTCTTAACCACTAAAGAGGAATACTTGGTATTCTTCTGCATTGAACTGCATCTTAATGGTGCGAAGAGTGGAGGAGGCCTTTGACCAGACAGATAGGCCGGTCAAGGGCCTCCACCACTCTTCGCATCGTCAGCCTTAACCTTAATTTGACATCATCATCAGATTTCATATTCTGAACCATGAAGGTTGATGAACTTCGTGAAACTTCGATATAATCCGTTACTCAATCATTTATACTCTAATTACTGCCTCTGCTAGTTATTCTAGGAACTTGCAAAGGCAAATATTAATGTATAAATTGCTGAGAGTAGGATTATATCAAAGATTCACAGTCGGTTTATGAGTCTAATGGAAGCACCAATTACAGCCAGTGGTATGTGAGTTTCAAGTTTCTACAATGTGTTCTGTCCTTTTTTATATATATAAATAAATCACTAAACAGTTCAGTAAAGGACTTGAGTTCTTATTTTGAGAATCTGATCACAGACAGCAAGTTGAATTGGCAAATGATTGAACCCTTGAGATTAATAGAATTTCTATATGAGACCTAATTGGTACACAGCATTTTCCGGGGCATGTTATCTCAGGGTCAGGGTAACATTAGGTACTGGTGAATCAAGAACATCACAATTCACATTCAGACCTCTTATTATGCTTTCCTTGTCAGAATACAGGCAGGCAGGAACAACCAGCTCCAAAGCTGAGATGAGATGAGTAAGAATTGTGGAGAACTCGAGGAAGCAATGTTTCTAATGCTGGTGGGCCCCGCTCTTGGATTGTTCTGCCTTCCACCACTTGTCTTGTCTGTATGCAGGCACACCAGCTCCCCTCCTCCCCCCACCCCCCCTCACCTAACTCACTGTCCTTGGCTTTTGTCAAGCTCCTTAGCAACTGGTACTCAATTCACTGACCAGACGATCCTTAACCACACTCAGTAGACTGACTGCCAGCTCTACTCACCAACTTTTTGGTATACTAGCCAGCAGCTTTATTGCATAACTACATTGATGTACTTTGTGTTTCACTGTGTCTGTTACAGAACATCTAACACAGGATAAGCATCTTACCTTTTGGAGGTTGTGCATATGAGTCGTATTGTCAAATAGGGCAAACCATTCAGTGCACTGGGCAGAGCAATCTAATCAATCCCCCAAGACCTCCTTATGAAGCTGCACTTTCACATACAAGTACGGCAGCATGTAATCACAGCTGGTGGACTGAAATCCATAGGGTTCTTCAAGCAAGCTGGGCATCACAGTATTATAAGTGGCTGAGACCACCTTTATGCATACAATTTATTTGTAACTATCCTCTACACTGCACCTTCCTTCTGAAATTATCCTGTTTTTACTGGGAGAAGTTTTTGTAGTTTCTGTTTCTGCAGTATATCCAATTCACATTTGAAAATAACTGTTGACTCCATCACTTTTTTAGACAGTACATTCCACATTCTCCATAAGAAACTGCAGAGAGTTGTGGACACAGCTCAGCACATCACAAAAACCAGCTTCCCCTCCATGGACTCTGACTATACTTCTTGGAAAAGCAGCCAGCATAATCAAAGATCCCACCTACCCCAGACATTCTCTCTGCTCCCTCCTCCCATCAGGCAGAAGATGCAAAAGCCTGAAAGCACATACCACCAGGCTCAAGTACAGCTTCTATCCTGCTGTTATAAGACTATTGAATGGACCTCTTGTACAATAAGATGATCTCACAATCTACCTTGACATGGCCTTGCACTTTATTGTCTGCCTGCACTGTACTTGTAACTGTAACACTATATTCTGCATTCTGTTATTGCTTTTCCCCTGTACTACTTTGATGTACTGATGTGGTGAAATGATCTGCATGGATGGCATGCAAAACAAAGTTTTTCACTGTATCTTGATACATGTGATACTAAATAATCCAGTTATCAATTACATGCAGATTGCAACAATCTGATGCTTAAGAAATTTTCTTCATTTCAACTTTGCCAATAACCTTAAGTCAATCTCGTACTAACCACCTGCTTGTATTCAACATTGGAGAGCAACCACCACCTTCTTTCTATCCACTGGAATATATAAATCAAAGTTATCACCTCTGTCCTTTCGTTTTAACTTTCTCTGTTCATTAAGATATGTTATCATCATAAGTCGTCCATTTGCAGGGCATGGATTAAGCAGCTGCCTGAACTGTGTCAGTCTAACTGGGGTTGAGTTGCTAGAAGCTGGGTTCTTTGTTGAGTAACGGGGGGACTGATTTCCTTTCACCCATCTTCATGGCTCAAAGCTTGTGCCATTGCACCGATCTATACTGGCTGGAGACATATGCAAACAGATTCATGGTGGTACAGATTGGAAAAGATCACTAAAATATTTCCTTGGATTTAATACAGACATCATTAGCTAATGACTCAACTGTGAATTAGTTTCCTGAAATAAACTCACTGAGAGATACGTAAGGTATGCTTCCAATTTGACAAGACTTTAATTAATTCAGAAACCAGTATTTACCGTTTGCCTTAAGATTCTGATGGGCTGTAACTTCAAGTTATGGCTACTCTTTGGTACACTATCCGGGTGGACGGTCCTCCTGGGCTTACATGCTGAGGACAAGATTGATATTTCAAAGGTAGTGAATACAACAACTATTGCTCGAAGACTATCACCTCAGTGAAAGGGGCCCCGTGGCTTGCCCGAAGCCTGCCTATTTTCCTGCAGAAGGACCTAGCCACGATCAAGCACCACACTCGGGAGTACACGCTGGGGGATGCACTCAAGTGAGGTGTAACTTACAGGTAAAGGCTACTTTGTAATGCCAATATTCTAATGCATAAGTGGATATTGCCTATGCAGTGTGAAATGAGATTGACCTGCACCAAGAATGTATTAAATATAGAGGTTAAAATGTAAAAAAAAATTCTGTCTTTGCGTGAACTTTCATGTGTGCATATTTTTAATAGTTTTCCTGTGAAATAAATCCTTTAGTTTTATATACATGCAAGGACAGGCTTTTATCTGTCAATTTCTTTCTTTCTCCTAATGTTCATATTTGGCAGTGTTCAACATTGGAGGGCAGCATTCTCATCCAATAGGATGAGTTAAAACAAAGTGTTCACTATAGGAGGGCAGCACTCTCTCCAATAGGATGAGTTGAGACAAAGTGTTCGACAGAGCAGCATTGTCATCCAATAGGATGAGTTGAGATGGTGTTCAACATTGGTGGGCAGCACTCTCATCCAATAGAATGAGTTGAGACAAAGCCTTCAATATTGAGGACAACATTCTCATTCAATGCGATGATTGGAGGCAGAGTGTTCAACGTCAGGCTGGCAACATCCTCCAAAAGTTACTGCAGTGAAAAGCTCACATTTATAAGGCAACTTCTACAGGATGATGGGGAATGGGATTTGTAAGTGGTAGTATGCATGTGGCGGAGTTCTGGGAGTGTGAGGGCCTCTGTGTCTTTGCGAGGTTGATGTAGTTTGGGGAGGCGCAGGAGGGTTGGGTGGGCGCGTCTGGGAGGGCTGGGGGTGGTGTTGAATTCAATTTCATAACCTGCCAATGGGGGAGGTGAATTCCCATCTTCTAGGTGTCAGTTCAGTTTGAGAGGAAGATAAATGAGGCAGTTCTGGTCAGGTAACATGATGCCTGGGTTTTATCTGTGGAAGGATTAAGCAGTTCAGACAGGCACAGAAGCTCTATACCTTCCAGTTTATTTGAAAAAACTGTATCCATTAAATTATCGGAGGGTGTGTTTTCTGGAACTAAGTTTGGTTGCATTTCTTGTGTTGGAACCGGATGTTTTCCAAAGTGTAGTGTTAAATCTGGACAGCAGGGGGGAGCAGCGGGCTGTAGTACGGGCTCTTGGCAGATGGGGCAGGTGGTGAAGAGGGCACGTTGACAGCTGAATGTGAGCCACATTCCAGACTCCTGTCACATTCTCAACCACAACACTAGATGTGAGCTTACACATATTGAAATAGGAACTAATCAGCGAAAAAAAACACAATTACATTTTGTGTATTATACTTCCACTCAATTTCGGAATGGCCAATTTCCCTAAAATTCTGGCAACTCAGATATTTTGAAGAGGGGCTCTCAGCTCAAGTCCCCATTAAATATTATCCCTCCACACCAGATCCCATCTGATGGGCTCTCCACCAGATCCCCTTTAAAAATTGGTTCCCTTCACGAGATAATTATAACTAGTTATAACTATATATAGTTATAACCACTATAACTAGCTCTCACTACCAGACACACAAATTTAAAAAGACATCTGCTAAACAATAGCCTCAAACCACCAGAACCTAATGAAACGTTACAATCTTGCTGTTGGAATTTGATTAAAGATGGGCTCTTCTCCCCATCAACAACATCTGAACATGGCTTGGCATGGTCCAGCTCCCTTTGAATACCTCTCACCATAGGAAGCCACCAAAATCCAGGGAGCTCCAACTTCCACCTCAAAACCATGCAATGTACAAGAAAAGTGGCCCGGTGGATCACAGATGGTTGGCCATGCATGTGAAGGACATTTGGTGCGAAGCCCAGGGTCCAGACTATGCTAAAAAAGACTTGCATTTGTTTAGCACCTTCTATGTCCCCCACCATCCCAAAGGTGTTACAACAAGTGCAGTATCATCACTGTTGTAACGTGGATATGTGGCAGTCAATTGGCCCCAACATAGGCCATTCAGCCATTTGGGTCTGCTCCACCATTCAATATGATTATAGCTGATCACCTACTTTAATACCCTTCTCCCATATTCCATACTCCCTTTAACATTGAGAAATATATTGACCTTGAATATATTAATGACCGGGCTATCATTGCTTTCTGTGGTGGAGAAATACATAGGTTCACTGTCCTTTGGGTGAAGTCATTTATGCTTATGGTTCTGAACGGCATACCCCATATCTTGAGACAGTGATCTCTGGTTCTGAACTCTCCAGCCTTTGGGAACATCTTCCCTGTACCTAGTGCATCTAGTTCTGTTAGAATTTCACAGATTTCTACAAGATCCCCTCTCATTCTTCTTCTTTAGATTCAATTGCTCCTTGTCCGCCAGTCCTGCCAGTCTAGTAAACTTTCTTTGCACCATTTCTGTACCAAGAACATCCTTCCTCAGATAAGGAGGTCAAAACAGCAACAAAACTCCAGATGGGGTCTGACCAAGACCCTGTCACGAGACATCTTTGCTCCTGTACTCAAATCCTTTTGGAGTGAAGCAAGAATATCGTTTGCCTTCCAAACCGCTTGTTGCATCTGAATGCCTGTTTTCAGCAACGAGTGTGTAAGGACACTCACGTCCCATCGCCCCTCCACCTTTTCCAGTCTACTACCATCCTTATAAAACTGTAATCTTTCCTGTTTATAGATTCAAAGTGAATAATCTCACATTTTTATACATTAAGCTGCATCTGCCATATATTTGCCCACATCCCCACCCCCCAAGTAGTCTTTGGAGCCTTTTTACATCCTCCTCCCAGCTCACATTCTTCCTCCCAACCCCACTTTGTGTCATTTACAAATCTGGAGATGTATATTACCATTATTTCCATGTGTTTTAATTTAATTTTAATAAATTTAATTTGATCTTAATAAAAAGCCTCCTGAAAGTAAATACATCACATCCACTTGTTCTTCCTTATCTATGCTACTAGTTACGTTCTCAAAAAACTCCAGTAGATTAAGCATCATTTTGCTTTCATAAACCTGTGCTGACTTTTCCCAACCCCAATAATGCTTTCCAAATGTTCTGCTGTTGTATCTTTTATAATAAATTCCAGCATTTTCTTCATTGCTGATGTTAGGCTTACTGGTTTGGAATTACCTATATTTTGTTGTTCTGTTAAATTGGTAAATTGATTGTCACATATACTGAGACACATCGAAAAATGCCATCCATATAGATCATTTCATCACATCAGTACATTGAGATAGTACAAGGGAAAAGCAATAAAAGAATGCAGAATAAAGTGTTACAGTCACAGAGAAAGTGCAGTACAGGCAGACAATAAGGTGCAAGGGCCATGACAAAGTAGATTGTGAGGTCAAGAGTCCATCTTAAAGTAGAAGGTTATCCTTTTGGCTTTGTTTCTGGGATTATGTGAAATTTTAAGTATTGTAATGGGGTGTTATTGGATAATAATTTGGGGAGTCCCAGGCTAAACTGTGATGATCAGAGCCCTTATGTTTGCAAACTGACGGAAAGTATGTAGCAGAGGTTCCTTTTTCTACTTTAACACCTTCAAGGTACAGCTTTTACTTCCTTCCCCTTTCTGGCACAATGATACAGTTCATTTCATGGGCTGCAGAATTGCTGGAATTTTACTCCCTCAGTAAATGACTTTTTTGGCTGCATTCCCTGGAAAATGGTCTGGAGTTGCAGCAGAATGAGAGAAATAGTCCTCACTCCCACTGGCAGCACATTCCAGTTCAGCATTGCCCAATCAGCATCATTTAGCACCAGACTGGATACATCAGCACATAATGTGGAGTTTGGCTAAGTTCAGGAGCTCATGAAGTGGGAGATCTCTGTGAAGATCCAGCAATGATGCATAAGTGGTACATTGCCTGTTATCTGGTTACTTATAAAATGGAACTTGGCAAGCAAGTGAGTGGGATGGATTTAAAATCAATAAGCCAGAGAAAATTTAAAAAATGGTTTTAAATAGCCAGATAATGTATTAAAGAAATTGGCACACAAGTTCTCCGATCTTAGGAGTGGCCATAGATGTCCTTGGTGCTCTGGAGCAGGGATTGAAATGAATAGATGGCGTACATTGGTTCAACAGGTTTTAACAATCCCTCTCACTCGCACATCTAGTCCTAACTGGACACCAGGGGAGAAGGCAATGGCAAAATATGCAAGTAAAATATATTCAATTGCATGTCCCTGTAAGAAAGGGCTCCCTTCCATTTCCCAGCCTTGCTGGCCCTTTCTCCAAAAAAAAACACGGGTTAGATTAAAATAAATAATCTGTGCAGGGAAAATCTGATATAATAGCGCAATTTCTAGACACTGCACTGTGCTACACCATTCTGGAGATGGGCTTTGTGTGGCTTTGCTGGTAGATGTGTGCTTGACCTCAAAAATATTCTGTAACTTGAGCTGCTTAATGTGTAGACTGATAATGGGCCATGAAGTTTTTGAGTAAACACCAGAATTAATGAAATCTAATGATTGAGTAAGAAACGGAATTAGTGAGGAGAATAAATTAAAATCAAATCAGGTAAAGAAGGAAAATAAAGAGAGAGGGAGAAACATCAGATTAAGAGAAATGAAGGAAAAGAAATGTTAAATATATTTTAAAAAATTGATGAATTTAATTCACTAATTGCAGGATTGAAACTAAACAGTTTAAATTATTACATTTCTGGGCCAGAGGGTTCAATTGGCATTGCATTAATGACTACCAAGGTACTTTCGATGTTAGTTACCAGACTTGACATTTTGTGCTGTGTGATTTGCAAACAATCCGCACATAGAGCAATTTATCACAAAAAGTGGGTAGGTGAAGGATGATGGGCTGCTTGTGTGAAGAAAATGACAGAGCAGTCCAAATCAGCCAGCAAGTTCTGGATATTCACAACTCAGGATGGATAATTAAATCTGCTGAATTTGCTGGCTGATTTGCAGATTAATAACGGCATGCATCATTAACACAAAGTTATTTTTTCAGCAAGATCCGGCTCAGTGAGTTATAGGCGGATGTGTAGATTCCAAAGTGGCTTGGGACAGGCTGAAGTTTCCTAGATGGCTGACCTTCAGACAAGGGGGTTAGGGGAGGACAGTTATACATGAGAGCAACACAGACAGGATAACCCATGCTGTTGCCATCATCCCAGGAAAATGTTCCTGTGAAAGCAACCCTGTCCTATCAATCAGCACTGAAAACTGCTCCAGACTCTGGCAGCTAAAACTCCAATATAAAAAAGGAAATAAAAGTTTTTTTAAATCACTGATTGCTGTACTGATTGTGCCCACATTTTAGTTAATACTTTCAGATCCAGGAACAATGGTTTATATTACAATTAGTTTTAAAGACAGACATTCGAAGTACATTCTATGCTGGCGCATGGGATTATTTACACAATTTATTTTGGTTCATTTCTTCTTATTCATCAGACAGTCTCTTTAGAGCAAGGTAGGAGGGCTGAAGGGGAAGGGAGCTTGTTATGTCATCCTTTTCTTGTGAGAACTGGAGGTTCATGTGTGCCCTGTGGTCTATCAACTGGACATATACTCAACAAATGACAGTCAGAGGCCACATCTGTTGACTATTAACACAAATCTCAACTGAACACACCACTGGGTTTTAAGTCCATTATTAATATACTCTAAATAGCTGGGTAAAAGTTGAATGTTTCTTCAATGTCATTTGTAGCCCAAGGTTTCTCTACATACAGATTAATACAAACCTGTGTGCTTTAATTTCAACTACCCTCCAAGAAATTACAGACATATAGATTAGAGGGGTCTAAATCAGGTACTTGTTTCAAAACAGGCACGGGGGTAATCATGTGTGAGGAACCTGTACCCATTGCTTCTGATGCAGGCAATATGATAATTTAGTTTCTCCTGAGCACTTACAAGATTGTCTTGTGCAGCCGTAGTGTATTGTTAACTGGCCACACACCTCATCAGGAGCCTGGTTTTGTGGGTGGCTACTGCCACTTAAAGCCCCGCGTTCTGAAGGAGGTGGCTTTAGAGATAGCGGAGGCATTGGCGATTATTTTCCAGAAATCGATAGATTCAGGTGTGGTTCCGGAGGACTGGAGGGTCGCAAATGTAGTTCCGTTGTATAAGAAAGGAGGGAGGCAGCATAAAGGTAATTACAGACCTATTAGTCTGACGTCAGTCATGGGAAAGTTATTCGAATCTATCCTCAAAGACGGGGTTACGGAATACCTAGAGGCGCAGGGCAGGATAGGTCCTAGCCAGCATGGTTTTGTGAAGGGAAGATCCTGCCTGACCAACCTATTGGAGTTTTTTGAAGAAATCACAGGCAAGGTGGATAAGGGAGAGGTGGTAGATGTTGTGTATTTAGACTTTCAAAAGGCCTTTGATAAGGTGCCTCACAAGAGACTGATTAATAAGATGAGAGGTCATGGAATTACGGGTAGGATAACAGAATGGGTAGAGCATTGGCTGGTTGACAGGAAGCAAAGAGTGGAAATAAAAGGATCTCGTTCTGGCTGGTTACCGGTTACTAGTGGTGTGCCGCAGGGGTCGGTGTTGGGACCGCTTCTTTTTACCTTGTACATTAACAATTTGGATGATGGAATAAATGGTTTCGTGGCTAAGTTTGCGGATGACACCAAGATAGGGGGAGGAGTAGGGAGTATTGAAGAGATAGGAAGGTTGCAGAGGGACCTAGACAGTTTAGGAGAATGGGCAAGGAAATGGCAGATGAGATTCAATGTAGGGAAATGTGCAGTTGTACACTTTGGAAGCAGAAATAAGCGGGCAGATTATTATCTAGGAGGAGAGAAAATCCAAAGCACGGAAGTACAAAGGGACTTGGGGGTACTCATGCAGGATACCTTAAAGGTTAACCACCAGGTCGGATCGGTGGTAAAGAAAGCGAATGCTATGTTGGCATTCATTTCGAGAGGTATAGTGTATAAAAGTAAGGAAGTGTTAATGAGGCTCTACGGGGCACTAGTGAGGCCTCATTTGGAATATTGTGCGCCGTTTTGGGCCCCGCATCTTAGGAAGGATGTGTTGACGTTGGAGAGGGTTCAGAGGAGATTTACGAGGATGATTCCAGGAATGAAAGGGCTTAAGTATGAGGAGCATTTGTCGGCTCTTGGACTGTACTCGCTGGAGTACAGAAGAATGAGAGGGGACCTCATAGCAACATTTAAAATATTGATAGGAAAGGACAGAGTAAATGTGGCTAGGCTGTTTCCCTTGGTGGGTGAGTCCAGGACCAGAGG